>NC_136630.1:16179120-16194337 GCF_933228915.1 Telmatherina bonti | reverse complement strand
TGTATATATATATATATGTATATATGTATATATATGTATATATATATGTATATATGTATATGTGTGTGTGTGTATATATATATATGTGTATGTATGTATATATATATATATATATATATATATGTATATACACATTATCACGTCATGATGTGATGGTCTCACATTTTTACAATAAAACATCACGTTATAGCATGATAGGGCCCCCCGCTTATTCTTTCACTGGGATGACACCTCTACGCTTCTGTAATCTTGGCTCTAATAAGAGTTGGTGAACAGAGAAAAGGGGGTCAGAGAGAGAGAGAGAGGGGTAGATGTGCATCAGTGTCACCTTGTCAAAGAACTGTAGCTTCTGCACATGAATTGGCTGTTCAACTGGTTGAGGTAAACACCTTCCCTAATTTATCAATATTATTGCAACATTAGAAGACAAAACAATTAAAAGAATGCTTAATTTGAACTAATCACTGCAGTTTTGCAGGTTTTAAAACACACAAGTTACATGTCCATTTGTAAGCATAATCAACATACTGAAGACACACATCAACACGACAACATGAACCCATTCATGAGGCAAGTCCCATTGCTTGGCAGCCAAGAGTCTCAGGAGCTCAAACTAAAAAAAACACAAACAATCTCAACCACCAAACAAGCATTCTAGACTAGAGGTTTGATTAATTCCAAAGACCACACTTAGGATGAACAAAATAAAAAATTGTAATGGATGAATTGCAACTTCACTGCAAATAACTGTAGGTATTAAAAGTACAGTACCTCACATAACATCATAAAGGGATACAGTGAATGTTTGAGGAACTAAAATATGATACCTACATGTAGGAAAATAGTGGAATAGAATAGAATTTAGTTGGAAAAAATGTTTTAGCATTTTGGTATTCAGTTGGTCAGAAAAATGTTGGTTTCAGGTCTAATCTAGTTGCTGATGTCAGGGATTCAGTTCACATATATGGTTCCCATTAAGAAATTTGATTTCATTCTTCTATCAGTGGTCTTTCTCTTTATTTTCCCAATTGAATAGGATCCACCTGTGTCGAATGGAATTCTTTTATTTACATTTAGGAAAGTTAACACTTGTCTGTACAGAAGTCTGCGAGATGACAGTTTATTTTTGAATTACACCTCTGTCATTGCCTGTCTTGCTCACCTAGCAGTCTCGTCTTAGGGTGACATGGGCTTTGTGTCCTAATTGTCTTTACTGGCTGCACCTGTGAATGTGTGGATTAGGGCAAGCTTGGTGAGGCTTTCAGAGTTCATTTTTGGTTCAGCTCAGCATTCTGACTTTAGCATCCTTCAGGTATATCTTTGTTTTAATAAATTATTTTTCTTATTTATCAAGCTGTATTTTTTTTTTTTAATTTGTAGAAAACAAGAGAATGTAATGTAGTGAAAATCGAGCCTTGAGGTTAAAAATTGTTTGCAGGCATGTGAGAAAGGATTGTGTAGAGCAACATACCCAGTGGAGGAGCAAAGAATTCTTCCTGACCTGGCTGCTCAACCAGAGAGAATAATCGCACATGAAAAACCTTGGTCACACCAGTCTTCAATCAATCAGGACTGTGAATCAGAGCCAGAAATTTTGAATCATTGGCAGAATCTCAGAAATGGTGAAGTTTGGAGTGAAAATTAAAGCTATTCAGCTCTAAACAGCACCTTTCAGACTGCTCTGAATTTTTAAAAAAAGTCCTGCATGTATCACTGATGATTACCAAAATCCTCTGATCTTGTTGTTTTGTGAATGGAATAATTTAGACTCTGATTCTTATAAAATTAAAACACTTGGAAGCTTTTTATTTTATCATCAAAAAATGAATGTGCACTTAAAAGGGAAAAGAAATTTGGTTGGTTGAGGGGCTCTAACAGGCCTAACTACATAAAACTTGATAAGACCTGGAACTTTCTGCAGAAACTTCCATCAGCGTTAAAGGACAGTGAAATCATAATTTGACACTGATGTGCTTCTGATACTTTAAATGCTTTACAAGAGAACATTTACCAAGAGATTTACATTTTTCATGCTTGTCTCACCACCATAATTATTGCAAAGATTTAGCTCCATAGTCTCTGAATCAACCTCCTGCTTATCTTTTCAAGTTATCCAGCAGCTCTTTTCTGAGTGTTGAATTTGGCACAAATAGGAATCTCATGTGCCGCGGTTGTCTTCTGTGCAGTTTGCTTCTTGTCTTTTCTGGTTTACAATTGTAACTTATGATTCTAACAGTCTACTATCTAATTTTTTTTTCTCTTTTCCAGCCACCATCTTATATTCAGTCCATTGTGGTCCAAGTTCAGTGCACCAATGAACTGATTGGCACTGTGATTTTACACGAGGTGCGAATCGTTGTCCGAGACCGCAATGACAATGCACCGCGTTTTCAGCAGCCGAGATACTATGTCGCTGTCAGCGAGGTAAGACAAGGATACATGGAACTTGCTACCAGCACAGACCTGGGGGACCAAGCAGAATATACCATTGCCCAATTTCCTGCAGCAATCTGTCCTAGAAACTTCTTTCTTCCTCTCTCACAACCTACCCTCTGTTTTTCTGTTCTTTTTTTTTCAGCATTCATCATTCCCCTCACACACGTGCACCCCACCACCACTCTCAGCTCCTAATTATTTAACCATTTCTAAACCTCTGAATCTTTTTCTGCCACATTCTACATATTTATGGTTGTCTTTTGTCCTCCTTTACTCATGCCACTTCTCTAGTTGTTTGTTACACTTAATAAAATAATATCCGATGATGTTTGGTCAGGACTACCATTGGAAAAAGAAAGTGTGTGTCAGAGGATAGGTAAAAATGTCATCAGTGAGATGATAATCACTTTCAAAAAGTGCAAATATATTCAGATGTGGACAATAAATTATTGGCTGGAGCAGGTTTATTCAGATTCATTTCACGGCCCCTGTTGTTTAATTCACTTCAACTGCTGCCAGAACTCCAATCAGCTAATACAGCTAATTTGATTTTGAAGCTCTTTCTTTACCTACATTAGACCTTTGTTTAGGTGTTTATGAATAATTGTTGACTTTAAGAAACTGAAGACCTGTGGATGCACACAGTTGCAGTATAGTCATTTATAAGAATATTTAGGCCACTTATGAGATTGCATTGCAAAGGTTTTGGAGTACAAGGTGATCCCCATGACTGATTTCATTAGTTGACACTGATGCCAGAGTCTTTAGTTGTTTCATTATCCAAATGTGGCATAAGACAGCACAAGACTTTGAAGAGTCCCACTGTCACATCAGTGGGAGGCAGAGATAACCCCATTGAGAGAAATGATACAAGACATCATTGGTGCAGCTGCTGGATTAACTTAAATCATACATGTTTTTCTGGAAAGGGATTAAACTTCTGTTTTGACAGCTAATTTCAGATCCCTTGTGACATTCCTAAAAAAAAATAGTGAAGCTGTTTATGAGCAAAGTTCTTTCTTTAAGCTCTATTTGATAAAAAGCAACATTGAAACCCAATTTTGCTCTTCAGAATGAGTTGATTGTACTTTGTTCATTGATTTAATGCATGCTGTTCTGTTAAAATTGCAGGTAAAATAAGCTGTAATGTCTTCAGTTGCCTTTTTTTTTAATCATTGCAGTAATCAGTTTCAACATTATCATATTATTTATAACTTTTGAGTACTTTATATCTCCTTATTTTTTACTTTTTCAGAACGACGATGCATTCCAGAATATTTTTACATAAGTGAGGGGAGAAAAAGAGAATGGGAGGAAATCTGTTGAAACACTGTCTGAGTTGCATTTATTGGGCATCTGAAAGCACAAACGGCTACCAACTAATATTTTTGGAACTCCACTTATGCACACTCCAGTATAAAACTAGGAGTTATTTGTTTTGTGAAAACAGTGGGAGATCAGCATCCCTTGCATCCAGATGCATGTGTTCTTCCTTCATGTGTACCCGATGCAGACTGCACTGTCAGCAAAGATAAAACTTATTCATCGTGGGCAATACAGAGTTTGAAAAGGTTAAACATCACGGTCTCAAAGTTAGTAGAGAAATTCAAGGTGATTTGTTTCTTTGTTGCGTTTCAGCTGACTCCAGTTGGAACTACAATCTTCTCTGGTTTCTCCGGGAACAATGGTGCAGCAGACATCGATGATGGTCCCAATGGACAGATAGAGTACACCATCCAGTACAACCCAAAAGATCCAGTGAGTCATTCATTTGTCTGCTAATCTTTGTCATCTTTATCATTTTTGCATAGCCAGGTTATAACATCATTATGAAGCTTGTTCAATGTCAATGCTGCAACAATAATAAATTATCTGTTTTGAAAACATTTAATCATTTAGGGCAATAATTGTTAAATTTGTTTATAAATATTAAAGAAAATACTAACGTTTGTTCTCTTTTTTTTTTTTTTTTTTTAAAGATTAATATGTCAATTAAAATGCTGAGCAGAATGAGATAGTGTTACTTAATCTTGGTCCTCAGGCATTGTAATTTTTAGGTGTTTTTTTTTTTTTTTTTTTTTTTTACCACAGCTGGCTATAATAAATGGCTGATTATCAGGCTGAGAAAGAACTTGATAAGAAACTTCATAACATTTAAAACATGCAAGGTAGTAGGTGGTCTGACCAATGTTTGACAAAAGTCTTATAAGAGGTGATTGCTTAAAAGTATGAATTACAAAGCGTTTATACAGTGAAATGTTGTTTTTTCCATATATTAAAACTTACCTCAAATATGCTTGGACTGTTTGATTTCAATAGTAGCCCTAATTGCTAAAATTGTTTTTTTTTTTCTTATAGATCGGTTTCTTTTCTCTGTTACTTTATCATTGTGAGGGACATTCATTGTTTTACAGATTTTTTTTTTGTTTGTTTCATTAGTTAATGATTCCATAGAAACTGATATTTCTCTGTACACTGTAATACACTGTAAATACACTGTATTTACATCAAAAACTCCCCTCTGATACTACACCTTTTGTAGTATTTTACACAGGTCTGCTGAGTGTCTTAATTCGTCAAAGTCAAACATGAACAGTTGATTGTAACTTTCTGGATTTTGGTTTGCTATGTATTTTTCAGACAGCCAACAGAACGTTCGACATCCCCCTAACGTTGTTTGGCTCCGTAGTTCTCAGAGAAAGACTGAACTATGAAGAGATAACGCGGTACCTGATCATTATCCAAGCAAATGTAAGAATTTTTGTTTTTTTTCTCATATATTTCGTATACTTGCACCTTCCTATGTAGCGATAAAAGAGCTACATGACACAGAATTTACAGGATAAGCTTGTCTGCTTGTTTAATGAAAAGTTTACTTGAGAAAATAAATCTTCTCCTCACATAATGAAATATAGTCTTCATTCTACTGCTGTTATTTTTAGGTAAATTTTTCTCCTTATGACTCTTAATATTTCATAATCTTTTCGTCTATTTCTGCTTTGTTTTGCCACCTGTAAGGAATTTAGACAAACATCTAATGTAATTGTTCCCCTTTAATTTCCCTGCACTCTGCTTAATTTATGGCAGCAGTTTGATACATGTAGTTTAGCCAATGCTCAGATCGCAGTCATAATGAAAGTTTGAAACATTAAACTGAGAAAAATGGAGAAAAATAACAGATTATACCATGTTGGGTATTGTTGTGATACAAAAAACTTCATTCAAGTGTGCCAGATTTGCATGTCTTAAGTCTGACATTTCCTGCAAGGATTATTAAGTCTACAGTACATTGAAAGATTAATGTTCCTATTTGAGAGGCTCACATATTCACCCTTCATTTGAATTCATAAGTGTGTTTTGAGAGGTTGTGTATTTCTATAAATGCTTTAAGCTTACAGATCAACTACAATCAGTACAAAAAGAAAAACAAAACAAACAAAAAGGCAAGAAATGGAACAAACAAACAAAAGCCATCTGAGTTAATTGGATGCTTTTAGCTTTACCAGTATGGAGAACAAATTAAATACACTATTCAACACAAGCTTACAATATTGTCTGTTATTCTGTCTTTCCTTCAGTATGGTGGACCAGAGAAAAGCTTTTTCTACAATCAAGGTGTATTTAGCAGTGATATCAGCTTTCCCCATTGGTTTTAATGGGAAAAATGTGGGACAACACCCTTTCTTGGATTGGTTCCTAAGGAAAGCTTGCAAGTGGGCTGTCTTGAAGAACATGAGCACATCATAGAATCTTCCCTTCATGTTAGACACTTTCAATGTTCAACCCTTTTAGTCACTGGGACAGTTGGACCTGAAGGTGTAAACTTTAAAGAGAGTACAATTGTTGCGCTTGCTTCTAGTACATTCAGCATGCACGTTATCTGTAAGGGAACGAAAGGGCAAACTTGGTCTACAACTCCACTTTCTTGCCTAAACTGTGGGAGTCATGTTCCCTAACTGACTGGGTGTCCTCCAATTCCCTCCTCTTGTCTGGGGAAAAGCTATGTTACGTACGCTGTGCCTGCGAGGAGCTAAGTGAGTTTCTATGAATGGAAGAAAAACTTTTAGAAAAAGTGACCAACTTTGAGTCTTGGAACAAGTCTTATTTTGGAAGCCTATGACTGGCTGTCTCTTTGAATTGTTGGTGCAATTTCTTTGGCGTACAACTCGGAGGGGCTACAACATCCAGAAGGCCTGTCTGGAAAGGACCTGTCTACCTTTTTGGCCTTTTTGTTTAAGGGCATGTAGCTGGGCTTCTTCTCGCATTTTTACTTGGTTTGGCAAGTTTGATGCCACCACTTGCCCATTTGGTATTCAGTCTGGCAACAGCCACAGAGGAGGGTTATGAGCAGCAGGTTACTCATGGCTGTTGTTTATGCAATCTGTGAGTCAATATTTTCCCATAGTGAGACACTAAATCAATGCAAAGAGAGACATTTTTAGGTAACTCAGCTTTTATGAGATAACCCTATGTGATGAGAAAGACAAATGTGCTTTTTTATTGTTTGTTTTGAAATGATGTCAAAACCTGGCTGTCGGAAACTATTTTCTTCTGAAAAGGAAATAGATTGAAAAACAGTTTTCCTGTCTCTTGACTGCCATTATTGTTGTTATACTAAAGTAGGAGGGTGACTATTACATAACTTTTTGTATGCTTATCTTGAGTTTATTTAACATGGTCTGTCAGAATTTACTTCTCCTTCCCTCCACAACACAACTTACAAAAGAAAAAAGAAATTTAAAAAATCTGTGTCTTTCCAGGATCGAGCACCCTATCCAAGCGAGAGACGTACAGCCACCACCACACTAACTGTGGATGTACTGGATGGTGATGACTTGGGTCCAATGTTTCTACCATGTACTCTTGTGGGAAACACCCGTGACTGTAGTCCCATCACGTATAGGGCTAATGTGCTGGAGCTCACAGAGCCAGTAAGTATTAACCATAAACCCAATACATCATAATTCTGGGTGTTGCTTTGAAGGCTTATTTAAATCTGTCTGTGTGATTGGTGCTGCATTGCTTACAGTGCTGCCTTCAGTGGTCACTATAAGCATATTGGCGGGTATTTTATATTTATAGGTTTGTACTAACTTTTGCCATTTTATGTTTCAAAATCAGATCAAGGCTCATGGGATTTAATCTTATATACTGGGGGACTGAGCAAAGCCTTTTGTAGCCTTGTAACAATGTTTATGCATTTTTATGAAAGTGCGATGACATTCAGGACATTCTTTACAATATAGGTCAGGCATTTGAAATCAAATAGGAAAAAAAAACAATACAGGTGATAAGAATTTCCTGTAGTTGTTGGATCCTAAGAAATAGTTCTGGCCAGACTGCTATATGTATTTACACTTGTATAGCTGTGTGTGCAGCACTTTTGTATTTGTACCTCTGACATTTAGCTGATGCCGTTATCCAGAAAAATGAGCAAACATCAGTTTGTAAATGACACAAAGTTGCTGCAGAGAAAATCCTCAGCTCTGACAAGTCAGCAGTGCATTCATCCTTTTCAAGCACACACACACTCGTGTGATGGAGACAATCCAGCAGTTTATTCATGCCTTAACACCTCCTACCCACCTAAACAGACACACACGTTCTGAACAGTGTCAAGCTAGTGGAGCCGTCATGCCTAACTGAACATTGTCTACCTCATCTGTTTATTTATGGTGAGACAAACACGTCCCTGCACACAGACAAATACTAACTTCACTCCCAGACTCAGCAAGGAAACTATTTCTTCCTCTTTTCTCACATGTACAAACTCAATGGTCGATCTAGCACATTTTACATGTGGTGGCAAAAGAGGAGCAAGAGGTCTAGGAAGCATGGCATTATGGAGCACTTTTGATCCATTTGAACATCTAACAAGAATAAAATGCATTATAGAAACAACTCGGCTGATCCGATCAGCCTTGATTGGAATTAATTGTCAATCTCTTCAAGACGGATGGTTCAAAACAGAGATGTCCAGCTCTGGTCCTTTAGGGCCACAATCCTGCAGAATTTCCATGAGAGGGGCTTAATTGATCAGGCTCAGTGCTGACATTGATCACATCAAACTGTAACTGAAACTTCAGCCCCTGAAACAGAGTCTTTAAAATTTTTGTTTTGTTTTCATCAATAAAATTTTGAAACACAACTTTCACCTTCCTCAGACCTGCTTTTCCTTATTTATTTAATTTACCTTAAACTTTGTGTGCTTAAGATCACCTGGAGAGACTGAATTCACCAGCAGAAAGTTGAGCAGTTCAGTTGCCCTACAAGGCTCTAAAGTAGGGGGGCAATTCAAAATCAGAAGCAGTGGTGCATTAAGTGCAAAGATTGTTTCTTGGATATCAGTTTGCTCCTGAAGCTGCTGAATCAACAGGCCTCTCTATTTTTTTGTGATCCTAAATCATTGCAGAAGTAAATGACAAACTGGACTTCCTCTTTTCTGTTTTTTCTATTCTTTAGTCTGTTCATCTGGTTGAATGTCCTGCAGACCTCAAGTTTTGTCATGACAAATCAAAGCTTGGATTCAGAAAACCTAAAAGACCATTTTCACTGATCATATCTTTTTTATAAAGCATTTTTTGTGCACAAAGTAACACAGTGCTCTGACATTGACCCTGAGGACAATTTGGCAAGGGACATACAGAAAGAAAATGACTATATTAATAAAATGAACGATGGCTATAACTATTGTATTGTTTTTTGGGTTTTTTTTTTTTTTTTAGTTGCTTAGCCTTGCAGCTAGAGTGCAGACTCGCTGGTATTATTCATCCTGCCCCTCAATAGGCGTTGTTAAAGAGACCAATACTGTTACACCTTCACTTCCACTGCAATTAGAGTAAAATGATCTGCAATAAAAGTATTCAAAAAATAATTTTTGATTGTCATTATAGGGATGAGAAAATAACAGGTCCATTCCGTTTGAAAAATGATAGAATTTATATATTTTTAATCATTTATGCATTTTGAGCTTTTCCTGTGGTTTATAAGTGAGCCCCAGTCACCATCTTTCTTTACTAAACCAGACATATCTTTAAACTTGACATAAGAACAGATTAAATCCAAGACAAAGAGAAACATTAAAACAAATAAAGAAATTAAATCTCACTGACATTGAAACCCAATGAAGAGAAGTAAGGATTCAACAATGAGGAGCCGTGCATTACACAGTTTTAATGCATGATGTGGAGTCCAGAACACCACAATGTGCTATCCTCTGGATAAGACCTGAAAATTGCTGACTGGATAAGTTTAAAATTACATGGATGGAAAACTTTCAGATGCCTGGAGAGTCACTGGTGGCCCTTTCAGAGGAACTTCAACCCTGTTTTGGTGGGGAAAAACACAACCATAAGATCACCAGTAGGAGTCTATTATAGGATGGTTTGTATGTTGTATTATTTAAATGATCTGGGGAGACTACGGAAAACTACAAATGTCTTTAGCTTAACTCATTTGACTGTCCAAAATTGTGAGACAGGCATGCAAAGCAATTACAGAGCACCTGTGTCTAAAGTATATTAAGCTGCTCCAATTTTCACTGGATTTGTGTGCAATGTGTTCCGACTCCCATGACGCGCCAATTTACACCGAGCGCATGTCAGATGTGAAACTCGTGTGATTGCAGTTCAGATTGCAACATGCGCGAGTTTGTTAAGCTCATCTTCCAAAGCTCCATGCCTTCTCCTTCCTGGAGTTGTCCTTGTAAAAAAGGATGTGTGGCGTCATAAGAGCTTGTGATTTTCCACTTTGTACATCATTGTCCATGATGGAAAAAAAACACAGAGACCCCCTGACCAAGTTGACTTCTAACCTGGTGTCACTGGTAATGACTTAATGTTTGCAGTGTTCAGCCATTGCAAACCGTTCGGCGGATTTCATTTTGAAATTTACTCGATGTTTTACACTGGTCCCGTGTCTGATTTCCTCTGTCGCTATATCTGAACTGCTGAGCTTGACATGTCTAGTCCGTCAAAAACCAATCCGGCGCGTATATTTAGTTTTTAGCCCATTTTTTTGACTGAACCAAAGCACCCTTAACATCTTATTTGTTTTTCTTTTTGCTTTTAGTGTATTAAAAAAAAAAAAAACTATAAAAGTGTAAAAATTATACACTACCTGGTTTAAAAAGTAAAATTGTAATACCCCCCCCCCACATGCACTCTCACACACACACACACACACACACACACACCACCCCCCGGCCGCCATTATAGTTTGATTTATTGATCTATTGTCCCACCTTCCCCGACTCAGACAGAATGAAATGTTAGCGCTCTCTGCTGAATGATGTGCTGCCTCAGTTGTTGAACCGTGATAGTAGTGTAAGTGTTTGTAGCACAATGCTTAACTTCTACTTCATACAAACACATTTTTATTATCACCAGTCCACTTGATTGCTCGTGTGCTCAAACTTAAGTTACTCTTTGTGTGTGTTTATGTAGAAGTTAGCTAGCGTTTTTCTTGCTAATGTTAAAGGTGTTAAGTACTGCTGTCCTATTTGAATGAATGAGAGACCTTAGTTGCTGTCAATTGCATGTGTTTATAAAAGACAATGTGCTAATTATGGGAAGCTAACTGGATGCCATTAACATAAATCATGCTGCTGTGTGTGTGTGTGAACCAAATACTGTACAAACAAATAATGCAACTTGGAGCATGCTTCATCTTGTATTTATCGTGGGTGATGATGAACCACAACTTTCATTCCTCAAACAGTCGGCACACTCAGAGGAGTAAAATGAATGTGGCGCAGACGACATAGTCTCTGAGCTGCTTTGAATTTAGGCAGTCTCTACTTGGAAGAGTCATGAAGAAGTACAAACCTAATTCCAATGAAGTTCGGATGTTTTGTAAAACATAAAAAATTACGATGATTTTCAAATCCAACTTATATCGTCAAAATCTCTACCATTTAGACTGAAAGCTATACATTAACAACACTCAACAATGCTGTTGGCCTCTCTGGCCAACTCATCTGAGATGGACTGACACAAAAAGGAAAAGTGTACCTTGGTCTGACAAGTCCGCATTTCAAATAGTTTTTGAAAATCATAAAAGTTGTGTACTCTACTCCAAATAATAAACGGATTATAGTTATCAATGTAAGGTCCAAAAGTCAGCATCTGTAATAATGGGGGTGGGGTGTTTGCACATCTGTGAAGGCACCATTAATGCTGAAAGGTACATACAGGTTTTGAAGCAACATATGCTGCCATACAAGTGATATCTTTTTCATGTCACGCCACATTTTGCACATGCACAGATGGAAGATGAAAGATTGATTTAGGCAACTCCTGAAAATAGTTCCTTTTTATTGCAAACCATTATTGGCATCCTGCAAATAGGCACCTGCCACAGTCCAGGAAGGAAATGCAACTCGTATGCACATTTCAACATTTTTTTTTAACTTCTTTCTCATATATTTTTTTTTTACAAAGCTAATAAATATGTGGTGTGGGTCAAACATTTTGACACACCTTCTCATTTAATTTGAATGGGCAGGTGTCAAAGTCATTTCCACCATAACTGTCTTTTGCCTCCATCATGAAACGATATACTTTCTTGCGAGTCATTACTTTAATTTCTCCTTTCACATGTTTTGAGTATTGCTGTGTTGTTGTCCGGTCTGCCCATGTGTAATTTCTTAATTTTCCTTTCTTATAACATTGCCAGAATAAATTAGTTGTATCTCAGTTTTCTCCACCACACACCTTCCAACATCAGCTATCTGGGTGATTTATCTCTGTCTTTCTGAAGGCCCAAAAGAAAAAAAAAACTTATCATAAATGTCCAACGGTATTCCTTTTCTAACTAGTTCCTTCTCTAGACAACTAAAGTAGAGGACTAGACCAGTGTTTTTAACCATTTTTTAAGCCAAGGCACACTTTTTCTTTCACTGACAAATCCCAAGGCACATCACAAGCAAAAATGTTTTTATTTTAGAAGTCCATATTATTAATATAAAGTCCATCTCGTCAAAGCATCTTGAATAGAAATCAGATAAATACAAGAAGAAAGAATTTTATTATCTTTCACTGGGGCCTGTTTGGATGAACACAGAGCTACTTTTTAGACCAACTAGGTGAAATTGGGTAATTTTTCAGGGCACACCTGATAATCTCTTACAGCACAGTGGTTGAAAAACACTGGACTAGACTACTAGTAAACTAGTCTACTCTACTTGAGTCAAGTTGAGATATTCTGACAGTTATCCCAAATTCATCCCACTTAGTATTAAATCCTTCGTAAAGCACTACTCTATCTTTTATCTTTGTACTGTAGCACAATAACTATTGTAATTATTTCTTGATGAAACAAGCAATTTTTTTCCGTCTAGTACCACAGTGTATCAGCACAATACTAGATCATAGACTACATTCAACCTGGGTTACACAGACTTCAATGATGGACATTAGACAAGTTAGAGGACACATACACTAATCTAGGCCACATACACTAATGGAAAAGTCATCAAAAAGCTGCTCTCACCATGGTAGAAGAGAGATTGGGAGGTGAAGTGAGGAAAGGAACAAGTGAGGAGAGTCAAGCTGCTATTACAGTTTGAGTCCCAATCAGACTGATAAGATATGACAACCTCTGCGCCTTGGAGCCAACACAACTATAGTATGCTGTATCTTTATCACATCCACACATACTGATATACACACCAAGTCTTTGGTCGTTTATGCTGTGGAGTCAACTGTTCAGTCATGTTCACATATACACCTCAAAGACATTGCTGCCTCTGTAGTTCAGACATGTCTTGCTGTAGGGAGAAAAGGAGCTCACCCAGGACCTGACCAGTTTTTTTATTTTGGCAATATTTCACATTGGCTATGATTGGTTATGAATACCAGAAAACTCAGAAAGGCATAAAAGATTACAAGCCCTTGTTATAACTTGTTCGTAGCTAAAAAATTACAACTTCATAGCCCTGCAATGCAGTGCCATGTGCAGATATCATGTTTTTCTTTTTTCTTTGAGAGAATGTTGTTGCACCAAAGCATGATCTTCTATGTAGCTCAGTACTTGGCACAAAGTGTTGTCTGGCCACCAAAAGCCCTCAGGGTTTTTCACTCCTTATATTGATCACCTGACTTCTCACTGGATCAGCTACCTGTCAGCCTACCCCAGTTTCACAGTACAAGTATATATAAAATGCAGTTTGCCAGGAGATGCTGTTGTTTCATGCCCACCCAATACTTGTTGCTGCTTTTCTTCCTGCTGATACTCTGCTGTTTGCTCACTTCATTTTGCCTGCATGTCATTGAGGATAATCCTTGAAAGCTCTGCATGTAATAACTCAGTAATACTCTCTCACTTTGCTAAGTCTGGATAGGAATCTACATTTCGATCTCTGTAATGTTGTGGTAATACAATTAAGTAATGCTGCCATTTATGGATGTTGTTTTTGTGCTGATAAATAGTCATACAGTTTGAATATGCGAAATTAAACTTTGATCAGAACAGCTTCAAGTGTAAAACAAAGTGAATAACATTGTCAAAGAAGAAGAGAAGGGAAACATACTTTTGTTGATAAGAAGACTGTTTATTGCTCCTTAAGGGCAATTTCAATTCAATAATGTTTATGGATCTGTAGATGAGTGAATCTTGAATTATATTTTAGTATTTCTACCATAAATAACCAATGGAGGCTTTTTTTTCTAGTAATACACACCAGCCGGTTTGATGAAGCTGTTATAGTTCCTGCAGCTCCATTATGAAAAAGTTAATGTTACAACTTTCATAGCTTGACATGAAAACTACTTTCATTTCAATATGTGGAAAATGTGAAGGCTGACTGAAAGAAATAGATTTTTTTTATTTTACTTTAAAGAAAAGGGCTGCCATGTAATGAAGTCAGAAGCATATTTAGCAGAAATTACCTGTGTTTTTCTGTCAATGGTTCAGCTGTCAGTAAAAGTACAAAGTGTAAGAAAAAGAAAAAAAAAACAGCAATATCAGGCCCCATCCACCAAGCAATCCTACAAATAAATTTGTTCTTAAATCCTACTTTTTTTTTTCATAAAAATCTTTGTATCTCGAATTGTCCTCAACTAAGAACAAGTCCTATGGACACTCAGAAATATTCTGATGAATATGCTATTGCAGACATGTTTGAACAGAATCAGCATTTGTGTTGTTTTCTGCTGTTCTGTCCTGTTGAAATCAAACAATACATATAAATTTACGTTTCTGTCAGATTTTTAAAAAACTTTGGGTAAAATATAAAGCATTATATCATTTGAAAGACCAAATAGCAAAATTCGGCAGATTCTGTCTAAAAGTTATAATATACCATGAAGGACAATTAAACAGTTTTTCATCCATTTCATTGAAGAACAAGATCCAATCAAAATGTATTTAATTTGTTTCTGATCTTCCCAGCACTTTTGGTGGAAAAGACTGAGGACATGCCAGATGCATTTCCTCAACTAATAGAATATCAGTCTATAAATGTCCAAGTCACCTGCGTCTCCCAGATCCACCTTCTGCATGTTGTCTTCTATAAATAAAATTTAAATGAACTGTGGCTTTTATTCCAATGATTATTATGAATCTGATCTTTTTTTTGTCATTCTTAAATTAAGGTTATTTTCAGACTACCTGATTATCAAAACCTATATCAGACTTGTCCGGAGGATTAATCAGGGGCACAACGCGCTCTGTAGGTGAATCACATCCTAAAATGATGCCACATCAGGTGGAAATTTGCTTTACCTCTTTCCCTTTAGCCACCACACCACAGCCATGTTGGTCTAGACAGGACCAGACTGCA
>NC_136630.1:15385288-15463920 GCF_933228915.1 Telmatherina bonti | reverse complement strand
GTGTTTGGGTATGTGTGCAAGCGAGTAAGACTTACATCAACCACAGGATGCACCACTTCTGTTGACTCTCCTTTGCCATCCATTACAACAGCAACGGAGGCGAATGGACGACTAGCCATCTGCTGACGCTCTCTCATCAGCTGCTGCAATAACAAACACAGATGATACATGAACAAACACAGGAAACACTATTTATCAGGGGAAACATTCAAATGGAAATGAACTGACCTTTAAAACATTTTAATTTATACATTAATAATTCTTTCACCACACTCGTGAGCCTGATAAGTGTTTTGTTTTGCAGAATTGGTCGGAAACAAAATACCTGAACTATCACAATGTTTTTGAAGAAATCTCAGACATTTATAGGGAAAAATAGTTATTCGAAGAAAACCTTTTACTACGACCAAATAACATGCAGTCAGAGTAAAACTACCTAGAAAAGCATTATTTGCTGTAGAAATCACCCTTGTAGACTATTAAAAATGTAAAGATTTGGCCAATTTTTGCAAGACATCCAAAACCGATACATGCTGGTGGAATTGATCAAGCTTTAAGTTTGTCTTGCAAACACCTGAAGACAAATGGTTTCTACACCGGTTTAATGATCTTCAAGGTACATTGATATTCATAATAGACACCCCCAAGAAGTACAAGCTGCAGCTTCTACGCTGACCCGCACAGTCCCCTGACCTGAATGTCACTGAAAACCTGTGCACTGACTTCATAAGAGTAGTGCATGTGAGGCGGTCTACAAATCTCCCTGAACCAGAAACCACCAGAAGGACTGGATGACAATACCACATGCAAAACCAAAAAGACTCTCAGCTGGATACAAAAACATTCTCCCTTCTGTTCCTTTTGTTGGACAGTACAAACTTTGCTTTGGGACCTTTACTATTTTGCACATTTTAAACATTTTTGCTTGAGACATAAAAAAAAAAAAAAAGTATGTATTCTTTAGCATAACTGCATTTGAGAATGTACAGACCAAGCTGAAGAGCAGAAGATTTCAAAATGGTCTAAATTTATACAAAAAAAAAAAAAAAAAGCACAAAACCTAACAAGAATGGCACCATCTATGAGACATAAATGAGTTCCATTTTGACAGAAACATTTGTCCAATAATCACTGTCAAAATTCATCAATGGATAAATATGCATCAACTCTTTAGATCAAGAAGTTTCTCTGCGCAGACAAGCTGCGGTTTGGTGACACAATTTCTAGTGCTTAGACTGAGCAGAAAATAGTTTCCCTTGTTCCTCACTAATCAATATTGTAAAACAACTAGTGCCATTCACTTTCATCAGCGATGCACTGTCTGATCAATATCTAAACAGGCCCCCCATTTTAGTGCCAAGGACATCACTGATTGTTATTGGATTTGTGATGAGCTTAAGTGTGCCGCATTAAGATCTAATTGTATTTCAGATTACTAAGCACTTCAAGTGGTTGTGATGGCTGGCATCATAACCTGCCCTTCTTCTGTACTTTCCGAAAACGGCTCTGCGGGAAGCACCTTCACACCAAATCGTTTCATTTTAAGCAGAACATCATTGGAAATGGACAAGCTGTGTGTTTTGGTGAGGAAATTAAGAGTCTGCTTAACATTTGTACATTACATATACTAAAGTGTCATATAAAAAGGTCCGTAGAGGTAAATTTGAAGGTTTTGTGAAGCTTTCTTGTCCAATCATTATATTAAACTTCAAAGATAATGGTGAAAACTACTGTTAATCTGCTACCAGTTGTGTTTTAGTTATGCTTTTAACTAGCACATAGAAGCATACAGTCAGAATCAGCATCGTTTGTTGTCAATGAAGCAGCATCACGGCACAACGAAATCACTTCCAGTACAACCCGTAGTTAGAACTTTATTTCATTCTTTCTCTACATTCGGCCATTTTCTGAAGCACTTAGTCCAATTCAGGGTTGCGGGGAAGCTGGAGCCTATCCCAGCAATCATTGGGAGAGACACAGGGTTCACCCTGGACTGGTCACCAGTCCAACGCAGGGCTCCCCGAATGCGATTCTGGCCAATTTCTGCAAAGCACTTGTCATTAAATAAAGAAAAAACTTGGTTTTGATGGTCTCTGTTGAAAATGCAAGACCAACTTTACTCTCTCAAAGGATTAAAAATTTCATATGGTGCCACTAAATGCTCCATCAGTGATACAAAACTACATTCATTTTAGAATTTCATATCGTATTGTCATTTAATGCTGCATTAAATACATGCTGCTATTATTCTTTACAAATTAAGAATATGCATATGATTTCTCAACTACAATAGACCGTTTCCAATTATCACCCTCTGACTAGAAAATAGTGTGTTCCTGTTTGGGTCAGATATATGAGGACATTGAGTTTTCTTATGGTCTCATTCCTCCACACAAATTTGTCCTTGAAGTAGTAATGAACCTTTGAATGCTTGAGTCTGACCCCCACCCCTCACTCCCTCTGAACATAATTGGGTATTCATTAGTCTGGCTATTAATTGGCAAGATTCATATGAGGTCTGGAGAGGTTGACATTGCAGAAATGAACAAGTGAAAAGAAGGCAATCTGAATCACTGTGAAGCTGTATATCAACTAGGCAATTTGTGCGACAAGTTTATAAAAAGAGTTGTCAGGGGAGATCAACATCCACATTCAGTCTTTTGTTACCGTTAATGTTGTTACAGCTGCACACAGAAATCATTTATTGCTTTTTTTTGGATTACGTCATCTGGTCAGACTCAAATATATCTGATATTACACTTTTTTTTTTTTTTTTTTTTTAATCGTTTTGGAAAGTAGCCTGCCTCTGCAATCTACTTAATGTATTTGGCATTCCATTATGGGGTATGGAAGCAAGACACCAGGAGCCAAAGGTTTGGGACACAATATAAACTGGGAAGTCAGTCATTAGGGTAAGTAGGAAAAGGTATTTGGACTGGATAAACCATTTGTTTATGAGCATCACCATTAGATCAATGGTGCTGGCAAAATTGTTAAATCAGTGAAGCTGCTGTTTTGTTTTGTCAGCAACAAAAGCTTTTAGGGCTGTTTGTTGCCCATATTTCTTTCAGGAAATACTTCCCGAGCATCTATGATCCCCTTTTCAGGAGGCAACCGTGCTGAGGGTTACTATTACACCCCTAACCCCCTTGCTGCTGTTAGTAGACGGTGACTTTTGTAACACAACAATGTACTGTCCAAAACCACACAACATGAAGCCTTGCAAAATGGATTTTTTTCATGATCTCTTGAATTTCATCAGGATCGATCTGCTTTGCAAGGTAAATTGATATTTCCTTTGGAAATTCCTTATTGATTATCCAGCTGTATACAGTGCAGAAACCCTTCAGTGATAATGTAACATAGCATGCAATACATCTGCTTCTTCATCTTGCAAATGCTTTCACCCTTTTAATTGTGCTCATCAACTAAAAGTCTGAGAGGTTTGAATAGGCCAATTATCATAGAACTTATAACACGTTGATGCTTTTCGGGAACTCAACCATTACTTTACTGATATACAGACTCGGTGGCAAAGAGTGAATGAGAGGAAAGTTGCACTGCTTTGCTGACCTACTCTCAAAACATTCCCTAAAGGAAGTAAGGCAGAGACAAAAAAACAAAAGAAAAAAAAAAAAAAAAGAAAAAAAAAACCCAGCAGCCACATGAAATTGACATTGATCACCTGATTGATTTTTCCTTTTTTAAAACTTTATATCTGAGCTCCGGCATTAAATTGCCGTACATCTCTACCATTAAACATCAAACCAGCAATACAAAACCTATAGATTTGAGCTGCTAGGTCACAGCGGGTCAAAATGAGAAATGTTGCCCTTTTCGGAAAAGATAAACACAGGATGGAGGGCCCGGCGAGGTTGTTGCCAAACAAGAAAACAGCTCACAGTTTATTAAGGTTTCCAACACAAAACGCGTCAAATCTAACACCATTCATCCTAAATGTCAGATAGCGGTAATGTTATTTATCACATCGCAGAATTTATTTTAAAGCAGCAAAGTACAAGAGGAGAGCAGAAACAAAGTCAAGGAATGCTGGTCCTGAGCTGTGCTGGGAATACAATCATCAAAAGGGCCGACAGTACCTGAGAGACTCTAGAAATGAATGCTAAGTTAATGACAAAAGGCAAGAGTGAACTCTGTAAAACCAATTAACGTTTGTGCAATGACAGACTGATTTTGTCTAGAATACAAGCTGGAGCCATTCACGCTTTTGATAAGGGTGGGCATGGAGTGCACTGCTTTGCAACTTGATTAATTTGGCAAGTGATTGCTGAAATTATCTGTCTAGTGAATACAGCATGTTGTTTCCTTCGTTAGGTTCTATGAAGGGGTGGGTGTCATCCCGCCTCTGAGCATATCCTCCACCTAAGCAGGTCACTCTGTTCCTTTTAAAGATCACAGGCTGTACCCACAGGCTGTGTCCAGGAAGAAAAATAAAAACGCATTAACATGAAACATTGTACTGTTCTGCGAGCAAATAACCTTTTAGGCTATTTTCATTATGTTTAGCAAACTGCTACTTGTGTGAAAATCTGCACTCATGTTGCAATAAATGAACGAAAATCACTACGATGAAGATATTGAGCATGTTTTCATGCCTATGTTTACAACACTGATATGATGTTTTCTGAAATGTTGTGCTTTTATAGAAATAGAGACTTATAAAAATATGAATAAAATGTCTTGTTAACTAAATGTTCTAATGACACAACTCAGTACAACTACAGCTTCGAAACTTTGAGGAAAGTGGTGATCACAGTTACACTTCCTGCACAATTTAAACATATTTAGAGGACAAACTTTAAGCTGTCCAAAGGAAAATCAAGGTGACAGGAAGCTTAAGATTGAGATAATCTTATTTGAGCAATCAATGTCTGCTGATTAGGCTTGTCAAAAGCAGCAGGAGAGATGTCCAGTCTGCCAGGTGGGGAGTTAGTTGTGTCATTTCCATCAAGGATATTATACAACCACAATGGTATTCACTTTAATTAAAACTAAGCTTTTTGGATAAAATTCTTGCTGCCAACATCTAAAAATAGACAAATTTTTCTTGTCCAGGAAAAAAAAAAAACAGAAAAAGAAACAAAGGTTAAGCAAGTTTGGCAGAAAACATGCAAACAAACAACACAGGGTCAGTTTCTGCCAAATGTAGCCATTCAGCAAGCCAGTTGAGCATGTTCAGTCCTGGAGACTGCATTTTAAAGTGACTTGTGTTTTTACAGCTAACATTGGGACTGCTGCAACAGATTTTGTAAACACATCGGCTCTGCAGTTTTGTTGTCTGATTAACTATCAAGTTCATGAGGCTGCAGATTAAACTGGTCCCTGAAGCAACAACCTCATCAGCAACAGGTTTGCAATGGTTCCAAAGGGATTTAGTACCAAACAGGGTTTGTACCAACAAGACAAGGAACAAAAACACTTGTCACGGTCATGTAGTGCAGTTATCCCTGACATACAGTATGTAAACAAAATGGTTTTTACTGTGGGCAACAAGCACATATACACAAGTTAGCGTTCTTGTCAAGAGTCCAAAATAAAAGAGTCATCATATTAAACTTGGATATTGCTGAGAATGCTGGGAATGACTGATAAATGTTGCAAGAAAGAGACACTGCCTACAACTACATAGTAATACATGATTTTCAATCAATTGAAAGAAACCTGAGAAACTAAGTTAATAATAAAAATACATCTTGATCATTTAAAGTCTTTTTTGTATTTTACAAAGTTGTTTTGGAAAGCAAAGTAAAATAAAAAAAAAGAGCTGTTTTGTCTCTGGATTTGAGGCCACCAACTAAAAGGCTGCCAGAAAAATAAGACGACGTTTCAGACTAGACGGAAGAGAAAGAGTTTGCAGAGGTTGTGGCAGACGTTATGCGTGTTGTGAAATTACCTCATTATGTATTAATCAGTTAATGTCTTAATTTTCAACTTCAGAGCATCACTTTCTCCTCAACATGAAAGAAACAAAAAAGACCAAATCAGTCTAACATCAAAAGTTATTCATTCTTGAATGGTTTATATCAGCTTAAGAATAAAGAAACTTGTGAGCACCACATAACATAAATATTTATATGCCAAATGAAAGAAAACAACATTATTTTTTATTAATTTACTCAGAGGGGGTTGCACTGGCCCATGACCACTGAGAAGATGTATCCAGATGTGATTGTTGTTTGGGTTTAAGGGAAGGAAAATATTTTGCCCTCGGCCTTGAGTCCATGACTGATGAGGGGGGTCAATTTCCACCGATCCTAGCACACATCTGCTTCATGTTGGAATCAATTTTGCTTACCAGCTCCGGGACCAAGACTAGACTGCCAGTTTGGACCAGGCTGGCATCCTGCTTACGGTCGAGTCTGGTTAATGCAAGAGTCTGTGCACTGCTAGCTCGGCGCATTCACGGGTCTTCAGGTAAATCAGGACTCCGCCAGCAGTCAGGACTCCGCCATGGTCAGATGTAATATTTCAAGAGGGCTAAAAAGTCCTACTTTGTGATGCCAAGGTGATTTTCTTTGAGATCTCCAGAGCCATACACGATTGGGTCACTCCAGGGTCCGAACAGGTCTCAAGGCAGGTTGGTCCCGTAATACATTTGGACCGGAATTGAACAAAGGGCCGGGGGCCATATTCCTAAAGATTCATAGAGTTCCTAACTTAACCTAACTATTCCTAGCAAGAATTTTAGCTTAGGAGTGTTTCCAGAACATTCTCTTAGAACTCCGAACTAGGAATGGACAGAAACTCCTGTCTTAGTCAGGAGGTTGGGCTGACCCCTGTTGCTACATATGAATCATCATTTCTAAAGCTGTGATTGGTTGATCCAAAAAGTTAGATAAAAATACACTTTTGGTGATAATGGGCAAAAAAACAGACCATCAAATCGACAATAAACTCAACCACAGAATATAATCTTATGAAGACAGTGTAATTGTATATAATATTTCACGTAAAAGAAAATAGCTGTAAATAAATTAAGAGCTTTACTTAAAAAAGATCCTACAAAATGTGTGAAAACATTTATATGGTGATGGTTGTAATTTTTTTTTGTTTTGTTAGTCATTTTTCCACTTTCAACTTTGAACTATTCAAACTTTCACTTTGGTATTAACAGGGGTAAACTGGCATTTTCTCTGTTGCTAAATACCTCAGCGACTTTCATGTCAGGTGGTAACGATCAGGACTATTTTGAGGCATCTTGACTTCTGATTGTCTAAATAATCCGGCAACACATCCATGGTAAGCATGGTATTACTTCATTTATATTAGATGAAAAATAGTCACTGTAATTTGCATTTACTTTTGTAATTACAGCCTCACACACCAACCACCAAGACACACCAAAGTGTGTTCAGTCAACAATTAAAACAAACACAAATGCAGTAAAATAAAGCCTCTGCGTTCCATTTATAGATCATTCAGTCTTCAATTAAAACAGCAAGCAGGTTTATTCCATCAGACCCGGACACTTGAATTACTAAATGTTAATTTCTATTTATACAATAATTTCCTTTTTAAAGGAAAGCAAAGGCAGTTTTAAGTTTAAAGAATTTCAAATAAACACCCCCCCCCTCTCTGGACAGCGGTGGGTGTAAAGGTGTGACTGTCCCTGCGTGAGTGTGTGACAGAGATAAAGAGGAGGAGTATAAGGAAAATCTACATGTTTGCGTGTGGTACATTTTTGGGTTGCAGTCTTGTGAAATGTCAGCGTGCCCTCCCTTCTGTTTCCCCCACAGGTAGCTTTAAAGAGGTCAGCTCTTGTCCTCCTCCGTGGCATTTACAGTTGTTGTCTTTTCCTCCCTTGGTTCCCACTCAGCATCCAAGTCTCATCATCTGACCTCAACCAAAATTATTCAAATGTAACGGCCTTAGCCGTGTCTTCTAAAGTGTCATTTTGTTTCAATGAAATACTGAGACAAAATAAACACTTTGCGAGTTTAAGTTAATATGTACAATTACATTTAGTGATGTGTTTTGTTTTCATGTGGCATTACATTGGATCATTGCTTGTTTGCATACAAGCCCTATTCTCAAGTAGGATTCCAGGAAGACATTTAAACTGCGTTAAAAAAAAATGTGGCTCAACTCGACTTTTTTTTTTTTCCTTCTTTTTTTTTTTTTTTTTTGATGTAACACAATCCAAAATTACATAGATTTTCCACCCGAAGCCGAATCAGAATCATTCAATCAGTTGTCCTTATGCCACTTGGCTGCTTCAGAGTGTTATTATTGACCCTGCCATTTCAGAGAGCCTCATTAAAGCTCATTCACTCCAAACTCTAGTGTCAGACGGAAGATTAAACAAAACCACAAATCCTTTTTGTTCTGCATTCAAGTCTGGTGAGTGCAGGGAAAACTTTTAAAATAACTGGGTACAAAGTTTGACGTACAAAACATGTGGGGGAAATCATTAACATACTCGAATAATTGCATGATTTACAGTTTTGTATACGTTTTATTGGGTATTTAATAAACAAAACATCAACACTCAGGAATGAGGAAAAGGTTAATGATATGGTTATGTTTTCTTTTTAATTTATCTTATTTTTGTTTGATCAGCCAATTTTAAAAAAAACACACAATATTTGGGGTCTTTTTGTTGATTTGTTCTTTTTTTCTTTCTTCGTTTTTTCTTTTGTTTTAGAAAGTTCCCTGTTTGAACCCTTCCCCAGTCCAGGCTTAAAGACTCAATATGTAACTATCTGACATTAAAACTCTGCATCCCGGACTTGTTCGATAACACAGTGACACCCATCGTGTGCATTTCTAGAACCACTGCCGAGCAGCAGCGTCCCGAGGCTAAGAAACTGCTACACAACTTTTATATCCAGGATGTGACGTTGCGGCAGAGTTTTGCTTCACGGTATAGTGAGGAACGGGCTGTTTCAAACTAAAAAAAGCAAGGTAGCATTCTAGATGGATGTCAAATTAGCCGCGTGATGGGAAAAATGTCAAAAGTTCTGTAGTGCGTCTTTAAACCATTGGCCTTTTAGCTAACCACCACAGCTCCATGCAGCCCTGTAAGCAAAGAAGACATATGAACCTCTGTGAAAAAGCTGATTTATGTTGAGGCAGTTGGATCCTTTGTTCTGGCTGGAAGATTGACAAAATGTTTGTACTTATTCTAATGAAAACCTTCGAGTTAAATTTCTTGTTCATTAGAGTCATAGATTCAGAAAAGAAAACAGCCCTGAGTCTGAATGAGAGTTTGCCGTTATTGCAAAGCAACATGTGCTACATTAAACTAGCATTACTTAAGAATCACACCACATGGACTGTTTTCTACCATGACAAGCTGTAAAAAACAAGCTGCATCTCGTTGCATAATGATTTCTGGAGGCAAAACTACCGATTTACTATAGAAGAATATCCATGAGAAATGCTACGTGCAGAACAGTTAAAAGACTAGTTGCACAGCTGAAAGTACTCATAACGGCACTGAACAACACCCTCTAGGCTACTATATGTTTTAAGAAAAGGTTACAAGCTCAAAGCTTCTCCTTACAATGTTTCTTTAAAGGAAAACAGGGCAACAAAGAAATGCCACAGCAAAAAACTCTGAGGACTATGTTTCACGTGTTTATAAAACCGAGTGCCTGAATATGCAGGTAAAAAAAAAAAAATGAAATCAGTGTGAATTGAGAAACTTTATCATTTATTTGTGCAAACCATGTTATTTTTAGTTGGTTTTAACAAGACAGTAAGAATTGGATTAAAATCTCTTAGCTAGTTG
Source organism: Telmatherina bonti (assembly GCF_933228915.1). NCBI lineage: Eukaryota > Metazoa > Chordata > Actinopteri > Atheriniformes > Telmatherinidae > Telmatherina > Telmatherina bonti. The sequence goes on along the minus strand of NC_136630.1, from coordinate 15,454,166 downwards.
AATCTTATTTCCATTAAACCTGCAAGAGCTTCACCTGCACAGCCAAGAAAAGCTCAGTGCAAATCCCAACAGAATGTGTTGCATGGGTTTAATTGTGGTGATAAGGAATATTAGCTGCCTTATTGTGCTTTATAGTGTGTTGTGAAGAGAAAAATAAGAGCCAATGTCATAAAACTGAACTTGAGACATTTTTTTGTAGCTGCAGAAATGGCAAAAACACACGTGACAGAGCTTTAGTTAAATAAGACCATATGCTTGAATTATTTTTATTTGCCTCCTTTGATCACTTTTGGTGATTTTCATATATTAATTTCTGGTCCTGTGATTGGAAATGGCATCTTCTGGCATCTTCTTAAAAAGAACTGAACTGTGAGTAGACAGCAGGTCATAATGCAGGATCATATCAAAAATGGCAACCAGGGAAATACAGACTGAAAAGGTGGAATAGATTGTTGCTCTTCCAAAAAAAAAAAAAAAAAGAATTGGAAAATATCCAATGCAGGCAGGGAGGTGAATTTCCATACATTCACTCTCTTCCACTATATCCTCCACAGAATCTTTCTAACTTGTTTTTTATCATTTCTGCTGCCAATCATCTCATCTTCCCCCCTGTTTTCATCCCTACATTTCCCAGCCCTCGCTCTCATTCCAACGCTAAATATTTATGACTAATATCCCTTTTTTATTATTCATTCACTTTTTTTTTCTATTTACTCATTTTGAACTTCTTTTGAGAGGTTAAAAAAACTTACACTCAAACCTGAACCTGATTTATTATCTTTACCTTAACCAAATTAAAATCTGACATTTGGTATCAGTGTCTTTCTTCTCTACAGCTGTTGTCCATGTTGTAATAAATTATTATGATTGAAAGCTAATTACGCAACAGAAAGAGAAGATATTGCTCCTCAAAGCACTCAGAAAGCTCTAGTTTTAACCTGTTGTTGCTCCTTAAACTTTGCCCTAATATTAAAAAAGTTAATTAAAAACAAAAGTTGTTAGTTCTGTTGTGAAAAGTTGGTGGTAAAAAAATAGTTTGTACACTTTGTTGTTAATGTCAGCCTTAACATCAGTGTGCAGAGGGTAAAGTTAAGCTTTATTGTATGTTTATGGTAAAGGGAGGTCAGGTTGGAAATAAAACTCTTTTGTACTTAAGAACATGTAAAACTGATGATGGAAGCTTTTCTCCATTTACATCAGTAGTGGGGAACCTTGGTCCTCATCCTGTCGGTTTTCCATGTGTCCCTGCTCCAACACTTGGTTCAAATGAACAAGTCACTGTGCAGAACTTGATAGGCTATTAGATCCATTAGATTTTAATCAGGTGTGTTAGAGCAGGGACACGTGGAAAACGTACAGGGTTCCCCACCACTGATCATAGCAACCGTGAGACATGCCTCACATAATTGACACCGGCTACCTCAGCTTTCAGTGTGAAATAAAGTTATCACTCTGCCTCTGTCCAGACAGAGTCTGGAAACTAAAACAGTATGAAATAGAGCAACAGCAGCAGATTTGTATTAACCTCTTCATGCCCACTGGGTCACCGACAATCCAGTATTACAGTTTATCACCATCCTGTGGTAACGGAGAGGTTTTTGGGAACTTCCTCGACAGAAATGACTGAAGTTTAATTCCACATTGTAACAGTCAGGTGTGATTTACATTTCCATAGAAAAAGTTTTGAGACTTACTTCTCTGCGTCGTGAAGCCCAGCAAGTCTGTTTGATCTTCCACACAACTGCTGCCACCAGCAGAAGGGACAGAAAGCAACTGTGAAGGGGTAAAAAAAAAAAAAAAAGAAAAGAAATCAGTGTCAACACGACTTTCTGATAACATGTAATGCTCAGTTTCTGAGTTCAGTTATTTTAGTTTTTCCTCTTTCTTTTTAAATTGCTATTACTTTGAGAAGCAGTTTCTGAGAACAAACATGCAGCCCTGCTTTCATTTGGTAGAAGATGAGAGAAGGGTGACTAAAAGTTTTCTTTTAAACTTCAAAACACGGAGGATGATTTGAGGAGGTAGCACATGAACGTCTCAGCCGATTACTTCGATTAATAACCCAACAGCACATCCATCAGTCAAAGGAAATTCAGCAAGGTCCAACCACCACAGAGAAAAAAAAAATATGACTGATTGAGAGCTTCCACTTCATTATCTCTGAAACACATGATAACGTAGAGATGATCATGTGCTTAAGAGACATTCAGCAGATTTTAGGAGATAATCAAAGGGTGGATGTTTAGTTTTTACTAACAAGCTTCCGATTTTTGCTGAATTCTTGCTGTTTTTGCATTTTCATGTGGTTCTGGCATCATCTAATTTCTCTGAACGTCCTGCAGTTAAAAGGGAAATGTAGCAAACAACAAAAAGGACAAACAATAATGCCCATATCTTCTGAATGCAACTAATAGAGGGAAACACGATGATGGAGTTATTTAAATAACTACTTTAGCAATTTTTTGTGTGTATATGACAAAGATTTCATCAAATTTTTTTTTTTTTTTTTTTAGATGGCTAATAATAATTTAAAAACAAAGGAATGAATTTTTCATTGTGTCTATGAACAAAGAGTCTTATGAGGAAGTAAAATAACCTGCAACATGAGCAGTAGGCCCTTGTCTTTAGGGACGTGCTCTATATTGGGCAGAATAGCAAGCATGATTCACTGTTAGTTCAATATTTAAGCTTAAGATTGTCACATAAGCTGGACGCATTTTAAAGATCGTTTTTACTGTAAACACAAAGTCACATTTACTGCTTCCACATACAAGCAGTTATGCCAAATTACAGCTGTATTCTAGGAGAGTATGCTCACATTCTCTGTTTAATTTATAGCAATTATGTCCTACAATAGTTAACTTATAAGAAAATTGACTGAAATGAAATTGAACTGAGCTTGGCTGCTTTAGTTACACTGTACTTTCTGTAACCGCAGGGCTACAGTTACAACACGGAATACAATCAATACCCATCCATACTTGCTGTCTACAGGATTTTTAAGTTGCTAAACAGATAAAAACAAAACCCAAGAAGTTTATAATAATACTAAATGACAAGTAGGAAGGCAGCTATTTATTTCTAAAAGGACATTTAAGGAGCTCAGTTTGGTTCAGTAAATCATATGTCATGAGTGTCTGAGCCAAGGTAAGTATTGCACGCATGTACTTTCCATCTTATCTTTTCAAATTGCTCATCTTCCCATTAGGAGACTAACAGCAAAACCAAAATGATGATGTCATCCCTTTGCCCTCCGTCTCTCATTCAAGGAGGTCTACAAAGCCTGTGGGGTGATTTGACATTTTTGTCATCAGGCAGATTGTGTTTCTTGCAAGATCATCCAACTCCAAATTGCTACACTGATACCCACAGTCTCACACACAGACACAGAGACAAGTGCTTGTTAGCTCATCAAAGCCTTGCAGTTTTTCCCATGGGTCAGTAAGATCTCAATGCCAAAAAAAGAAAAGGCAAAATAGAGTTAGTATAACCTGCTTAGCAATGTGGACACAAGCACTAAAAATCAAATGCAAACTAAGGAAAAATAATGCATGAAATTATGTGAGTAGAAGGTAAAAGTTGTGTGGAAAGCTGGAGTAGAGTTAGAATATCAGAGGTATCATGGTATCAGAGGTATAATGTAATGGCTCTTTAGTGTGTGTTTAAATTGAATTACAAAAAAAAAAAAAAACAAGCCTTGATTCAGTGTTAAAACTCAAATATTCCCAAGAAACAGGACCAAGCTGTAGCTGCACTCTGAAAGAGACTCTTTTTTAAAATACTTTCTCTGTGTAAGATGTCCGCAGCTGTAAGATACATTTTAAACCAAAAAAGCACTCTGATTGCGCAAACCTCTGCCAAGAACTGCCAATTCCTTTCAGATCCCTCCCAAAAAAAAAAACGGAATCCAAGTTAGACCAAGACCTAGCCTATGAGAAGAAACGGCAAAAATATCAGACAAACAGCCAGACAGATAAACGTGGGTTTAAAAAAATAAAATAAAATAAATAAATTTTTAAAAAAGAAAGAAAAAAAAAATCCTCTGCGGCGGTAATAAAAAAAAAAAATAAAAAAAAAAAAAAAAAGAGAGAGAGAAAGAAAGAAAAGGTTTGGTGCGTCTCCCCTTACCTTCAAATAGTTCCTGATTTTGGCTGTTAAAGTGTAATACGATCAGTTGGAGGCATAACATAACCGATTGTGTGACAGCTTTTCCTAAAACTTATTGTCAAATGGGCGATGATGGGCAGATGCCTCGGGCAAAACACGTCTTCTATTCCCTTTGTGACACCTACACAGTGTGTGTTCATACATAAGGAACTGTGGGCTGCACACCTTGGAGGAGAAAATGGACACACATATACACGAACTGCGCTGTCAGTGTGCTTTGTGCGGGGGATCAAAGATGCTCAGGACAGCACATGTATGACTTCAGTAAGACGGCCTTCGTGTGGGGGTGGCTTTTGTAGCGTTTCCAAAAGACCGATATATAACATAAAGCGCAAATTTACCAATTATACACATCCTCTTTACATACTCAGACTTTAATGTGCTTTTGAAACAACCCAATTCATTCATTTGAAGCATTGCAATGATGAAAGACTTCCGCTGCAGCTCTCGGGATGAAGAATCATTAAGAGCCCTCATATCTTGATCGCCCACGCCTTCTCTTTAGATGGCACTTGCAGGGAAATATGCACCTATTTAAACTGCGACTGGCAGTTAATTTGCCACTTGAAATGGAAAATCGCTGCCTTCAAGAGACAAAACCATTTACATGAACTTGGTTAACAAACAGCCTCAAATAACTCAATAATCCCTGAGAGACAGAAGAGGAGGACAAAGAGGTGATGGATAATGTTCCTTGACTAATAAAGACTTTGGAAAGTTGCAACAAAGTGCTGAGCATTTACATTTAGGTCGTATACATTTGGCACAATTACCTGAAAAACGTTACAAAGAACTGGACAAGGTCCATGATGTTGCCGTGTTGGGAGAAGGCGATCTGTTTGGAGAGAATAAATAAAAACATTTAGATTAATTAAATGCTGTGACAGTCTTTTTAAAAAAAAAAAAATATCTGAATGCAAATTTATTCGTCATATTTTTACATAAAATAACACGTGTAAATCATAATACATCGTTTTCACACCGGCATAAAAGACATACATAACGCCTGCAATATTTTTATTTCCAAATCACTCAGGCTTCCCTGTGAGAACCTTATGTGAATTCTGAGTTCTCCCAGTTGAAACGTGACATTGAAAGCGGGGTTAATATGAGATGGCGTTCACAGGTCAAGTCAGCATCAAGAGCTGCTAAAAGGTCACTGACTCACTGGAGGCCCTGCCGCTACAGCCATCTGTGGAAAAAATGTCTGTTTGAATAAATTGGGACAAGACATAGCGAGTTGGAAAATTCATGGCAGAGGACAACAGAATTCATTTGATCAACTGGATGGATGTGGGTTAAAGACATTGGCTGACCCACTGCAACCCTACTTTATTCAGGCAGATCTATAAAGACGTTTGGATACATCCACTGGCAGGTGTCTTTTTCTTGTGGCCGTTTGTCAGAATTGCAGTTATAAATTCATAATAAGTGGGTTTCATTTGGGGCTAATGACTTATTTAGGATTATAAAAAAGGCAAGTAAAGGATCAGCTGTTGCTACAAACTGAAAAACCACAAAAAAGCAGAAAAATAAATGTTGGTGAAATTGAAGTGATTCATCAATGTGCTGCAAAAACAGCTCATTTTTCCAGAGGTAGCAGGAAGATCCGTACCAAAAATCAACATCTTGGTACATGTTGAAGGAAAAAAAAACTGATGTGCTCTGAAAGATGAAAAGGTTTTGAAAGCCACAAAGTTAAACATTAGTGACTGATCACAACATCTCTTTTCCTAATGTAGAAATACCCCTTAAAACACACTCAGAGATTTCAGAGAGCTCGACACAGGGATCAAGCTACTCATAAGCTTCAAAACTGAAGAATACAGGTTGGGGTCTTTAACACCAGGACTGATGTGAATAAATGACACAAAATTGTGAATAATTCTATGCACACCAAGTAAATTATGACAATTCTAAAAGAAAAACCAGGTGAATTTCACATCAAGCCGTGGCAACAGTGTGCTGATGCTGCAAAGGAAAACACAAAGCAAGCCCACTGGCTGCATTGTATTTCTAAAAAAAGAGAGGACAACTTGAGGGACTTTTATTGTTTAATCCAGGAGTTGAAGCTGGATCACAACCGCTTTGGGACGGACTTTAGGACGTAGGTGGAACAAGTCGAGGATCTGCTAGCTGCTTGCTTTAGAAGCAAAGAAGAAACAATAAAGACGCTCAGCCGTTGGAATACAAGGTTTGAATGAAATAGCAGCGACAAAGTGACACCTGCACAGCACTCAGCAGGTTGTGTCTCAGTCAACAGGCCCTCTCTGATTGGTCGATTATATTCTGTCGGATGTGAATAAGAAAAATCTGCTTCAGTTAGAAAAAATAAAACTTGCTAAATCGCTGGTCATAATTTCATCACTAATCTGAAAGTTCCCATTGATTCCATAAATATTACCATGCTAATTGTTCAGAAGAAATGTCTGAAGTAGGTGTGTAAAGGCCTTTAGAGTTAGAACCAATCTCAACAAGACAGAGGATCTCTGGAGCAGCAGTCTTTTGTAAAATAAACACCATGATCAGCCTACACCAAAATGACAGAAAGGTTACGATTCAAAAAATGCTAAATCATATGAAAACATGTGGAGACGGAGTGCTGGTACGGGGACACGGGGCCTCTAGGGACACTGGCTCACTACTGTGTATTGATAACGTGATAGAACACAGAAGCAGCCAGGAGTGGATGAACTTTTCACTCAGATTCAGCCAAATGCAGCAAAGCTGAACAGACAGCACTTCGTGGTGCAGATGAACAATGACTCCAAACATACCGCTGAGGTTTTTTTCAAGGTAAAAATGTGATACATTCTAAAAACGCTCGAATCGGGAGCAGATTTAACTTGTTGAAGACATAAGGACCCAAAAACAAACAACAACTTAAAACAGCCACAGCCAAAGAACTAACCATGACCATTTTATTCAGAGTTTTGTCATGATCCAAATAGAACTATCTGCACTTGAACATAATCATAGAACTTAGATAACACTAAATAACTGTTATTTCCAACAGAACAAACTGATATAGCTGATTTCTGTATGCATGCCTAAAAGGCAACATGGCCAGTGAATAATGGGTCAGAAATATGTTTTATCTTCATTAAAGGAGAGACGAAACACAGCCCTGGTAGCTAAATCACATATGATAGGCCGCATCACAGTGACAAGTCATTATCTGCTATAGATGCTTTGAAGCCATTCTGCCCTGAAAGCATTTAGACACACAAACATAATGTCATCTACAGCTGTACTGAGCCTCTGATTGGCGACATCGAGAGCTGGGTAATAGGGCACAAATTGTGCTTTTAGAGGTGGATTATTTGCGTCATATTTGTTGCTCTGAATGCCGATTTTAAAAACAGGATTAAAACTGATAATTTGGAAAAGCCATAAAAGCAAAAAAATACGGCAAGTCGTGGAGCTGCTGAAGCATCAGAGGCAGTGGTTTGCGATCATATGCATTAACAGACAAACGAGATCAGTGATCAAAAACTGCATATAGGGAACTAAATATTTGATCAGTGAACAGGAGAGAAGAACGAGCATGTTTAGAATGAGACTTCATTGTGCTGATGTCCTTCATTACCCTCCCAAACTTCTGCCACCTTTGACTTTGTGTCAACCTTATTAACTGGAAAATGAGAGTCGCTGATCTGAAATGAGATGCTCGCTGACATGACTAACGTGACTCAAAAGCGCAGATGCTTTTGCTGGCTTTTTAATAAACGAGACAAGTCTATTTTGTGCCCATAAAACTGCTTTTCACATGATATGAGCTCAAAGCAATATATGTCAGGTTAATTTAATTTCAATTCATCCATCTCAGCCAATCAATAGCATCATCTGAGGGCGTTTTTCTATCACATGTGGGCTGTCGCTGCACAGAGCAGTCTCTTGGATTGCAATTATACTGACAAATGATGATGTCACCTGAAGATCTAACCTCGTGATAGCTCTTCACTATCGTAATTCATATTTAAATGCTTATTCTATGTGCTTGAACCTCAAATACAAAGCCTCATGAACGCATGCTCAAATTTGGCCTAATCTCATCCAGGTCTCCACTCCACACCCTGCATCATAAAAGGTGAGTAAGAGACCAGAGACCCTATCCTGTTACAGAAGCTATTTGCTTTTACAGCGCGGCTCAGTCCATAATAAGTAAGTGACTGTTGCTGGGAAATCTAATAGAAAACTATTACTGGTCCACCTCTGCAGATGGACCAGTCCCAAATATATTATTACCCCAAGATGGGCCACTCGTCTACCGTGTGGAATGGTGGGACAGAATACAAAAATCAATATTTCTGAGCAGGTTAATTAGCAAAATGGGTACGAAATACTATTAGTGGGAATAACTATTGTTATCTCGCTGTATCATATTTCTTGGTAAGAGCTTATGTTTCTTGCTTAAATGAACGCCTTGAGCAAGAAAACTGTCAGCGCTGAGTCGAGATCATTCTGATGGCAAGTCATGATAAGAGACGAGTTTCACATAAGGAAAATAGCATCTTAGTATGTTCATCAAAATTAGGTTTTTGTTGACATCAAAGCTTGTTCCAGTTTTTTTTTTTTTTTTTTTTTTTTGCTTACAGAGAAAAACAATCAAATTTTACACATCTATAAACGTTGCCCTTTATAGATGTGTAATATTTGATTGATATTTGATGTCTGTACGTAGTGTGACCTCCTTCTGGTTTATGTGATCAGCTGTCAGAGTTACAGTAGCTACAACCCTTCGACTCACTGATTATAAGTCATTTGCATCTGTTTAGCAGAGCATTAGCAGGATTCTGCAAAGATATTATTGTACTGGGATATTGGTAGGTTTTACTCATTAACTGCATATATATTTAAAAAAAATAAGCATAATAAGCATAATAGCTTACATCATCCTTTAAATTTTCATCGGATAATTTTGAGTGAACTGATTTTGAAAAAAAAAAAAACAGTAGTGTTTTCATGACTTATCTGTTAGATCCTTTCTGAGGTCTGGATCTGGATTTGGACAATCCAAACACTAACTTCTGGTCAGCCAAATTCTTTTTTGAAGTTCTCAGAAATCTGCGTTAATTTGAATCTAATTTTTACACAAATACACCACTAGACTAATGAAACTTAACTCTGGTTACCTTTTAACTTTAAAATGAAATGCTAACATAAGAGTATCAATTTGATCACTTTGCATCATAATTAAAGTTTAATTATTTAATCTCACTGCTTTTTTGTTTGTTGGTTTGTTTTACCTACCCAAATCAATTTTTTATAATTCTTTAAATTTGAAAATTTGGAAATTTTTGTGGGTTCACAAACTTTTAAGCAGTTTACAACTGTAAGTCCTGGCAGAAACCTGACTTCCTGAGGACGCTCTTTGAATCTTTGTGATAAATGCTGCGTTTCAGCCATTCTGACAGGGTTAGAAATGTTGGATGGTGTTTCTGCCAATTAAAAAAAAAAAAAGAAAGAAAAAAAAAAACAGCTGTGCAGCTCATCATACCAACTATCAGTCATAAAATCAGTAATTACAATGAAATGCAACAGTTCAAAACTTCAAACAAAATCTATTTGGATCTGTGATTTGAAACCTCTTATTTTTTAAACGCATCACACTAATAGTTACTGAATAACAATTTGAGATCATGGGAACATAAATGATGATATGTTCCTGTACCAACTTCATACAAGTAACTAAAAAGTGCTGTCCTTACCTGGATCTTGATGGGCCATGAGAAGTTGCTGACGTACACATAGAAGGTGATGTTGGGGTTGCTTCGAAAACCAAACTTTTCACAGGAGAAACTGTCCCTGTATTCCTTAATGTTTGTTTTAGAGACAATGGGCACCTCTTCTCCTGAGATGGTTCCAGCTGTTAGGGGGGAAAAAGGAGATTTATTTTCAGCAGAAAGCTTTTTTGGAGCTCAGACGGCGTATCCATAGAGATGAAGCTGCTTTGGCTGCAACATACTATTATAAATGCATTAATGGATGTTGTTTTTGTTTTTTTTTAAAGCCATTTTGAACCACAGGAAAATACTTAAGTGCAATTATTATTATCATTTCTTATCAGCGCTTAACTTTTTCCTTTCTGAAAACCTAAAACAGCGGCAAGCTTCATTGCAAAATGGACACAAAATATTTTATTGTTCAGCGGGCATGGGCGTGGGAGGTAAGCACTGCTTGCGAGATGGACTGAAACGCTGCTGACTGCAGGTATGGATAAGTTGCAACACTTTCATCTCTTTAATTTGTGTCTCACCCCCCACCCAACAAATGAATATTTGATATTTAGAGTTTTGTATTTAATGTCCACAGGGCTGATACAGTGCAGGAGAGGAATGCCAGTCTGCTCAGTTGTGCATCTGTTGCCATTCTGTGTGATGCGATTGTTATATTTCAAGACGATGTCGTCGATGGCTACAATCCTTATTACCCATTGTAATACCGTAAGCGTTTCTTTTTTTTCTTTCTAATGGCTAAAACTCTTCACATAAAGAAGTCTATTATCCATCCCTCTTAATATTTAGAGTAATTTCTCATTCTTCCTCATGTCAGCGGCTCCTCATCATTGACATTCCAACCCACAGGTCTGAAACAAAAGCAGTGAAAATGACAGCTTGAGTGAGGCTACGTGAGCACGTTTATCTTAATTGAAATCACCCCCTCCCTTCTTTCCCCACCTAAAGGCGTTTCGTGCTTGTGTCGATTGTGAAGAGGCTCCCGTTCCTTCTGAGACACAATATCTGTGCAGGGTAAAGGGGAGGGGTTCAAATATTAATAACGGTGCTCCGAAAAGGTTAAAACGGTGGAGGGAGCTGCATGAGGTTAACGTGCTTTAGTCGCTACAAAATGTCAGTGTTGTGGGACTGGCGAGACGGTCATATGACTTGAGAGCAAGGAGGGAAGCAAATAAATAGTGCCACTTGGCAACTGCAGTGTCCTTGGGTGTCTTTCCTCAGGAGACCTATAATATCCACTAAGCAGTGACACGGTACACTAACAAGAGGATGCGGTATCGTCCGTGATGTGTCTCTTTTACTGGCTGACCAAATGAATATTTTAATTAAAACTAAAATGATTGGAGGTAAAAAGCTGAAGAAAATGTACATGAATACTTAATATGTAAAGCTGAGTCTGAAGGGCTGAAGGGCTGAGTCTGATTCTAAACAACATAAGTGAATATTGGCTTTTAGAAAAGGCTTGAGAGATCCCAAAACGTACTTAAATATGGACTAAATGTGATTTACACACATTTAGCTGAAAACAATATTCTAGCAACTTAAGCAGATCTTTGCGGTTTGCTTCATGTTATTCAGTGTCATCATCCAACAATATGAAAAACCTTTAAATCTGAAGTACCTGTGGATCCCACCGACCATGTGATGTTGAGGTTGAAGTTGTTGGATGCATTGATGGACATATCCAAGTTTTTATTTTCCTTTAAAAGACACAAATGCAACATTGGTGTAAGATAAGAAAACAAAAGTACATTATCAAAGCAAGGAATTATTATTACTATGGTCATGAGCTGTGGGTCGTGACCGAAAGAACGAGATCTCGTATACAGGCGGCTGAAATGAGTTTCCTCCGCAGGGTGGCCGGGCTCTCCCTTAGACATAGGGTGAGGAGCTCGGTCATCCGGGAGGGGCTCAGAGTAGAGCCGCTGCTCCTCCGCATCGAGAGGAACCAGTTGAGGTGGCTCGGGCATCTGGTCAGGATGCCTCCTGGACGCCTCCCTGGTGAGGTGTTCCAGGCACGTCCCTCTGGGAGGAGACCCCGGGGAAGACCCAGGACACGCTGGAGGGATTATATCTCTCGGCTGGCCTGGGAACGCCTCGGGATCCCCCCCCGCAGAGTTGGCAAATGTGGCTGGGGAGAGGGAAGTCTGGGCTTCCCTGCTTAGGCTGCTGCCCCCGCGACCCGACCCCGGATAAGCGGCAGAAGATGGATGGATGGATGGAATTATTATTTAACCACAGTGTCTTTAGATTTGGTTTTTGTTTTTTTTAAGTTTGTAGATCACCTCTACAAATCAAAGTGGTTTACAGAAGTCATCTTAACAAGAAGTTACCTGCTCCGGTGAGGCCAAGAAGTTAATAGCGGTGTAGTGGTTATCATCTTCCTGGATTAGGTTGAAAGTGAACTGGTAGTCGATCAGGAGATTATCTGTCAAGCAAATCAGACAGCGAAGTAAGTACCTGTATCTATTCTGTTGCTCTGTGCATTACATGGTTTGATTTCTGTATTCTGAATGTGCAAACAGATTAATGCACATGATCCTTTTTGCCAGTGGTGCCCAGTGTTACAGCCCTACAGGTTGTAGATGTTTCCCTGCTGCAACAAACTGGATTCAAATCATGGCTCTCTTCAATAGCTTGTTGTCAATTTCTACCCAAGCATTCTTTCATTCTGATAGAAGTGTGCTCCAACAGTAAAAATCCAAGACCTGCAGGGCAGCAGCCCCTTGAACACTGACTTTGAACATCCTTGTTATAGATAATGACATCTACAACAGCTATAGAGACACGCAAGTCATGCAAGAAAATGTGCAGATAACAGATATTCTCCTATAAGAAATCTCTCAAAAACATACTTCTCCTATGCTTTTTTTCTTATTAAAGGAGTGGAGACTAGTACAGACCTGTGCATAGTCAGCAACTAGTCAGTTTCTGGATTTCCAAATCTGAGCTACATGTATTCGTCCACAGAGAGACCCAGCAGACTTTGGAGAGATTGAGGCTTCCTAAACAATATAAAGTATCTAAGCAACCACCTGTGCTTTTCTGCACACTGCTAAAAACAACTATGACAGTAAAAAAAAAAAAAATATTTGGAGTAAAATACAATGAGTGCATATCTTCAATTAGATTTGTCCAATAGATATTCATAATTGTCCAATAGATATTCATAATCTTTTTGTGAACTATAGAGTTGCGGAGGACTGATTTTTTTTTAGGCGGCATTTTTGGGGAAGAAATTAATGAATGAATCCAAAAAAAAATTTGATTTGTTTGTACAAATCATCCAGAGTTAGCTTTAATAAATTATAAATTATATTTGGACATCAAACAGAGGAAGAGTAAAGCTGGTTTCTGTTCCCCCTGTTTTAAACCTAAGGACAGGCACTGCATCAGGGGTATTAACTGAAAACATTGATGGCTGGGAAACAATAACAGGCTAAAATGACCATAATATACATTAATAAAGGAGTTGGATCATTTTACCACTCGGGTATCATGTTAATCTATGCTCAGTGGGCTTTTAGTCTGTGGGAAGTGTCACGTTTACAAAGCTGTGTTCCTAAAGCTCAAGAACTTCCAGTGGTGTCCAGAGGTTAAATCCAGCTTCGGGCTTCTAGTTTCCTGTCCTTCCTTCATTGCGCCTGTTGTCAGGCTATGGCATTTCAAAAGGGACAAAACCTTGGCAAAGGCTCTGTTGTCAGTAGCAGAGTGCTGAAAGGCAGATAACAAATCACTAAGTGCTGCAGCACCGTGAAGGACACCACATCATGCAAATAAACACACAGAACGCAGACGCCAACCTGTACAGTGTGCACAGCAGACTCATGTTACATCTCAGCAGTGGTTGTCAGCTATATGGAAGCGTTTTGCGTCTCACACCTTCATAGATTTTCCTTTTACTTTTAAGGCACACTACCGTTTAGTCAACTTTCTAAATGGATTAATTAGCAGATGCGTGATTGAGTGAGTAGAGGAGTGGAGGATTTTTACTCCTCCGTCTCTTTGATTAGCTCAATCACTCACTCCCTCTGATGCACTTGACATTTTCACGGCAAGTCATTCTGTCAACGAGCAAGCGCCGCCGGTGCCAAAGCACTAAGATGCTCCATCTGCCCTGATAGGGAAGGTGCAAGCGGAGAGGTGGAAGAAAAAAGAAAAGCGCACAGCAAATAGCCAATAATAATCAAGGAGGCGTTTGTGTGCATGTGTGTGTGTGTGTGTGTGTGTGTGTGTGTGTGCGCGTGTGTGTGTGTGTGTGTGTTAGTGAACAGTGCGAGCGCATATGAGCCTTCAGAAAGTAAGCTGTCCAATGGAGAATTACTCACAATAACAAGTTCCTCTGAGTGGATTCCCAAGGTAACGGTTTTCTGAGTCACATCTGCAGTGGAGAAAACAGAGAGGAGAGAACAGGTTGAAGATGATCGCGAACAAACTGAGAGCAGAAATGCCTCCTATCAGGAACTGTTCATGCCAAGTGCCAGCGCATCGGCTCCTGCTGTTGGCGCCTCATCAAGACTCTTACGTCTGACAAAGAGAATCTGATAAGTTTGCAAAAGTAAGTTAGATTTTGCTTCGACTTTGTTTAAAGGCGAAACAATGACACAAAACAGATTTTTCCACGATTACAAAGAGCATAATACGGCATCTACAAGTAGTGTGCCAAATTCTCATCCATCCATTTTCTTAACCGCTTAGTCCAATTTCAAGGTTGCGGTAAAATTGGAGCCTATCCCAGCAATCATCAGGTGAGAGTAAGGGTACACCCTAGACATGTCACAAGTCCATTACAGAGAGACAAACAACCATCTACGCTCACACTCACTCCTAAGGAAAATTTGGAGTAACCAATTAACTTAACATGCATGTCTTTGGACGGTGGGAGGAAGGTGGGGTACCTGAAGAGAACCCGCGCATGAGGAGAACATGCAAATGCCACACAGAAAGGCCAATGTTCGAACCCACCTTCCCAAGCCGAGGCTTGAACCGGCAACTTTCTTTCTGTGAGGACATAATGCTACTAAGACAAAGACACCCCCCTTTAAATACTTGGAGCAAAATGAAAAAAGCAACTTGTCTATGGCTACAGAAGCCATTCCGATAAGAAGTGAAATGTCTTCAAGAACCAAGACACAGAAAACGAGTTGCAATTCCCACGGATGACCAAAGATCTTCACCGACACAATCTACACTACTCACAAAAAGTTATTGCTATTCTAATTTTTGGGTGGAATTTACAGAAAATGTAAAAGTTCCTGCTACACTCATAGCTTGTCATGAACGCAGGGGATTTAAGTAAAATCCTGCAATAGTAAATTATTCATCTCAGTAATTTTGTTGAAACAAAAGCTAGCAACTGTTGTGGGTACGCTACAACATAAAAAAAAGGGGATGTCACCATAACTTGTCGTCTAGGCGTCATCTTGGTCTGATCGTGTCAAACATGAACAGTGATGAAGCAGGAAGCTTAAAAGTAAGCTGTCGCTGAACCAGAACATTTATTGGTTGCTTCATGGTAGTTTTTTTAAGTTAATCATCTTGTGAAAGAACGTCATTTTGTGCAATAAATACATTAAAAAATTAGATTTATGTCTTTAAATGTTTAGAGAAGGTCAAATTAAGATGACCTTTAAAGGCTATTAAGCCTTCTTACATAAGAAGCTGAATATTTAACTTTTTGTGAGTTATACTCAACTGAGATCTAAAAGACAACTCAAGAGTGTGTGTTTTATCAGTCAGATTTCCAAACCCTGTAATGAGGAAGAGCATGAAAGTTCACAGCACTGTCCTATATCTTGCTTTTATGCAGTAAATTTCTAAAATTGTTGGAATCTTTGTCAAACTTTCGTTCATTCATTTTCCTAACCGCTTAATCCAATTCATGGTCGCGGGGAAGCTGGAACCTATCCCAGCAGTCCAGCGAAAGGCAGGGTACACCCTGGACACCTCCCCAGTCCATCGGAGACGAACACAGATTGAGCAATTTAGAGCAGTGTTTTTCAACCACTGTGCCATGGCACACTAGTGTGCCGAGAGACATCATCAGGTGTTCCTATGAGAAATTATCTAATTTCACCTGATTGGTCTAAAAAGCAGCTCTGTGTCCATCCAAATAGGCCCAGGTGAAAGATAATAAAATTCCTTTTCCTTGTGTTTATCTTACTTCTATTCAAGACACTTTGACAAGATGACTTTATATTAATAATATGGGCTTCTTTTTACAAAGTTTAAAAACATTTTTTTTTGGTTTGTGGTGTGCCTTGTGAGTTTTCAGTGGGGAAAAAAAAGTGTGCCTTGCTTCAAAAAGGTTGAAAAACACTGATTTAGATTACAAAATCAACCTAAGTCTTAAGTCTTTGGACTGTGGGAGGAAGCCAGAGTACCCGGAGAGAACCCACGCATACACGGGGAAAACATACAAACTCCACACAGAGAGGCCACAGATCAAACCTTGCCCCAGCCAAGGATCGAACCGGCGACGTTCTTGCTGTGAGGCCACAGTGCTAACCACCATGTTTCCATCGTTTATGCTTTTCTTAATGAATCAAATGGAGAGACGTTGATTAATTGCCTGTGACTCTTCTGATGCTAGACAGTGTGTAATATTTGCCAGCCCCTAGAACTGGACACACAAAGGAAAAAATTCAAAAGCAATGCTATTTACTATTTTACTGGCTGTTTTAAAAGTTGTTTTCTGCAGCAGGCAACCAACTTAACTTGTTACAACATGAGCAGAGGTGATGATAACAGGTCAGAGAGGACAGTGTAAGAGGGAAGGAAGAAGACTGACAAACAAGCATGGCAATGACGAGGAGGAGGTGGTTGTTAGTGATGTTGCATCGAATAGGGCGGATGACTCCAACTCTAAAAATAATTCAGCAGTGGTTGCTTTGCAACATTCTGAATTCACAAGACACACTGTGTCCTTTTGGAGGGGACTATGGCGGGTGGAGGGGGGGGAGGCATTCAGTCAGATGACGGTGGAAGTATGACGCGTTTCAACAATTTAAATATCATTGGAGCCAAAACCAAGAAAAAAAAGTGGCTTTAGTGTTGTGGGGGGGGAGGGAAAATCAAGAAATGACTCAATGCTGTGTTCAATGTCGTCAGCAGAAGCTGCGTTTAGTAAGACACTGAGAGGAACATTTAAACTGGTTGCATGCAGTTAAAGTACTAACTGACCTAATAAAGAGGGATATTAAATTGACACGCAACCAGAAAATCCTGATGATCACGGATCCGTGCCCTGTATGGTTTAAAGAGTGGAGATCATGAGACTGAGGAGGAGCCAACTGTCGTCCTGTTTCTAATGTGAAACAAACAAGGATGGGGTAGAGGGTGCTCTTTTAGCACGGAACAAAGGACAGAGAACAAAGGCCATCATGAGCTTCAGAACTACACAGAACATCACTCCAGATGCATTTCAACATTCCAGCACTTTTAGAGGGCAAAACACAAGTAATGCTGTTCCTTTGCTCCGTATCTTAATTTAATCTACACCTACATGCATTTATGCACACATCTAAACTTCAGGCAGTCCCCTTTCACTGTATCTTAATTTGATCTACACTCAGTTTGAACCTGTGCCTGTGAGCTCTATAAACACGCAGACTAAAGAGATGTGCTGTGAACCCAGATGACATCGGGCAGGCGATAGCTGGTATGCAAACTCCATTTCGCTATCCTTCTACTTCCTGCATAAGAAGTTTCCTGATTAATGACGGCATTTAAATCAGCACTAAATACTTCTCTCACTGCTTGTTTGACTGATCATTGCAAAACAGCGAGGACATCTTTTTTTTCCAGCTGCCTCTCTGCAAATAATTATTATTCAGCATCGATGCATTCTTTACCTCATTAGTTCCGCTATTACTTGGAAGTCTTAATGGCATCGGGCGCAACAATGCAAGTGTTTGTAAAAGTTTACAGGAGCGCACTTTGGGCATGGAATACCATGAAAATGAGAAAAATACTGCACGTCTTGAGAAGCAGAAACACTTAAAAAAAATTAAAAGCAAACAGCACAACTTAATTGTTAGCAAGTAGATAGCACTTCAGTGATCATTTGATCAAAGTATGATATTTTAAAAAAAAAAAAAAAAAAAAAAGCAAAAATCTGCTTTTTAAGATTAAGGATTACACAACTGAAACACTGATGCAATTCCAGACTGGGACAGATGGAACACTTTACTTTGGTTCTGGTAAAACAAAAATGTTAAAACAAAGGGACTGTTGTAAGGAGCGGAGGGGAGCAAAAACAAACAAAAAAATTAAAAGAAGAAAACAAAACATTGCACTGCCTCTAGGGGGAGGGGCCTCTACAGGGAGGGGCTTACATGAAAGCACCAATGTCAAACTGGACTACGCAGTCTGACTACCACCTAATTATGACGCCCCTACTGTTTGATTTCTTGCTGGTGTTGTTCTCACTCTCAAATGTAAGTCGCTGTGAAGGAAAATGTCTGCTAAATGACTGTAGAGTATAGAATAGAACAGACCAGAACTCAGGCTACAAGGTTTTTCAGAACTTATCAACATTGCCCTGTAGTGTTTTTTTTTTTTTTATCTCCCCCGTGAGAACATATCAGCGTGACATTTTAGAATATATTTACTTGCAGTTGACAGCAAGCATGGAGGATTTGCAGAGGTCTCACTCACCCTTTTTTCCCCCTTCACATTCATGTGCTCTTTGACTCGTGCAGAATATCCTGACCATGACAAAGTTCTATCGTTTTAGTTTTAGGCTTCTATTTAAAGCTGGGGTAAGTAATGTTGGGGAGCTACCAAGATGTGAAAGTAGCACCCTGTCTTGGCTCCTCCTCCTTTTCAGGAGTTGTTGGAAATGTGAAAAGGAAGAACTGATTTAATTTTGGCTGTGATCACTGAATCCAGGAACTTTTTAAAGGCCTTGCCCGAGGTTTGTGCTCTCCAAGTGCTTTTCTAGTTCACAGCTTTTTCCACCAACGATTTTCTCTTCCTTGGCTGTTTAGCAGGAAATAAACTGAGCCGGGTCAGGAAATCCTTTCTGCATTTTCTCAGCCATGTTTGCCTTCCGAGTTTCTTCTTCACTACTTTGTATTTTCATCCTCACACGCTAGTTATATGCAGGGTGTGCAATGCGGGAGGGGGAAAGGAGCTGGGAGGAGAAGCTTATAAAATATATGAAAAAAACTTCAATTCGGCCCGAACGTTTTGACTGGTCATAGTTTTTACAGATTTACAGTAAACTGAGGGGTCTAACTATATTTTTTTACTGTTCATGATTACAAATGTACAGCCTACTATCAGGATGAGGAACCACTTCACCTAGAGTAGAAAAAAAATATCTCTGAGCAAGCTACCCCAGCTTTAAGTGGTTTTACATGTTTAAAATAAAAAAAAATTTAAAAAAAAGGCTTTTCACAACTCACTAGTTGATCATCTCCTGTCTGAAGCCATTTTTAGGGCTCTTATTTTTTAAAACGAAGACTAAAATAAGAATGCTTCAATTGGTCAACAACGATAATGTGCAAGGCAGCTTTTTTTCCCCTTTTATCCAAATGTTGAATGAATGGATGGTCATTTTGCAGACAGAAAAAAAAGAAGATATACTAATAAAAAAAGTGGAATGTGTTTTGATGAAATGTATCACTTAAAAGGCTAACAATAAATGCTGAGGTACAGAAAAAGAGAATATGTTTTTATTTCCATTTTAAACCCCTGGTGTTAGGTGGTTCTAAAGGAAAAGAGATAATGCTGGTAAAAAAAAAAAAAAAAAATGTAACATACTGTGTGGGTGTGCAGGAATGCGTGTTCATGTTTGCCACTGACCCTTCCATAACTCTTCCCGCATTACGGGTATTAAAAACGGTGTCCACTTTGCTTATATCTGAGAAATGACACAGCTAAGAGGAATTGTCCTCCCACACCACTAGATTTTACCCCGTCAGCAGGAAAATCGTCCAGGAAGTGGAGTTTATGGCCAATAATGCCAGCTGAACCTTCTCTTGAGTTTACCCCACCAAATCCTCGTTTCTCGCAAACAAACTTTGCAACAAAGCTGGAAAGAAACTTAGCTGCTTTGAAAAAAAAAAGGGAAAACAAACAGTGCTCATTACTGTGATATACAAATTCTGAATAACTGTACTGGATTAATCATATAAAGATGAACACCATTACAAAATAAAAGCAGGGAACTGCTGCAAATCAGTTTATTTCACAACTCAGAATCTCAACAAGTTCATTTCTGTGTTGCAGAAATATCCAATTGGGTGTTTTTATTTAATGACATTAGACAAATAAAATAGAAATTAAATAATGTATTTAAACAGAGGATCATATTCTTTCATACTACTCTTTCATACACAATTGATACTACTATCATATGAATGGAACAAACTCATTTGCAAAAAAAACTGTGACATCAATGTTTACTTAAATTATTTCAACTTAATTATAGCAAATTCCAATCAGAAAGTTTATATTATTCCCATCCAATTTACCACATTTATCATCTGTAAAAGAGTCATGTTTTCAAATTCAAGCTTTACATCAGTCAGCATCCCAAGTGATGATTGACACTGACCTGCTGACTAGCTGCCCAGAAACTCTACAATTCTCATCATGTTAAGTAACCTATTTATGCAGACACTGTCTGGTCATCTCTGTTTTTATTGTTTGTTAACTTGTTTGTTTTAACCAGAGTCTTTACAGCTAACAGAGAGCATCACACTGAAATGACGGCAGATCAGAAGGAGTGAGCGCAACAAAATATTTTCCGGTCAGGAGCGAGACGCGGGAAGTCAACAGATACCAATAAAATTGCTAGACTGAAACGAGGCACAATCAATGCAGCAAGGTCAACAGGTCAGCTTCAGAAAAATGTCATTCTCTCCACTGAGAGAAAGATAAAAGTATGAAATGCTCTTTATGTGTCACAAAAACAACGTTTAAGGTCTGGATTTAGATAAGGTGCTTTCATTTTTTTAGAAATCATTATAACACTTCAGTGTCTTTTTTTTTCTTTTCTTTTCTTTTTTAAAGGATTGTGTGTGTGTGTGTGTGTGTGTGTGTGTGTGTGACAGTGTTGCAAATGTACTCACAGCTGGCACTGGTCTCCTTTAATCCCCTTGGTGGTGCAGAAGCACTTGCCAGTTAACACCTGGCACACACTTGCATGACCATTGCACTTACAAGCTGGAACACACAACAAGCACAGATGGAGAGAAGATCGGGGAGGGGGGTGGGTACCAAAAAAAAAAAAAAAAAAAAGTGAGAAATACAGAGAGAATACAGGTATGAAAACATTATTGATTAAAATGACACATAGTCCCAACACACTGATACATCACCAGTTAGTCATTACATATATCAGCTTAAACGTTTGAGTAGAAGACAACCTGAGGGCAAAATAATTCCTACAATTCCCAGAATCCGTGCCCAGCAATTGCTCACTCGTTCATAAGCGCGGGGTTGGCAGTTTCCCACTGCTCACAGTGTTTATACCAAGCCGGGGCACAAAGATCCCTTCTGCTGCGCTGAGCACATTCAGAGGAAATTGATATTGATCTAAGAGAGATGGTAAACAACTGCATTTCCCAAAAGATTGGCTGAACTTCAAAGATCTTATACATGATGAAAAAACACTTCCCCTCCCCACATACCTCCAGACAGGATGCTACAATACCTGCCAGGTATGCGTGGTTAGTTTTAAGTGCAGCAATGGATGCAGAAAATCTGAGTGAACTGACACCTAAAGTGATTCCACTATCGCTGCCTTTCAAGTTTGCATTTGTGTCACAAATGCAAACTTTAAATATAATGTACAAATTTAATACAGGTTCACAGAGTTTAAAAATACTGAGAAGATGCATTCCAGGACCTTCTGACTCCACCCTCTTTAACATATTCCATCATGATGCATATAAATATTTTAGGTGACTGCCATGCTTTTAACCAAGTTCCTTCTCTAGCACCCCTTCTTAGCAATAACTTCTGATATGGGGATTTTATTACACAATGTGCCCTCTGAACATAAAATAAGAATTAAATATGCAATGGATTTCCTCATTTTAGATGAAGAATATCCACACTAACCTGTTAAGTTTCATTTGACCGATTGTAACTGCGTGTTAACAATAACACAGAGATCCAATGTCTGCATATGTCTTGAGTGTGTGCAACTCCCATGTGTGGCAGCTCAAACATGAGCCTTCATGTAATTCCTTATGGATGCATTTTATGTCTCATCAGCTAGGACTGTAAGTAATTCTCATCCTGAAGGAGAAACCTGTATCATCAGTCAAACAGCCATCAGATACTAATATTGTAATTTTACATAAGATTTAATGCCCACTCTGGTGCTGTGCCTGGAACCAGTCAGCACATTAAATTCAGCAGGCATTATACACTTATGCAAATACTGGAAATCTGTGTAATTTATGCCTTGAAGTAGGTTGAGAAAATTCACCCAGCTTAGAGAAAAAGATAGGGAAAACTGATCAATGTCACAAAAGGAAAACATTTGTTTAAGAGTGACTATATTGAGTTGCATGTGGTGAAATTTGTATACTGCTGTCTGAAAATGAAAAGAAGCTTTCTCCCTGGCTCTGTAGGTTTTATTCAGTGTATGCACTTAAATACAAATTCAAGAGAAGTTATGAAAATACGTGTATATTTTTCCATAAAGGCTTAAGCTAATGGGAGAAAAATGTTGGACATGTGGACACAATGGACAACATATCAAATGTATAGTTGAAATCATTAAGCTAAAGTTCCCTCTATTGGTGATGGTGCTGAATGGCAATGTATTTAACACACATTGTACAGCTTAGTACTCAGCGAGTAGATTGTATTTATTTAGGAATTTAAGTCCATAAAAAATGGAAATCTGTTTGATATTATGTAAACTTTAACAACAGTGATCTCTTGCACCGAAAGCAGATGTATGTGTAAGCAGATGATGGGGGAAGGTTATGGAGGTTCCGGGTTAAACTACATCAGCTTACTGCCTCACCAAATCAATAACAAGCACATTCATTTATGTCTTATGTGGTGCAGAATAACTAATGTGTGAAGCTATGCGGCACTCACCCTGGCATTTGCCACCGTTGGTTGGGTCTCCATGGTAACCAGGCATGCAGGTTTCGCACTGAGAGCCGGTGGTAAGGTTATGACATTGCTCGCATACGCTGCCATTCAGGCACGTGCTGTGACCGTTGCACTGGCAGGCTGAAAAGGAGACAGCAGGGTTATATGTGAGCAAAAATGCGAAATCAGGGTCTTGTTCACAGCTTTGATATTCCTGAAGCTTTATTTAACTGCCAGGGCAAGACATAAGTGGGTACAACACGCTGAGCCGACAAGAGAAGGAATGTTTGATTGCTTTGCATCGTATCTCTCTGAATGTCATGAACACACTCGAGGATGATTTTGAAACCGCAGCTGTTATTGCTTCCTAGAAATGTAAAGGACCCATTAGAGCTGTCGTCAGCTTGTGCTTGCCATGTCACATTAATTATTGTTTAATCAGTCCTGCCTCTCAAAATATTTTTAAAAGGCAACAACTTTTAATTAGCTTTAATTAATTCCCAAATGGGAAAGGAAAAAAAAAAAGAGCGCAAATTAGCATTGTTTGCATGGACTTTCAAGTAAAAACAAGTGAAGTAAAAAGGACCTTTCAGGGATTTTTTTATAATGTTCTGCCTTCTATCATCAGCTATAATCTGTAACTTAAAACTTGAGTGCTTTTAGCACGATTCCCATCACAACTAGAAAAGAAGCATTAAATGGCATAAGGTTGCATGGAGTCAGGTGGGAGAGATTATTTACATTGTTGCACCTTTTAAATTTTAAAAACCTCTCATCCAGATGAATACACTGCAAAAAAGTGAAATCTAAGTAAGATTAAAAATCTTAAATTGAGTACACAATTATCTTAAAGGTAAGATAATTCTTAGTTTTTATACAAGAGAATTTCTCTTGTTTTAAGAGTATTTTACTTGTTTTGGGAAGTCTTGACAAGCCAAATTTTCTTGTTCTGTTGGCAGGTAATTTATCTTATTTTAAGTAACATTTACCTAATTTTTGTTGGTTTTTTTTCTTGTTTTTTAAGGCGGAGTTTTTGCAGTGTATGATCTGTAATTTCAGTAAAGATGAAGGTGGAAACTCACAAGGGCAATGGATGAAGGCCCACTCAAAGCCCTTGTCTTTGGGGCAGCTGCCTGGCTCCAGGATCATGTCATGGGACTGGCTTTGCTGGTTCTGCTTCGTCAGCCTCTTCATGGGCCCCCGGTAAGAGCCCTCCATGCACAGGCCCTTTCCCGTGCTGCTTGGATCTCCACACCAGCCACATTCAGGCTGCTCCAAGCACTGGGAACAGGTACGCAGTCCAGAACAATTCTGGGCTAAAGGAGAAAAAAAAAAAAGTGTTTTAGATCACCGATATATTTCAAAATCTTCTACTCAAAATATGAAACTTGAGCTATAACTCACAGAGGCACAAAAAAAGTTTGCAGCAACAAAACAAAAACAAAAAAAAAAAAAAAGGAGCTGCAGATTGAGGAGGCTTAATGTGTTTTACACTAAAACACAGACTGGTCTGTCTAGCAAAATGTCAAGACAACAGATCTGAAAGCAGATAAGAGATAAGGAACAAGTGTCCAGCAGTCACTGGAGTCAGGGGAGGACCTCAGACTAAGGGAATGAGTACAAACATGTTCACAAAAAGCTGAAAGTTTGGGATTTGAGCACAAACTTTCACATAAGGATTAAATGCACTGTGCGATGTGGCACCTCACCCAAACTTTGGAAAGCCTGAGGAGCTGGGGCCATTTTATCAGCGGAGGGATGAACCTTAAGGCCACTAAATTGCTCGACGTGTTTCAGAGCAACCACTCGCCTGCCAGACAAACACTTCAGTGAAGAAAATGCCACTACTATTTTAAGGAGACAAACATTGAGTGCTTTTACCACAGTTTATGTCAAACAAATCTCCAGCTATTCTGCTAATGGATGTGAAACCATGACAACGTCTGAGCAATCAGTACAAAGTAAAACCGCTCACCTCTGGCAGACAAGGAAAAGCCTGGATAGTCAACCGGCTTTAACTGCAGCTTTTATTCAGCTTCAGTTTTGTTGGACTTGCACATTATTATTTGTATTCATTTGTTTAGTACATCCTTTTTTAAAAACACATGTACTTTTATATCTTAATTTTATACGTATTCTATTTTAATCTTTTGATTGGTATACAGATTTGTATATTTTGTTCATAGATCTGTTTGTTCTGCTATTTTATCATTATTTGTTTGGGTTGTTTTTTGGGTTTTTTTTTTTCAAATCATTGTTTGCCTTAATACTGCTGCTGCAAGCCCTAATTTCCCAGTATTGGGATAAAAAAAAAAAAAAGTTTCTATCTATCTCTGTCTATCTAATGGATGTGAAACCATGACAACATCAGAGCAATCAGTGCAAAGTAAAGCCATTTAAGTTTGCTTTGCTGACAGGCCATAAGAGGTGAAATTCTGCTGAATCAAACCCTTCAGACAAAAGATGCGGCTGAAAGTGGACTTCAGTCTTGGAAGAATTCAAAGCTTTTTGAAGCCCACATCTTTTGCATGGTTGGAGGTGTTGCGTGAATTTGATGGTGATTAGGTTCAACTTCTGTTCCTCAAGCTGATTCTCTGAAAAACACTGAGATGTCTAAATCAGTTCATGACTGTTTTCTACTGCGTAGGATTTTAGTTTTATTTCCAGTTGTGAGTTACACAAATATTTGACTTGTTCTTTAAAGGATTGCTCAGTTCAGCTTCTAACTTGCTGTCTCCTCTGGTTGCATTTACTGAAGTCTGGGTTGGATCATTTTTGTTGCATTCTTCCTTCATTTCACTGCAAATAATGTTTATTAATCAGAAAAATGTTTATAAAACAGAAAAATACACTTTGATTCAGTGAGGAAAACAGCTCAGCTCTATCTAAAAATGTTTCAAGTTGTTACAGTTACCTTCAGCCTCCAGAAAAAAAAATTAATAAAAATGCACACTGAGAATGGAGACCTCCATCAAGCAACTCATTTTCACCTATGTTGTAGAGAATCCTTTTAAAAATTCATGTTTCCACAATTCCTCAGATCACTACCAATTATTAATAGTATCTAAGTAAGACCAATTCTCATAAAAATAATTTTTAAAATCCATCCAGAAGTTTTTGCATAAAGGTGCTAACAAACAGACAAACGGATAAATGTAGCCAAAAACATACACTACACACATACATGTTTACACAATATGACACAGAGGCAGTAAATGTTTACATACGGATGCTGAGAACCAGGATTACTTCCAATTTTTGCTTGAAACTGCAAGCTCACATAATATAAAACAAGGGAACAGGTGTGAGAAGGAGCATCAAGCCCACCCCAACCTGAAAGTCTGATTTAAAGGTAAAGTAAACTACTACGAGATGTTAAAGAGAAAGTATACTCAACCTTGCATGTGGTAAACTCAAGGTTTTTAGTTTCAGAATCATCATGAAAACCAAACAATGTGTTCATCGCACAAATGACCAAGTGTCTAGTATGTGACTACACAACAAAGCCATTTTCAGTGTCAAACGTGTAATAACTACTTGACTAAGCCCCTTTCCCACTAAGTGCATCAAATAGAAAAGAGCCCTTTAAAGCCCCCCTAACCGGCAGTGTCACTGCAGGATGGTTTTGCTCCATTTTCCTGGGTTTTAATGCTTCAAATGCATCTATCATTACCCAAAATAAAGAAGGAAGCGATAAAAGATGCGTGAAAATTTCAGACCAGTTCTGTTTCAACCAGTCGTGTCTTAACGTTACCCATGCAAACAACATGAAAAGGAAAGAACAGAGAATTTACGAGGCAACCTTCCTTGTCCTTCACGCTGAGAGAGACTGATTCTTCAAGACAAATATCCACCGTGAACAGAATATCTGCGCTACCCCAACACCAGCAGACACAAATGAATTTGAGACGGCACTCTTGGGCTCCCTAAATTTGTTACTCGCTAAACTGATCAGAGATGTTTTCACAATGTGACACAAGTGCATGGATAATTCATACATCACACGGCACAGCAGAGCCATACAGGACAACATCATCAACCTTCAGGTGAGGGAGCTCCCCAATCAACTTACTGCCAGGGACTGAAAACATTGTTTCACGTTGGTATGTGTCCAATACGTAATATAATAAAGATCAGCATCTTTATATTTGCAGTTTTTTTCTTCAGTTTACACTCTGTGTGTATTATTTGTCTACCACTAAGAAGACTCCATAGAAACACCATAAGAAAGGGTTTAGAAAGCTAGTTTCAATGGGTGCACCTTGATATTCTAGCATTGGTCAAAACTTGGCTAAATCTAATCTTCAGACCTTGTTAATCGACCAATCAGGCAGCACTTCTGTTATGATTATTAATGAGATTCCTCCACCTACATCCTAATGAATTTATTATGGTTTACTACAGACTCTTGGAACTTGCAAAAATAAATTTTGCCATTTAAAACATGCCCAAATTATGCAAAAAAAAAAAAGCAACAAGTCTTATGTTTGTTAAACGACAACGTGCCAGTTTCCTGACCGAGTTGACTGCTCTTTACTTCATTTAAATAAGCCTTAATTATAACCCACACACTGCACAGGCTTTTTTCTTCTAAATGTCTGAGACAACCCGAATAAAAACATGTTATACAAGTATTCATTTAATTTGTTTGAGATAATAACAGTGTTGCAACAACTAGCGCTCAGGCTTCAGCCAATTCAACTCAGCTGTCAGCTCCCAGCCTGCAAAGCCCCTTACTGCTTGTAGAATATGGATGAAAAATAATACAAGCAAGCTAAATGTTTATAATTTTCTTATATGTTTCTGTAAAATCAGACTTTAAGATAGCAAAGCACCAAAGCTGAGGCTGAAGACTTTTGTAAAAAATGTATTGACACTGACATGCGTCATTGATGAGGGAATTAATAGTGAATAAGTCACATAAGGTGGATCATGACGAGTGAAACCATTGACTTTTATTATTATAATCATTATTCCATTTGTAAGATTCAGGCAGATCACAGCAGCAACAAATCTAAAATGAGAATTAAAACAACAGAATGGAAAAATACCTATCTCCTCTCAACTTGTCAGGTAAATAATGATGCTTCAAGGGAGACAGAGCACGAGGACAACAACCACATCTAATGGCTCAGCACACACCTGATGTGGACATGTGACTCAAGTTTTCTGAATCTTTCATAGTTTTGAATGTGAACTGTCTATTTATGACTCAGTGAACATTTGCAGCATCCTATAAGACTTTTGGCATTTCTTGTTTCCCCTATTTTCTAAAATTAAGTTCATTATTGAGATTTAAAAATTGTTCGTGCGATGTGGAACAGGTTGCCAGATTCCCTTTAATTTATCTCTGAATGTTTTAGTATAAAAAAAGATCATTTCACAAAACAAATAAAACCATCTAAGCACGAAATGTGGCTTTTTTCATAAACTAAAACATTTACTTTAACATTTCATGATGGAATCCTCTTTATGTCTGTCCTCATTCTCTTGCAGCCTCTGTTCTTTGATGCAAGACTACTTCAACCCAACTAACGGTAAAGAGCCCATCTATAGCTCAGTCAGTAGGGAAATCTAGCAGTTGGGGCGTGAGATTATATGCAAAAGTAATTGGCCATTAAAAGCCCAAAACAGCTTCCAAAGTCAATCACAGGAAACTAATACGCTTTTCCCTCTGAATCAAACACCTTCCACTTTAAGCGCTTTTCTTCGCCTTGCTTCTTTCTCTCTCCATGATGAATATTGACTGCTTACAGAAGCCAATCTAGGAAAGCTTATTGTTCGCCGCCCTAATGCCGAACTACAGGCTTCTCAGAAAACTCGTCTAGATTAAGTCTAGTGAGAGATACTTACCCACACAGTCTGCAGTCTGCCACTCCAGACACTGGCCGTAGGGGAAGGAGATGACATATGCAGTGGAGTCCACACAGCGCTGCGTGCTGCCACACCACATACACTCCATGGCCTGGCTGGTACAATTAGCACAGTTGGTGTAGAGCCAGCAAGGCTTCTTGCAAGTTGGACGGGTACCCTTATTGGGGTTTCCTGCAGAAACAAATAAATAAAGTCACACACACACACACATTTATATACATATATGACCTTTAAAATCATCTTTTCAAATGCTTCTTAGCTTGTATTTGGTTGCATAATGTGACATGTATCTCTCACCTATAGCTTTTTCACAGATGAGGCCATGGGCTGTAGCGGTGCACGGGTTGGCTCTCAGACCCGACACCTGAGGCTCTTCCAGGTAGGCACAAAAACCAGAATCGCTAGGCTCACCTGGCAGCCAGCGCAGGCTGCTGTTGGTGAAGGGAGACATATCTTCCCAACCCCAATAGGACACATTGATCTTCCTCAGACCAACCCAGGGAAACAGTTGCTGCAAGCAGGAACACAGCCAAAGTAAGAGTTTCTAATGCAAGATAAAATGTCATGAGAGTGCTTCTTATTCTGTTCTGTCATGCTGATTATGGAAAAAAAAATGGCTGCTGCATTTACACCTGGGAACCAAAGATGCTATTAAAAGTCTACTAAAAATAATTTCACAGATATGATTGCTTCTTTGCCTTCAGGATTCAACTTTTAATGTAACAGGTTCTGTTTAGAACAAACAAGCACGTTTAATCCTCGCAGACTGACAGCAAATTAGATTCTGGTGAATGCACCAGGCATGACCAAAGTAAAATCAACAAGGGATTTTTCTTTTTCTGTCACTGCAAGAATATGCAACTGTGGGTAGAAGAAGGTGAGAATTTGCCCAAGTGTGCACCGAAATCTCTATAATATCTTATAATTCTCAAGATGAACATGTATTTCATTCAATTCCAACTTTATCTTTGCTTCCTGCTCGCTTTGCATGCATCTCATACTGCCTTTCAGTTGACCCTCAGGTCAGGTGAATAGTTATCTTTAGCATTGTTATCCAAAAAATTATGACCAAAATCTTGAAATAACTAAAGACCTTTTCACATTTAAGCAGCGGTTATTCTTTGTATTTATTTTGGACAATTCTGTCAAGACTTTCTCTGCAGCTTTTGGTCATACGTCGCAGCAGATTCTGAGATGGCCTCTCCCAGCTCTAAATACTCCTGAGAACCATCAGGAAGGAGCTCAGAGGATACACAACATGATGCCATGAAAAGCACATTGTGCAAATCAGTGTAGAATCCCTGGCACTCCCACAGACCTTGCAGACTTCTTTCTGGGAACAGTTTATACCTGAATGATCACAACCAGACAGCCGGAGCAAAATGCTACTGACAACTTACATGCAAACCTTTTGGGCTATGTTTAGAAAAGTCAAGAGTCAGACTCTCAACATTAAACCTTGTGAGACAACATAAATTGTGCAAAGAGAACCAGGAATGATGCATAGCTTCACCAAGAGACTTAATGCGAATGTGACTTTTAAGTTATAATTTAATTGGCAGTTTTATAAAAGTAAATAAGCTTTAAATAAATCCTACATCAAGGCAAAGAAAAATCCAATCAAGGTTAAAAAGAAGTGAACCAGACTCAGTACTAAAGATCTTCTATACAAGTGTTTGTGACCACAAAAGGTGCTGATTGGCTGCGGGATGTTTTATAAAGATGAAACAAGAGATGAGCATCTCAGAAACAAAACTGCATTAAAGTCGTACAATTTGAAGTGCAGCCTAGCAGAAAACAAGCTCGCTGAAAGTTTGCAAGGCATGAATTATTCAAGTTAAAAAGATATTGGCAATCAGACAAAACAAACAAGAACAAACCTGCTAAGGAGAAAATGAAACAACACAACTTATAGTTTCTGAGTAAATCGGTGTGTCACAACTTTCTGGTTTTCTTAGACGTGACTCACAACAGCAAAGATCTAAAACAGAGTGAAGTCTGCATCTCAGTTTGAACATTTAACATTTTACATTCACCTCGTCTTGTAACTGGAGTTTCCTGAGCTCCTCAATCACAAAGTCCACTTGTTTGGAGGTGGTGAGGGAGGCGATGTTTCCATTGAGGTTCTTGCAGTAGTGCTTGGCGTTGTCGTAGCTCTCGCGGCTGGAGTTGATCCTAAGGCAGGCATCGCCCACCTGGCTCCAACCCTCACTGCACTGCTGGGCTGGAAGAGAGAAAGAGAAGCCAAGATGATGGAAGCTGATAGGTAGCAGCGCAGCAGGGTTGGGCTGATCGCCCCGCCGAGGCCATTGCCCCACCACTCCACATCTTCCTTCGCTGTTGATTCCAGCCAGCAGGTGAGCCTTCTGTCACTTTAACTTGTATTTTTAAAGAGAAAAAAAATTAAATGACAAACTAAGATTATCAAGGTAAGTACTGTGCAACAGTGTGTATTGTGCTCCTCCTGTAAGTATAACAACATATAAGCGAAGGACAAGAAGGACCATAGATTTAGAGCTTAATACGTGTGTGGATGTCACTGATACTGCATGAATGTAATTGGCATCTATTGGCTTTAGACAT
Organism: Telmatherina bonti; assembly: GCF_933228915.1. Taxonomy (NCBI): domain Eukaryota; kingdom Metazoa; phylum Chordata; class Actinopteri; order Atheriniformes; family Telmatherinidae; genus Telmatherina; species Telmatherina bonti. The sequence goes on along the minus strand of NC_136630.1, from coordinate 15,422,736 downwards.
ATGCTAGATGGACGTGTTATCACTGACTCGCTGTCAGGCATGGGAAATCTACAAACACACACACACACACACAAAGGTATTTGCAGCTCCCACTGCACTCCCTTTAGCTGACAAGGCTTCATGAGCTGAAAATTATGGATAAAGTGACAGTAATATTTCTTAAGATCCAGCCCGTGTCAACATCAACAACAGGCTGGGTGGGAGGTAGCTGCTGAGAGCTAAACTAAATGCACTGGCAGGCGTGATAAACAGCATCAAGATGACAGGATGAAAACACATTTGGGTAAATATCTGCCTGCTGCAGTGTTCAAACGGCATTATCACAGAACTATTGAAGCTGATCACATGAGCCAACGCTGATAGGAGAACTTCATGGACGAGCTGTCTAATGGTGGCATGAATATCAAAAGGATATATTATTACAGTGGTCACAATCTTTCTGAGTTACAAACAGCTCCACTCTTCAGTCTAAATAAGATCAAGGATCCTATTACCAACCACAAAGTGCCACAAAGTGGCATGCTTACAGCAACAAAGAGGAAAACTACGCTACTTAAGTGTGCATGCGTGTGTTTAATGGCTCGTCATCCAGCTTACCAGGCAAAGGGTGACACTGTGAGTGATTCTGGTCCCATTGGCAGTTGAAATTCAGTGAGCAGCTCCTGCAGTTGGAAAGTTTGCTGCACACCTGCTCGTACCTCACTGGACACTCAGTGAAGTTCTTCACATTCTGTGGCATAAAGAGAGAGAAGGGGGAGGGCAAATGGGGACTTAAAGAGACTATAAGCACAAGATCAAATCAGCAAGTTTGGTTTATTAAAGAACTCAATCAACATGACCACCCTGCTTATGCTATGATGCTACAGTTTGCTCTTTCTACCAACATGCATATAAGCCTAAACAAGGACATGACTATCAACTGCTAAACAACATTAAATAGTCAGAAACCTTTATATGCTCAGCACAGATCATTTTGTGTGCAAGTGTGAGCAAATATGAAGCCAGAAGTGCTCTGCTACCATCTGCTGGTGTACTCACAGAAGTACAGTTGCTGAAGGCAGAGATGCACTTCTTGCCGTCACACCACTGGCAGCCATTGGTGTTTGCTGTGCAGCTGCCGCAGTCCGAGAACCTATAGCACCACTCATCCATTGTGACTACCAAGGAAAAAGAAAAACACACAATAATTAGTCTGCAAAATAGTCCAAATACAGACAGTTTTTGCAATATCTACAAATGATGAGGCACAGCTTGGAATAAAGTAACTGGAAATCTGGAAGTACTGAAAAGTCTGTTACCTGCTTTAGGTGGGCAGAACGGTGCACGCGTGAGCCAGCCATTAGCCATGCTGGGATCCCAGGGGAGACAGTGACCTCTGCTCCAGATACATCGAATCCCTGGTCCAGCCTTCACACACAACTGCTCTGACATAAAAGCCTGGCAGCTGGGAGGTCGGTAAACAAGCACGTCATTGAGCAGCACACTGGAGAAGCCCCCAAAAACATACATTGACCTGTTACAGAAAAACAGAGAAAGGAGTGTAAACAAGAGCAAACTAAACGGAACTGCTTTCTAAGATTCCTCCTGGTAGACGTGTGGCTACACACGTACATCAAACATAAGGCCATGGGGATGAATGTTTGTCCGGTTTGAATGTAAGGGAAAGCGTGAGTTTAAAGACTTACCCATTGCTAACCACAGCAGAGTGACCGAAGCGGTTAACATCCCTGTGCAGGTTTGGCTTTGGCAGGACCTTCCACTCATCACATGCTTTAAAAAAAAAAAAAAAAAAAAAGGCCAAATGTGCACAAATATTCAACTTGATTTGCTTTTGCATTTATAAGCAGGCAATATCTTCGTGCATTTGCAGTTTATGTCAGTTTCTGTTAAGAATAAAGTGAATAATGCCTCTTAACTTAACTCGCCTCAACTCATCTCAGCTTGGTCCCATTTCTTTTCCATTACAATTTAGTACCAGGTCTAAAATGGGCAGGGTTTGTGTGAAATCGCTGTGATGTCAGTGTTGTGCACGACAAGCTCTATAGCAACACGGGACCTAGAGGCAATCTGCTACTTGGTCTGTGGCTCGCCGGTCGCTGACCATAAATTTTATCCATCTGTTGGAACCACTTCTAGTCTCGTCTGTTTGAGCCGTTCCGACCATTGTCTTCCTTGACCTGCCAATAGTCACTTTTGAGCTTTTTCAGCTTCTCTCGACAGCTGAAAACTCCTTTGGTACCCGTAGCCATTACGTCGGAAAGCTCCTGATAGATTTTTTCATTTCGTGTCACTCCCTCTAGTTCCCTCTGTATCCTTTCCTCAGCAACCAAGCAAAGAAATGTCTCCACCTCAGAGTTGGACCACGGAACAGACTTTTGCTGCACCATTGCTTGTTATGTAATGTAACCAACTTGCGTGTTGGAGTCGCTTTTCCAGTGATGTCATTCCCTGACCCTGACCTCTTATTGGCCGCACCCGTGACCAATAGTGGCATGCAGTCTGGCGATGTCACACACAACCTGACTCAGCTCGCTTAGAAGGAGGAGTTACAATAAAAGTACCGGTAAACAAGTAAAAAAGTCTCGTGGAAAACCCTCCAAAACAAGTCGAGGCGAGTTAAGTTGAGACGAGCTGATACTAATGGAAAAGGTCTATTAGTAAGGACATGTTTTCACAATTTGAAATCTCACAAGCTGAACTTAAAAGGAAAGTACAGATGCCAACATGTGCAAACGCCAAAAAGCATCTGAACCTCGCTGGAACTTTGCCTCATAACAACATGACTAATATGAAGTAAAATACAGGTTAATAAAGCGGTGAGACAGCTCTGTTCAACAACAACAACAACAACAAGAGTTGTACCGATGTCATAGGCGAGGAAGTCAGCAGAAAAACACTTAGCCCCATTACTAAGTGATGTGTCGTTGTGTGTGTTGCCTCCAAAGATGAGCAGAGTGCCGCTGAGGAGCACGGCTGAATGCAAGTACCGTGGAAAGCCGCTTTCTCTTAGAATGAACCTGGAAGGTACACACGAGTGTGTCAGAGACAGCTGTAGGAAGAAGTAACACAAAGTGCCACACATATTCTGGAAAGCATAACAAATGGCGGAAGCTGCTCATGATTACAATGACTTACCATGTCCGTGTGTTAATGTCGTATCGGTAGAGGTCGTCAACAAGGCCATACTTGTTGGCTGGAAGTGCTTTATAGCCACCGTGAACATAAATGTTGCCGCTGCCGCGGTCATGCGAGCTGCTGTGGCCGTAACCACCCAGAGGGATGGCTCCATTAGTCTCAGGTACCAACCATGTGTTGGACTCTAACAAGAGAATGCACATGGAATTCTTTAACAAAAGGGAAAACTCCTTTAATCCACCTTTGGTTTTCTCTAAACTGAGTGAGTGGAAGCAACAAGGCTTTTGCTTGGAGACAATTGAGCTCTGCGCTCAATTGTCAGAAATGGTTGAAACTCAGTTCAGTCAACTTCTTAAATGTTTCTTGTAATTTAACAAGAGATACATAGTTAAAGAGAAATAAAACACAATAATCCGATGTCTGGGCTTAAAACTGTTACTCACTGAGGTTGTACTCCTGAACGTTGCTGATGTAGCTGTAGATGGGGGAATAACCAAAGATGACCAGCATGATAGTTTCGCCGCTGTCCAGCAGCACGCAGTGGGCTGTGTGTCCCTCCACAGCATAAATCTGCGCTTGGGCCGGCGAGTCAACAACAGGATTTTTCCGTTGCCAGGTGCGACTGGGCACGTTGAACACCCACAGCTCTTCTGTCACGTTGCCCGATCCAGCCTCTAGTTTCCCACCAAACATATAGATATCATCCTGAGCAGAGGAAGAGATTTGCTTCAGTGTCTTTCACAAAGACGCCATATTTAGAAAATATGTCAAAGAAACAACACAAGTGAATATTTCATAAACTTGTTGAGGGGTTGCGCTTAAAGTGGCTCATACTGCGAAGCTTCCTCAACCAAAAGCAGACAAGATTTGAAGTGAGATGCAATGCCTGTTTTTGGTTGAGGAAGCTTCGCAGTATGAGCCACTTTAAGCGCAACCCTACAACAACAACCCCTTGTACATGAAATGTGATGTGAAAAACAGACAAGATTTGAAGTGAGATGCAATGCCCGTTTTTCACATCACATTTCATGTACAAGACAATTCAAAGTACATAAAACATAAAAAACCTAATAGAATCTTTACACCCTTCAGTTAATGTCATCCTGTGAAGGCATTTGCTCAAAAAAAGAAATAAGCAACATCTTCTTGAAAAAGACAGCGTCCTTTTTTGAGTTAAAAATTCAGTTTTTTCACTGCAGCAGATCTTATTTCCACCAAACAGTTGTGTGTGTGTTTTTTTTTTTTTTTTTTTTTTTTATTAACTCCCTCTGCAGCCTGATGAGTTGAGATGCAGCTCTGTGTGTGTGTGTGTGTGTGTGTGTGTGTGTGTGTGTGTGTGTGTGTGTGTGTGTGTGTGTGTGTGTGTGTGTGTGTGTGTGTGTGTGTGTGTGTGTGTGTGTGTATACAGGTGTTTACCTGGTAGGCAGAGAGCGAATGGCCGTATCTTGGCACAGGGCCACTACTGATGGGAAATGTGTTCCAAATGCCACTCTCCAGGTTGTAGCTGCAGAGCAAAGCACCACAACATCCCACTTAAAACTAAATCCTCAGCCGAAACACAGAACTTACATACAAGAAACACTTTGAAAAAAATGACACATTTAGTTTGTCCCCTCTGTGACTTCAGGCAAATTGATGTTTACTCCATGGTTCGTTGGTTTAATCAAGTCAAATAAATGGTTGCAGAGTTTTTCATGCCAAAGGTATCAGTCTAGCTTCCCTAGCGCAAATAAAGCTTTCGGTCAGCTATGGGGTTTACCCAATGATGAGCACACATCAGTTACAGTTTCAAGATGAAGAGAAATACCTGGCCGCATCAACACTCGTTTTTCATTTATACAAGATCCTGTTGGAGCATCAGCAGTCAAAGCACCTGGTGCTGAACAAACACTGAGCAGATGGAAAGAGCTTCACTGAGCAAGAAATATAAAACGCAAAGGTTTAGAAAGTTGGTGGCACGGCATGACTTAGACAACTTGGAATAGCTTTAGATACAAATTCTTTTTTCTTTTTTTTCTCACAAATTCACAAACTTTTTGTTTTTGTAAACTACAGAAATTCACAAAAACAATTACCTGGGGCTGAGTAACTACACATTGCTGCGTTTTGAGGTTTTTTTTTCCAGCCCAGGGTATCACGTAGACGTTGCGTTTTGCTTTATGGCATCACATTATATGCCAGGAATTGGAAATCAACACAAAGGCTGTTTGGAGTGTGCACCATGGCTGATTCAGCAAGAACATCAGAGGAAGCAAAGAAAAGACAGAGAGGGGCAGATCCAAAACAAGGCAAGAGACAACATTTGACTGACTTTTACTGACTGGTGAGAGCTCAGAGAAGATACAGGATACAAGACAGATGTCAAGTTCGTTTTTTATTAGGCATCAAAGTTCAGCAGAGTAGCTTTATGTTTGTACATTTATAGGATGTTTCAGCTCCTTCCTTAGTTTCTTAATGGAATTTATGTCAGTGCTAGCTGTTTTCTAATTTAAAAGAGCCTATATTAGTAGTTTTGTTGCTGGATGTATACTGTTGGTTGTCTTGCTGAAAGAACCATGAACTTCAAAACAAAGTGTTTCAAGTTTTCTAATATTGGCAACACATTTCACTCTACAAAAACCCTCCCATATACCCAGTTCCAAATACTAAGAATTACGTCATGCAAATATTCAAAACAAATACAGGTAAGATTATGCGGTTGAGCAATAACACTGAATATTTTCTAAATAATCGGAACACAAACAATAGTTAAATTGTGTTTACATTTGATAAAAATGTTCAACATCCCTGAAATAATTTACTTTCCTTTTTTTGACCCAAGTTAAATGACAAATTTAACTAGAAAAGCACTCAGAGAGCAGAACCCTGCCAAGTAGCTCATTTCCACCCAACATTATAGTCCTACTTTCATTTTATATGTATACACTACTAGATTCCAAGATAATGAATCCAGTGTCTGGGCAATATTTTGGCATTTGCTACTTGTTTATAGCTTAATGTGTTATCTTGCAGTAACAAAAATTCCAAAGATCCCTTATTTTTTCCTGTTCTGCATTGCAGTATCCAGAATTTAGCCAGGATCAGCATCAAACTTTAATATCTTGTAAAACCTGTTGGGAACTTCCCCTGTACCCTGACCATTTATTGTGCAACTAAATGCATATACTGGTACACGTGAAAATGACCCCTATCTCACAATGAGAAAGAATCAAATGCCTGGATCCAGATAGTGAGCAGGATCACTCCCAAACTTTAATTAAATTAAGGTTAGACCATGACCCACTCTCAGAAAAAAAAAACATCATAAAAATGTGTCCAGTAGGTTTTGTGTAAAGATGACAAACAGCAGCAAATGCATAACCTCCTTGCTGGAGTTAATTATACAGCTTTAGTAAGTTTTACTTATGACGTTTGCCTTCAACACAGTAAATACGCTCTATACTTAAAAGTTATGGTGTCTGTTATTCTGGCTGCTTGCAACAACTGCATTTAGGACAAAGTGCAAATTAAATTTTACGGTAGAGAAAACAGATCAGTATTTCCAGAAATGTGACTTACTTAAGAATCATCTGGAACGAGCTGTAGTTGAAGGTATAGCCACCCACCACCCACATGACTTTTTCTTGCACCACAGCCTTATGGGAAGCTCTGGCAAGAGAGGTGCCAAAGGGCTTGACACTGGGGAGGATCCAGAAGGACTCATTCGAAGGTACAGGTAGTGAGCAATCTGGGCCTGCAGGGAGAAGCGTGAAAAGAGGAAACAACATTGCAGCTGAGGAGAAATGTTAAAAAATAAAGCAAATCAACAGGTCATTTCTCTTTCTAGCTGCGCAATGTCAAAGGTGAACACTATATTCACCTGACACAAGGAATTTAAGACTTGCCCTCAGTTTGAACAGTAAACAGGCCTCCAACTTCAATGAAAATGACTAGAAAGGAGATGCAAACATGTCCAGCTGTGTGAACGGGGGCTGTGCTGACAAAGCGCACGCCTCTGCGAATGATTCTGTCAAGTTTCGTCATGCAAAAGCAGCTGGTTGCCTACAGCTACACCCACATTATAAGGCATAGTCGTAGGGCTGATCAAAACGTTACCAATCAGTGGAACAGTGTGATATAACGCAACACAGCTGTTTGTGCTTGTCTGATAACATGTCTTCCTGCATAATCACTGCAGCAGACACAGAGGGAGTGGCAATATTTTCATAACTAATGACTGCAGAAACATGTTGCAAACATTTGGTCTGCGTGATGTAAGCTGCAAGAAAAATGGCTGCATTTTATCATGATGAGCATATAAATGCAGTTACTGTTTGATCTTCTTAAATGAGCTTAAGGAGCTGGAGGGAACTCCTGCATACCTTGCCAGCTGTCATTGCAGACACACAGCTTCTCCCCCGTGAGGTCGCAGTAGCCGTGGTCGGGGCTACCACAGTTGTTCCTGCAGTAGGGGATGTCACAAGCCATGCCCTTCCAGTACTTGTCACATTCACAGTAGACTCTGCTGGCAGCCGAGTTCCCAGGTGTACACTTCCCATGGTCGGAGCAGTTATTGGGACAAGAATTGATCCTGGAAAAAAAGCATTTAGTTAACTTTGAATGTGGACTGGATAAGGAATGTGTAAAAACATGGTGAGCAGGTGATTGGTAATTACTTGGGTTGTGTCAGATACTTAAAGTTTTTGATGACTTCTAAAGGTCATTTTGATGCAAAGACCAGAAAATAAGCCAGAAAGCTTGACAGCACCATCATAATAAATTAGGCAAACAACAGAAAAACCACAAAGACTGACAGGTAAGTATGAACACTTCAACAGTAAAGAATTAGTTTCTTGACACTAAAAGTACATGCTCTTGTGTTGCATTTTAAATTTTCATTTAATCCGAGATACTTACGAGTAGGATATTTCAAATCCTGTCAAGTTGTAAGCAGCGTCGCTGAAAAAGTGTAGAAGTGCATATCCAGAAGTTGTCTCAACCTCGGGAACCGTCTCATTACTTCGTATCACTGGCACAATGAGGCCGCTGTGGAAATATGCAGGATATGCGCTGACATCACTTCACTTCAAACTCACACAGTACTAAGTTACCATAGCAAAGCCATAACTCTTTATTAAATCTGTGTCTAGACACTACAATAGCTGATTTTTTTTAAAGATGAAAAGGATCTTGTTAAGCTTATGTCTTCAAACTACAGTCAAAGCTCCAACACGCACCAAGACCTCGTTACTAAAAACATTCTCAGCTCTGTCTGAGCTGTGCTCGTGAGCAAGAGAAATACCCATCAAATCTTAATAAGAAAGAGTAATCTGGTCTTCATATTTGATAAATACAGACTCAGATAGAGAATAATAGATTAAAAAAGTTTCCCCATCATTATTCATTTCACAAGAACAAAGCCAACATGCAAAGGCAAATGCCCTCAATGATTCAGAAGCTTGTAGAAGCACCTTTAGTAGAACTAACATGAAGGAAAACAGTAGTTTTCTCTTTGTTCTCTTTGTCTCATGTTACACTCTTCTTTATACATTGATGCAGTTTTTTTTTCTGCCAAAGCAGTTCACAAAAAAAAAAAAACGTTTTTTTTTTTATTTTTTTTAAATGTACAACGATGATTATGAACTTTTTTTTCTCTTTTTTTTTTTTTTACTTTTTGGATGCAAACAGAGGTCTGTAGAGGCTGAGATGGAACTCTTGGGTTTTCCTTTCTTATAGACTGTATATAAAAAGATGGACGGAGCCTCTGTGACATCACCCATGTGAAACTTGGTGGGCAGTTTCTACCATCGCCATCTTGGCAGGGGCACGCATGTCGTCTCGTCCGGAAAATACAAATCTGGGCAAAGAGGTGGAGCTGAGAGGGGCGCTGTGAGCGTCATGGTGGATGATTGACATCGAGTGAACTCCGAGCTGCCTGTAGCTAAGAGCTAACCCAGAGATAATAGGGGCTAACCTGCTAACGGAAGTAAGCGGGCTAAAGTTAAGTCATGTTGTTTACCAGCTAAAAACCGCGGTTGTTCTACGTTCTTCTTACTTGAAGCGTGAGATCGGCTACTTGTCAATCAAAAGGACACGCCCCTAAATATGCCGAACTTCAAGATTAAATCACTTTTAAACGTGCGAGTTAAAAAAAATTCACTCCCCCCACAGTTGTCATGAAGGTAAACCTGACCTATTAAACCAAACGTGGATTTTTGAACCAGGCTGTCAACATGTTTATTTCTGATGTGAAGTCTGTCTTTTTAACATGAGAGGCTATGGAGATTCGCTCTGTTTTGGAGCCAGCCACTAGTGGATGAAGGGGGAACTGCAGTTTTATGCACTTCCACATAGGTTTCACTTTTTACTGCCGGAAGCTCCGTCCATCTTTTATTTACGGTCTATGGTTTCTATGCCGAATTTCGAGATTAAACTACTTTTAAACAGGCGAGTTAGAAAAAAAATCACTCCCCCCACAGTAAACTTGACCTATTAAATTGAAAATGGATTTTTGTACCAGACTGTAAACATGTTTATTCCTGCTGTGAAGTTTTTAATATGGGAGTCTATGCAAATTTGCTCTATCTGCATAGGCTTCACTTTTAACCAGCAGAGGTTGCTGCTTGGTTTTCCAGCACTATCTCTCTTCATTACAGTCTGACTTTTGGGTGAACTTGCTGGGAGACTGGCAGCTGTCTAAAATGTTTTCCACTAGTGAACAATCTTTCTTAGTGCGGAGTGATGGTCTCTGCATTATCTGAAAATGGTCTTTCTAACCGTTCCCCAAATGATGGACAGCAAAAGTGCTTCTCCGATTACGACTGAAAATGGCCTTTTCCCTGCCACTGTTTTCCCACATCTGAACGCTCCGGGCCAGCAAACTGGATAAATGTTTGCTGTTATAGCGGCGCTCACACTTAACGGATGATCAGTTAATTAAGTGTGTTTAATTAGCAGCACTTGGCTGCTACTTAGTTACCTAATTTATATGAAAGGTATAATGGTGTGCACTTAGTCTTACAGAGACTTCTTCTGTAGTTTGGCTTTTTTTTTTTTTTTTTTTTTTTTTTTTGTTAAATGCCACAATATAATCTGTCTTTTTTTTTCATATGTTCTGATATGTAAAATCTTAAAAATGATGGTGTGCTTTCATTTTCACAAGGCTTGACTTATTTAAATTATCTGATGACTTTCAGAGCAGACAGTGGATTTTCTAAGGTCTTGCTGTGGTAATGTGATTACTCAAAACAAAGTCTCACCTGAAAACAGCAACCAGAGGAGCATAAACTGAGTCTCCATCGTACACGTACATGTGGTCCCAACTACATTCTGTGGCAAAGTGGTTGAATCGTAACCGAAGAACTGCATTTGAGCTGGAAAAAGAAAAAGTCACATGGGTGAGAGGTTTTTTTCCCCTTCATATTCCATTTCTTCCCATTTTTCAGACAGCTAAGAAGCAGAACAAAACTGCATGTATTTCTACAAGGCTGAATTTTTTTTTAGCTTCATAGAAACAGTCTTTCTCCAAGGTGTGACAGGATCTGAAAATGGCAGGCTGCCCTTTGTTAATTACCACCTGTGTCAAAAAGAAAAGTTCCCAAACAGATCTTTGTCGATGGTGGCTGCAGTTGCCATGACGACTAAAAGCATCAACAGGTAAAAGGAACGATTATTAAACGAAATGAAATAAGCAGTGCTTTATTTATACCGGAAGGAAGGTTTTCCTTTGTTTTTTAAGGGTTCTTCCTGTCTCTGGCTGACAACTGATTCTTCATAATGCCAGACCCAGTTTTGCAACCTAGTGTCCCCTGGACCTTTCCTTCAGCATAGATAGTGCTCAGCTTGATCTAAATGTGTCAGTTAATAGCATATAAGAAAATCTGGAGGTGAATGCTCAGCTTCAGCAGACCATAACAACATCAATACTTACTAGCCTTCAATGAGCCACGTGCACTTTGTTTTGTACTTGTAGTTTATGGGTCCATCTGTGAGGTATCCTGAGGGTTCTGTCAGCCTGAAAGACCAAAACAAATACAAGGATTATTCATGAACTGGTACTTCTCCAGTAAAGGTTTTGATGACCTTGCTACGATCAGAGAGGTATTTTTCTGTCATGTTCTGGATTTCTTTCCCCTCCCCATTTAAAGGAAGGGTCTCTGAAAATTAAAAGTTGATTCTTTCTCCATATGAAAACTTGCTTTCCTGGAATAAAATCTCCTGTAAATATGAAGTCATGGATCCAAGTACTGCACCACTGTGGTCCAAACCAAAAGTTTCAAGAAAATAAACCAAAAAATAATAAATCAATAAATAACTGAAACTGCCAGTGAGATGAAGATTAGACCCAAGCCAACAAAATATTAAATCAGCCGTCTCCTGAAAAAACTCCTCTGCTCCTTAAAAAGTTTTCTTTGCATCAAAACCACAATAGTGTGTCAGCGTGATGGATGGCTTTTAAATGGGAATTCATCTCTTTCCTATCATATCACATAAAATTACCACTGAATGATTCCCACCCAGACCTAACGGCATTTTCTTGACTCTGTGATGTATTTTTAGCATTGCTACAAATTTGTCTTTGTTAAAAGTCATGTTGGTGTCAAAGCTGAGACACACACTGAAACAAAAAGTATTAAACACAAAGGAAAATTGTCTTTTTTGTTTGTTTGTCTTCATATTTCTTCAACCATTGCGAGAGCTTTATCTCACCACGTCCGACAAGATAACACACTACAGATGGTTTGTAATTGCAGAATGGCGTGCCCATGTTAAGATTTGTGCCCGGCAGCTAAGCCACACTAAAAGATATTACTAGACATATGGTTTCCCTCTATTTAAGGCAATTTACACTCAGAGCTTACTAATTCAGATAAGCACTTAGGAACGAAACATCCAGCTGGAAGAAAATAGCAACAAGTGAAGTAATATTTAGACACTGAGGAAAGATGTCTTTTTCTTGTTGCCCTTTGGCCTTTTGCAGGAAACACTATTAAGTTGAAGACTTTGTGTTCTGAACTACAATCACATGCCACACGCAGTAAATGAATCTGTGAAGGAACAATTTCCTCTCAACTTTGCGTAAGAGATCCTGCATCAAACACAATGCCTCTCTCTACTTAAGAGATGCCAGGAGTTTAAGTATCATCTCTTATCACAGTTTAGCAGTTTGTCTCTCGCTAATGAGTGGTTATTCCCCAACAACAAGGCTGATGACAGCTAACACTAAGCCTCAGACAGATAAGTAACGGTAATCACGGTGACCAAGGCACCTCTGTGCCGCAAAAGTACCACTCAGGTATTGTGAAAGGCCATTAAAGGTTCCCGTCAAGCTGAACATTCTCACTATGTAGCGTGAACATTTATTCATTTTGCCGCTGCATGCCTGCCCCTTATGTTGATGCTTCACTTACAAGAATTAATTCATGATTAGTCCATTGTCCAGGTGTGTACATATGCTGATCACCTCTTAATCGTCCTTTTGAGGAATAAGCCATTCACTGCATTACCACAGGGAGCGAAAGGTTAATGTAAAATCAAGTGGATTACAGTTGCTTCCTGCAAGCCACTGTGGGCTTTCTCTTCTCACAAAAGCACACTGAACTTATTTGTTTAGGGATTTAAGCTGGAATCTTTGCAAACACAGGCAACCTTAAGTCAACACGACAGCACGCTGCAGAGGAATATGAGGAATATGTGCTCATGCAGGCTGAAATGAATAAGAATCTGTGGCTTGCTTTCTCTTGTGCAGAAGATGCCACCCTTCTAATTAAAAAACAAAATCAGATGAAGGGACTAAAGTTGGAGAAAATTATAGCAAACATCTACTACAAATACAGTTTATTGGTGTGGTGCCTTTACAGACAGGTAAAGTAGTCTATAAAATTAACAACAGAATAAAATCCTCAGAATGAAATACATAAAATAAAAGGATAAATTGTAAAATCAGTCATAAGAACCTAAGACTAACTAAAAGCTAAAGGTAGCACACTCATCCTTCAATCTTCCTGCTACCCAGTTTACATGTAGAATTGTCTGTGACCAAAACACTGAGCCCCTCATTGCCCCCACCTTCCACAACAGGGTTCCCATCTGCAAACTGCTCTGCATATAAGCATCTACTAAAAGACTGTTGTCAGGCATGATAAATACAGTAGGAAAGTGCAAAACTGTACCTCAGATACTGTTACTGGCTGCCGTCAACAGTCTGATATATAAAATCTAATGAGACACAACCTCGCCAAAAATAAAAATGTTAGACTGAGATAAGTAGCTTGACATGTCACAAAATACCTGCATGTAAATAACTGTAAGCAGCATGCAGAGTCAGGACATTAAGTATATAAAAATAAACTAAAACAAGCCACAAGCCAGCTTGACACCCACATGAAAGCTGACCAGGAAGCCAGCCGCTGTTGTTTAAAATCAACACCATGGGGACAGATTAGTTTTTGAGTAACAAACATTCTCATCCTGCAGTTTAATTTGCATCAAACTGACATTTATGACACTTTCTGGATCTCTTGAAGTTTCAGAATATGTTCAGGCTTTTTATAAAAACAAAATTATTAGTCAAAAAACATAACATATTATTTCACATTCAGAGTAATTACAACCTCCAAAATGACCAAGATGGTGACTTGTACAGATTTTCAACTTGCACAATGATAAGCACATGTAATACAAACAAGAGGGGGGGGGGAGCCTTGAATCTGAGGTGGGTCAAGACTAGTTATTGCTTACTTCTGAAAACAGGTCAGACGGTTAGGTAAATAGTAAACAAGTGTTTAAGGGGGATTATCTTTCACATGCAATAGAGCTCCATATCTGGTTTTTTTTTTAAATAAAAAAAATTTAAAAAAACAGTCTATTCAGAGTTGTGTTTGGTGAAGATCTTCACTGACACTGACTATGTAAGACAAACAGCCTTTATTTGGGTCACACTGAACGGTAACTACCACAGATCATTTAGATGAGATTAACTAAGAAAACCAGTATCAGTGGGACTGGAATAAATCAATGGATTAGATTATTGCAGCCACTTACTTGAACCTTCCCTGGCAGTGCTGGCACAGATCTCCAACCCATCCTCGGTCACAGACGCAGGAGCCATTGACACATTTCCCAGACAGACAGGTTTTGTCACACTGCTTGGTCGGGGATGCGCGTGCGAACAGCACGAAGTAGAACAACACATAGACCACCAAGTATTTGTTGATTCCCCGAGGGTCACCGTGGGTAGTTAATTTGGCCCCGAAAAGGAAGAGTTTAGTCTCACATCTCCCCCCAGGATCCATTCTTTTTTTATACATTTAATTTCTCCAGCACACCAAGCAGAGTGGGAGACCGGGGCCTCGGGGTCTACTTTGGGAGACAGCCTCGGGTGCTCACGGGTTTTTCCTTCATAACAAAGAAGTCCTGCATATTCGATGAGTATTGGTCATAGTCAAATTAAAGCTCCGCCAAGCCTGCTTACAATGCGATGGAGGAAAAAATGGCCCAGAAAAGACAACGTTAGCTTAGTGTTTACAAAAGCTGCTCGGTTAACCGCAAGCATAGATACAGAGTGGGAGGAATTCCCATCACCATACCGCGTCACTAAATATCCAAGCATAGATTAAAGCTTCTTTTGCATCTAACTAGTACACTGTCTCGAACTAAACTATGATTTGTTAGCAGCTGTAGCTTATTTGCAGTTTGGCCTCTGCGAGGTAATGTAACGTTACTGCATTGATTCAAGACCATTCTCTTACTAATGCCACTTCAGCAGCCATTTTAATGCATTAACAATCCTTCATAACAAAACTGGGATGAATTCTGAAACCTACGATGGTGCTTCTTCCACTGGCTGCTGCGATTTAACCGGGCATGGAACACAGGCGAACAAAGAGGCGATTTTTCGCCCCGGTTTCAGAGAGCAGGCTGCCGCAGTCAACACGGATGTGGTGTGATGTGGGAACTGGAGGGCTATTCTTGCCGACTGGGGGGCATTGAGCAACCAATTTCAACTCTTGTTGATCCAAATGGTCTCACTCCACGGCGCTTTAAGTATCCTTAGTAGCAGCTTTATTGACAACGGTGTTTAGTGTTGTCTCATAAATCCTCCCATGGAAGAAAAGAAAAAAAAAAAAAAACTCACCACCATTATGACAAAACATGACAACAACACGCTGCGACGGGATTGCTAGCGAAGCTACAGTAGACAGCTCCTCAGGTTGGAAAAAACTAAACACAACATGCGCATGCGCTGTGGGAAGGGGTTCCACTTAAAGGCACAGCGTCAGAAACGTATAAAAAAAAAAATCTAATGCGGTACTTAACAAAGGGGGAAGTTTTTAAGGTCAAGGACTTCCAAAAGAATTTGAAAAAACAACACTGAGACACAATGGCGACTTTTTGTTCCTAGTTTCACGGGCAGAGGCTATAAAGATAGAAGCAGCTATTTCTGTCAGTGCTCTTTTGCAGTTAGTCGCCACCAACTTTTTCCACTTTTCTCTGAACCATTCAGTTTGAGCTTACTAGTGCAAACAAAGCTTAATTAGATGTTGCTGACTACATGTCAGCTATTAAATGTTACACTCATCGAATCTCAAAGGTCCCCAAAAACCAAGTAAATAACATAATAATTAACTCCATGTTTTTAATATGATTGCACACTGGAAATCATGGTATATTATTTTAAGTAGCAAATGTTTATTGTTTTAGCCTGTAAATAGCTCTCCTGAGTATAAAAATAACGTCTTAGCTTTATTTGTTTTATTCTGATATAACACTCTTTGAATAGTTAAAATGATCGTGTTTTTCCAATATGGAAAAACTATACAGGTACATATCAGAAAAGTACAAGATTATGAAAAAGTTCAATATTTTTCATCACATTTTCAGAACATATTTTATAAATTCATTACACATACAGTGAAACATTTCAAACATTCATTTCTTGAAATTTTGATGATTGTGGCTTATAGATAATGAGAACCCAAAATACAGTGTCTCAGAAGATTAGAATATTACATACAATCAATGAAAAAAAGGATATTTTAAACAGAAATGTCAGGCTCCTGAAAAGTATGTTCATTTCCATGCACTCAATACTTGGTTGGGCCTCCTTTTGCATGAATTACTGCATCATTGCGGCGTGGCAATGGAAGCGATCAGAGTGTGGCACTGCTTAGATGTAATGGAAGCCCAGGTTGCTTTGATAGCAGCCTTCAGGACATCTACATAGTTGGGTCTGAATATCTCTCATCTTCCTCTTGACAATACCCCGCAGATTCTCTATGGGGTTCAGATCAGGTGAGTTTGTTGGCCAATCAAGCACAGTAACACCATGGTCACTGAAGCAGCTTTTGGTAACTTTGGCAGTGTAGGCAGGTGTCAAGTCCTGCTGGGAAAAAAAAAAATCGGCATCTCCATGAAGCTTGTCAGCAGAAGGAAGCATGAAGTGCTCTAAAACTTGCTGGTAGATGGCTGTGTTGACTGTGCACTTCAGAAAACACAGTGGAGCAACAGCAGCAGATGACATGGCTCCCCAAATCATCACTGACTGTAGAAACTTCACACTGGACTTCAAACAACATGGATTCTGTGCCTCTCCACTCTTCCTCCAGACTCTGGGACCTTGATTTCCAAATGAAATGCAAGATTCGCTTTCATCTGAGAAACAGTCCAGTCCTTTTTCTCCTTAGGTGAGATGCTTCTGTCATTGTCTAGGATTCATCTGTGCATAGTGGCTCACTGAGTCCAGCTTCAGTCCACTCTATGTAAAGCTCCCCAAATTCTTGAATGAATGTTGCTTGACGATGCTCTCAAGGGAGCAGTTATGCCTTTTGCTGGTGCACCATTTCCTTTCACTCAACTTTCCATTAATATGCTTCGATACGGCACTCTGTGAACAAGTAGCTTCTTTAGTAATGAGCTTTTATGGCTTTTCCTTTTCCAATGATCGTCTTCTGGACATCTGTCAAGTCAGCACCCTTCCCCAAGATTATGTAGCCATCTGACCAAGACTGAAAGACCATTTAAAGTTTCAAAATATATTTGCAGGTATTTTGAGTTAATTAGTTGATTGGGGTGTGACACCATGACTTTATGACTTTCTAAGATTGAAGTTTTTCACAATATTCTAATTTTTTTCTCTATTGCAATATATATATATATATATATATATATATATATATATATATAGAGAGAGAGAGAGAGAGAGAGATAGCTAGATAGATAGTTAGATAGATGGATAGATAGATAGATAGATAGATAGATAGATAGATAGATAGATAGATAGATAGATAGATAGATAGATAGATAGATAGATAGATAGATAGATAGATAGATAGATAGACAAATTCATCAAGTTGGAGCTGTTGGTGCTTCTATACACCTGCAGGTGGCAATGTTACATAGTGTCAGAAATGCATATAGGCACACAGTATTTCAACAAAACTAAATAAACTTTTGAAAACTTAAAAGCATTTATTGAATACAGTTATGGAGCATCTATTAATAAGAAATCCTTGAACAAACACAGAAGTTGAATAAAGGAAACATGGGACAGAAGAAAGAAATCATGTTTCAAAAATGTTCATTTCTGATTTAATCCAGCAAAACTAAAAGCAAAATAGTCTGACCACACTAAGTTTACTTTATTATGCATATTGTGTTAAATGTGTTATGTATTCCATGTTGCTAGTACGTTATTTCAGTTTTCTTAATGGCTGTCTACTACATGGCTTTCAATAGCACACAGACATTGTTTAGGGTGTCACAAAATTATTGCCTCCTAACTTTCCCAGCCTTCATCAGTAACCCACAAACACTTCGAAATCTGAAGAACCTTTGTTTATTTTCCACAGAGGCTGTGGTTAACCTGATCACATATGAACTAAAAACAATATTATTGTGCTCTGACTTAACACTCCTCCACTTAAGCCGCTGGAGAGCCTGCTGGCGTTTAGTCAGGTGCACACGTCTCTGTGGTGCAGGGAAAGAGGCACCATCTTCACAAGGTGTAGTATGTCTGCACTATGTGCCCTTTGCATTCTTGGTTTAAATGTTATTAGAAAAACAGGGAGGTACTGCAGAGTCAGTGGGTTTGGCTTTCTTTGGAAATTCCCAGACGCAACAGTAAGAGAAGGCACATGGTTCGGGCCAGATTAGATGAAAATACCAACAAAGTTGGGAGGTCTCTTTTCAGAGGATTGAAGAGGTACATTATGTGTCTCCAAATGTCTGTTCAAACATGGCAGAGACCCTGAATCAAAGAGGGTTCAGTGTTAAATTGGAGTTGAGTCAGCGACCTCTGTCCTCTGATTCACAGCTGAGGAATGTTCTTTGTGTTTCAATCAGCTCCAAAACTTGAGCTATGAAGAAGACATCCAAGTCCACGGTTGCACCTTTGACTCAAAAATGATATTTTGTAGACCTCAAAGGTCTTTTACTCATTTGCTCATGTTTCAAGCCCATGCTCTCTTTTTTCCACATCTACATAAAGGCTGGTAAGCATTATGACCGTAAATCATCCAAATCTGAGTGTTGAAGGGCTTAAATCTCCCATCTAGTCAGGGGGGTATCCAAAGGTCTGCTGCACAATAGGAATTCCCCTGCTGGATTAATAAGATGGTCAACAGTGGCCGTATGGACAAAGAGAGTGGAGGTGAAAACAGACAGACCACCAAAGTTTTCAGTTCAAGCTGAGCCATCATCCCTGACTCACATTCACACTTCTGGCTCTGACTCAAGGCTTTGCAAAAAAGTGTTAAAAGAAACTGACATCATCTTGTGATCTATCTGAACAGAGGTGAAATCTGCACAGAACCAGGTCCAACACTAATCCTTGTATGAAGGCAATACAAGTTTCCATGAAACTGGTAAAAAAGCTAGTCATTTTTCAAAACAAGAAATTTTCTGTCAATGAAAAAAGGTTTATGACGCAAAAAAAGGGATTTCTTGTTATTCAAAGTGACTTTTCTAACTCTGACTCAAAAGAACAAAGCATGCAGTAAAATACATGTTTAGACTCCAGTCTATCATGCATTATCTTCAGGGAGGCATTTTACGTCTCCTAAAGACACTTCTTAAAATGAACCCAATATACTGTCACATGCACAACATGTTATCTTTACCAGACAATGAGAACAAGGAGTCCTGCATTAGATGATATTCCGCTCATCTTGTAGCGATTACACAAAAAGGCAAAAACAAATAAGATAGACGATGTGGGTGGAACTGTGGCAACTTTTCAGAGATATTTGAGAAAGGAGAAATGCCAACAACTCCCAAAAAATGCAATGGAAATGTACTTTGACAAGTGTGTGTTGCTTTAAACTGATATAAAAGCCACATCTGACATTTTGATTTACATTTATTTCCAAAACATTTACAGAGATTTTATTTACAAAGCAAGCCTTCATAATGGATAGGTCTATCCCACACACTATTAGACAAGTGATAGGGAACAACTTGGATTTTTTTTTTTTTGTCAGTTGGACAATTAACACATTTTTTAATTCATTTCAATAAAATGTTTGATGGTTTTCTTCACATTTTTTCAAAAACTCAAATTTGTGTTATTGTTAATTTCCTCAATTCTGCAAGCTAACAAAAGAAAACATAAAAATTTCTGGGAATTACGCGTAGGTCCTGTGTAGCAGTCACAAAGTAGCAGGGAATGCATTGTAGTAGTTGTACAAATGCTGAAAAGGTTCCTGTGGCATGAGAGTAGCTATACATGCAGCAGCTCGTATCACTCTGTCTGAAACGCTCTGAAATGTTTCCTACCTCTTTAAGGCCTTGTTACAAAGAGTCCACGTTAACTTCAGATCAATCCCTTAATTAAAGCGTAAAACAGCAGCTTCCTTTTTATTTCACGTGAGTCAAAAACACAGTGATGTTATTAGTTAAAGGCATTTTCAGGCACTGAAGCAGGTCTTTGAAGCTTTGCTGATTTTGTACCTACAAAACAACAAAAAACGAAATGTTGAACCAGTGAAAGAAAAGGATGAAGACGGAGATAAAATTGACCCTGTTTTATGTTTACTTTAAGAATATCAAATAAAATTCTTGATGACTGTTGAGCTGTTTGTAGCCTTACCAACTTATCTTAAATTTTCCACTGTTAATTATTTCTAATCCATGAATGTATTGATTCTTTTTACATTTACCTGAAACCAAATCCATGTAAAGAGAATATTGCAAAAGAACATTAAAACCTTCCCTGAATCCACTTTTCAGACTTTGTGGCAAAGATCCACTCATTTATTTTCTTCATACACTTTTTCCACTTTGTTCAAGTGAGTCTCAAAGTTATCATGACATATGATGAATGAAGTTTACAGATAATTTCCTTCATGTTTTTCTGACACAGTGAAGGTAAAAGCTGAATATAACCATGGTCCTGTTGAAGATAAATTCTGTGGAGACACTTCTGTTTCTGATGGTGTTACTAAACTCCATTAGTGCTTTTATAGGAAACTCCGAAACGGATGTTTCAACCATGTGATTTAACATTTCTTTTATTTGATGATTTGGTTGTTTTGCAGGCACAACTCGAAATGACTTCTCTACCACCTGTGCCGGGTCAAGGTCACAAAGATAATCTGGTCAATCCACACTGACCCTATTCACCCTGAGTTCAGTGAGTTCAGGTTGCTTCCATCTGCTCCTCGATATAATCTGACAAGATGCAAAAGTAGTACATCCAAGAACACATTGCTATTGGCTGTTTTTGCAAACAAAGTATTTCTTTGTTGCGGCCGGTATGTGTGCACAAATAAATTCAGGTGACTGAGGTACGAGGAGTGAGCTATCCAAACTCAGTAACACCTTGAAATTGCATTTCAATGTGTCTTCATTTCTTGTGTTATTTGATCTGACTGGTTGTTTATCTGTTATTTATCTATAAATTGATTTTGTTTTGCTGTCTATTTTATACAATTAAATATATCTTTAATCACAATTGAGTATATAAAGTATGAAACTTTTCAGCTTTAAAAACTCCAAAAAAGTTTTGAAATGTTGTTAATGTTGACAGTTGTTGTTTGGGGACCATAATCTGCTCAGAGGTACATAAACCTAACACTTTTAGGAGCAGAATAAATAAACTACAAATTGCAAATTTTCTTTTCTAGGACCAGTCTTTATCTTATGTTTAACATCTATTTTGACAGAATAAGTTCAGTATAGATGTTTACGTACAATATGTCTATGTCTGAGGGAGTGTGTCTGTCCTAAAGTGCTTACTAAGACTGTAACAATCTGTTTTCATCACTAAAGAGACAGAGTGTTGCTGATATTGGGACACCGCAGCAGGATGGTGATGAGTGCTTCAGTCATTTTGACCCATATAGCCTGAGTGGGTGGACAAAGCCAACTGGCGTGAAAACAGTTTAGGGCTGCTTAGGCATGTATGCCCTAAAGTGCATTGTGAACATATATCTATGTTAACCAGTCCTATTTGAACATTTAACTTTGTGTTAAGTAAGTTCTGTGAATAACTTTATATTGTATAAGCATTATGTTTGTGTTAGATGTCATGGAGAATGTCTTCTTACAGATTTGTTCCCAGAGATCAGGTTAGAAAAGAACTAGATCATTTCCCCACATTGATGCTGGGAGTGTTACTGTAGTGTTACAGCTGCAAGCCATGAGGGATTCAATGAAAATGGCAAAAAGGGAAGGCAAGAGTGGGCTTCCTTGTCCAGTCCCCTGGTGCGGCGTGATGCTTAGTGACATGATTGTTAGCTGTGATAGTGGCCCCAGAATATTCTTAATGTAGTGCATAAATAACTCTCCAAAACAAAATTTATGGAGTGTTGCTAATAAAAAGAGCCACTAAACTTTATTGAAAGAATTTTCTGCATCTTATGGTTTTATTGGTGGTTCTTTGTAATATATGTTGATGAGATTGAAAAGCCTTCACTTATTATCTGATCTTGGTGAATGGGAGTGGGAGAGCGGGGTGGGGATGGGGGGGTATCCTATGCCCCAGCAGAACTGCTTGGCTTGCAACGCCCCTGTACCCATTTCCATTCCTATTCTGCTGCCGTTGGAAAGAACTATTTAATGGCTTCATCACGTGATATAATAAACACCTGCCCTAAATCTGGCAGTGTGTAACTTTCAGATACCTCACCATCCATGTTATCTAGACTGCATTAAATGAGAAATTAACAAATATTCGCGCGTCTGCCTGCACGTGTCCCCGCTCTGCTTAAGTATATGCTGCATGTAAAGCTTTGTGGAAAACACTGGGATCCATGTCATGCGTTTTAATCATCTTCTTCAGTGTGTTATGTTACTCCGCTTGACATTCCTCTCATACCTCCACCCGGTCACGGTTTTCCCTGAGGGGGTGCTCGATTGTTAAAGCAGGGAACTTTAATTTTCTACTGCATGAGAGAAAATAAAAGGCTTAACAGCGCAGCATAAGGACGAGATAAGTAGTTTAAGTCAGCCATGTCAGCTGTTTTGTCCTCACGAAGAAGTCGGTCTGGAAGGCTGAGAATCCCCAAAGTCCCTTAAATAACGGACCCCACTCCCTTTTATAAAGAAATAAATTATATGAACGGAAAAGAAATCAAAGTGGAGTCAAGTTAGGTGTGCTGTAGTGTTGTTGTCAAACACGGTTAAGAACATAAATACAGTTCAGCAACACTGGCGGGACCAAACAGGACTGTTTGAATGACACTTCACTGAGGATTCCCGCTGTGAGAAAAACGACAAAGGTTTTTTTTTTCTTTTTTCTGTCTGGATGCTGCTGACTGGGAGGAGTAGGAGGAGAAAAAAAAAACCTGAAAAGTGATTAGGAAAAAGCGGAGAGCGCTGTTGTTCCGTCTCAACAAACACTGCGTGGAGCTCAGTCGCTGTTCAGTAAACAGGCTGCTCGGCTTGCAGTCCGCTAAAGCAGCCTTCCTATTCCCACCAAACTTTTTAGGAATACTTCTGTGTATGAGAGAAGTACAGCGAGCGAATGGAGAAGCACAAAGGTAGGTTTCGAAATGTTTTGTGTATGTTTAAAGTTAAAGTCAAACTTGGCTGCTGACAGTTTCCTTGTGAAATCGCTGTAGAAAAGACTTCCTTTCCACCACTTCACTGCTAAAAACTACTTGAGAGTGATTCAGTGCATGACATTTACTGGTTTTGGGTGCGATCGAACTGAAAGACAGTAAATCAGCGGTTCAAAAGGATGAGGAAGAGACAGATCAGCATCTTCAGGTGAACTGAAATGAATATTTGATCGTGCAGTTCTGCTGACTGTGCTGGTCTGTCACCTGCCAAGTAAAAGTTGTGAGCATCAGTCCAACAACACCACGTGAAACTGAAATGGGGAGGATATACAAATGTATTTAAGTGGGGTCTGTGAAATGGATTACATTGTGGTCACTGATAAATTCCAATAGCTGCATTATTGTTCTCACGGCGTTCCTAGAATTCCAGTGGTTATTTGTCCATGATGGATGAGCAAGGTCATTTTAATGCTGCCTGTTTAAGATAAACAAAGGGTTTGAACCAGTGTGTTGAAATAAAAGTGGACTGATTGACCTTTGTTTTTCTGGGATTCTATGGACCCTCCCGCCATCACTGGTCTGGATGGCCCACAGAAGCAACTTTCCATACTGGAGACAATGGTGACCAGTCAAATTAGAATGGAATCACCACAGTTTGAAAGAAAACAGTCTTGCTTGCCACATTCCTGTCCACCAGCTGACTAGACGACCCAGTCTGTGTACTCCCACAGTCTCTGAGTAAATAGTTCATGCTGCAAGAAGCTCGGTGCAGAGGTGGTTCAGTGTAGAAAGTTTCCTGTGAGAGGATTTAATTAGCAGTGGAAGCTTTGTGTTGCTCTTTCTTCTGCTAAAAATCAGAACAGCCCCATTAAACCTGCACAGCTTTAATCTCGTGTGTGTTTCCGTAATCAAATGTGTCTGTTTTCTTGTCTGAACAGATGATTTGCTTACTTATAATGAATGAACTAATGAAATCAACTCTAAATCATATGTTAGACACTACTGGAGTAGATCTCTGACAAGTTGAGAGGCGATGCAATTCATGGTCATGTGTTAAAGTTTTTTAGATCACAGTGCTTGTCTAAGAAGCTGGTTATAGCAGAGGAGCATTGCATTCACTGTCCTTTTACTATTCAAATGCAGAATTGATTAGAGGTGAACATTGCAGCATTGATTTGTGTAATTTTCAAGTGAAATGTCAGATGTTTTGTTTACTGATGCAACTTTGATTTGAAATTGCAAAATTTTCCTGGTTTGTGCAGCATAAAGTAAATGTGAAACATTAGCAGGTAGATTCATGCAGAGAGAGAGAGAGAGAGAAACCTGCACCTGGAGGTTAAGACTGTAAAGAAAGCGCTTGCGTGTCCACACTGGTACTCTCATGGCAGCTGAATGTATCAGAAGCAGAACATTGAGTTTGACACAACTACATGCAGCTGGTGGAGGGGTTGCACCGTGAAGGGAAACCTGGGAAACGTCAGGGAAGCCAGTGACAAGGAGAAGCATTATGTAGTATTCTCAATTCAAACATTTTTGTGGACTGACGCATGCAGGTTTTCACTTTGAGGAATGACTCAGCAGATCATGTCACTGAATTTCATACCTTCTGGCAGAGAAAAGGATGACCGGCTGAAACCACCTGGAGCTTTGCTTGGGCTTCCTGTCCTTTTGAGCTATGATGACGTCTGTTTGAGAATCTTTGCTGCAATAGAGTGTACTTCAGATGCTCTGCTAAAAAGGGATCCCAACTCTTTTTATGCAGTTTCAGGCTGCTGTAATCCGTAAAATAAATTAAATCAAATTTGCAGAAATATTAAAAAAAAACTTCTCAAAAGTGCCTGATATAAATGCTGTTAGGTCCTTAACTGTATCTCCATCAGTTAATAAAATAAATAAATAAATTGTCACATGGCAATATGATTTACAGTATGGGAATGGAGTCATATATTTATTATTGTAAATTTTTGGTTTTGCTTATTATAATCTTCATTTTCAATCAGTGCTTTTTATCCTAATGTCTTTACTTGTTTTGCTTCCCATGGTCTTATGTATCCTATCATTTTCAGGGTAAAGAATGTCAGTTTCACTGGCTTCCTCTTCTTTACAGCCGGGTTTGACCCAGAAAAGAAACTTGATCTATGATGGGGGCTCCCTTTTCTTGCCTCCGGCATTTGTAGTCTTCTCCAACAATGATCTGATTCTGAGATTAGTGCCAGAATACAAGATAAATGGAGACAGAAAGACAGATGTGTTGATGGAGATCTTTGAGTCAGTGGTTGATTTAATTAGAAAAACAATCTATTACAGTTCAGCGCTGTCTGGCATTGATGAGCGGGATGACACATGAGAATTCTTTGCTTCAGAACGTTTATACGAACAGCATTGGCTGGGCTTTCTGATGCAGTAGAACAAGAGACCGTGCTACTTATGTGAATAAACACAGACGTGGTTTGAGAAGCAGAAGCGTCGAGTCAAACATGTAAAAAAAAAAGACAACACAAAATGCTGAAATTTAGCAAACTGTATAGAATAAATGCCACTATTTATCGCTCTGATATTGTGGCCGTTTTGTGGCCAGTTTGTCCACGCCACTTGGTCCCTCATTGTATTTGTTTTGCACATACCAAAGGAAACAACTAGAAACTTTCTGTTGGTGCTGTAATCTGTCAGTACAGTGATCACATTCCCGTTCCCTCCCTGTATTAGCCCTAAAAGCCAACATTTGTTATGTTGCATTTTTTGGTTAGGTTTAGAAAACGTAGTTAGATTAAGGCATCAAGACTTGTTTGTTTTGGGTTTTTTTTTTTGTAAGATTTAAGTTGTTAAACTGAACAAATGCATTGACCCTCACATTTTTCACTTGATGCAATATTCATAACCATTAAATGGCCTTATTTGTTTGAAGTGGGAACCGACATGGAAGAGGGTTCCCCATTTGGTTCACACACCAAGTTTGAAACCATCCAGACCAT
The DNA here is from genome assembly GCF_933228915.1 of Telmatherina bonti. Taxonomy (NCBI): domain Eukaryota; kingdom Metazoa; phylum Chordata; class Actinopteri; order Atheriniformes; family Telmatherinidae; genus Telmatherina; species Telmatherina bonti. The sequence continues at coordinate 15,396,650 of NC_136630.1, read as the reverse complement.
TTTGACCAACAAATGGATTTATTTTAATCTGAAAGGTCCCACACAGTGTATATCGTGTTGTGCATGCTATGAAGGAGTGATGCTGCACATCAGTTGGTGACATACCTGTGATTACAAATTGTCCAGTGATAAACGGTGGACACTTGTTCTCTTAATAACACCAATCTTGAGTGGAAGTGGTTAAAAAAAAAAAAAGAAGACAGCCGGTTTGGTATAAAAGAAAACATGCAAGTGAAGCAAAGCGGTGTATTAGAGTCAGTGGGTTCACTGACTTTGACCTGCCATCAGCTCAGCAGTGGCCGGCTTAGATGTAAGCCATCAGGGCTGCTGATGGGGTCCTGGTTTACTCGTATGTGTCATGGGATGAACTAGCCAACGGGGAGTGAGGGTAATACAGGAAGCTGGACTGGGCTATAAAAATGATGAAAAGAAAGACATTCTTCCTGCTCTGTGGCAGTGGGGTGCTCTGTGTGAGTTTGGCACTTTTGGCCCTCGGGGTCTCACTATAGCTCATTTTCAACACATCAAACGTGTCTTTGATTGCTGGATACTGGAGCTCCTGATTGGACTCGTATTGTGTTTGCTTCTCACCAGGTACACTTCTGATGGAAATGCTACTTAGTGAAGGAGCTCACACACTTGTAATCACACACACACATGCACACTTACTCGTACTCTGCCTGCAGCCCTCCTGGCCACTTTTCTGCGGGATAATAAGTGAGCAGAGAAACTTTTATGTGGTTAACTCGAAGGGGGCCTTGACGGTTACTTTTTGTCGGCAGCTGCTTCTCGTCTGTCACTTTGTCTCCCGTCAAACCAAAACTGCTTGTAAAGCTTCCTGTTTTTTCCTGAACATGAAACCGTTTATCACTTAGCAGTGAATCTTAATTGAACAGTGACTTATGGTTAATGCCACACAAAGCGATATACACACCTCCCGCAACACAAGACAACGGTGACACTTTTGCAGGACAAAACTGTGGCGAGTAGAGACGGAGTTGACGGATTCGTGCAGGGTGGTGCATTTAGAAGAGGAGGTGAAAGTCTCTTCTGTCTAATGGCCCGAGGCTGACAGATATTTCATCTCTGTGTGTGTTTCTGAGAAAATCAAGCAGTTGGGATGGTTGCACAGGTTTAATGTGGTTTCACATATGTGATGCAAAAGGTCCTTTTCTGGCAATATATATCAATAACATAACTAACTTTGATGTTAGAACTATAAAGGTTGACTTACTGTAACTATTAAAGTAAATGGTGCTAAAATGCAACTATTCATCTGCTCTTTTATGCACCATGTAGACAGAGGAATATTAGATTTCATTTAGACTCTGCTTTCTCTCTCCTGCATTTAGAATAAATAAAACCCAACTCCATCCTTGTATTGTGTAGAATGTGCCAGTAGCTGCCAGTGTAGTATGATGACTGGACATAATTTCTGTGTTTTAGCCACAAACTGATACCTAGGCAAAGTCTCACAGAAGTTCTGCAGCAGTTTAGTGACCAGTAAGTTTGCGCTGTGATGGCACAGATTTATAAGTGGTGTACTAAGATATGTAAGGAAAGCTTAAGTGTGAAATGAATGAAGACAAGAAAAGTAGGTGAAGATGGAGGATAAAAAGAGGAGACAAAGTAAAACTACTTGTGACAAGTGAATGCTTATTTACGGGTATTATCTTTACTATTTATATCTTTGTAAAAGTGAGCGCTTAGATTTGTGGCTCGGCACGTTTGGATTTGCTTTTTGTATTTTACTATAAAACTGCTGTTAAATTCTTTCTGCACTTTTCTACAGCTTGCCTTTTACACTTTTCCTTAAATAGTGTCAGCTTGGTCTCATCAAACAGCTTCTGCTTGAATTCACCTGTTTGTGTTAGCTGCGCCTGTCGATGATATTGGCTGCTTTTCATTATAAGATACATTTTTTTTATTTGCTTTAATGAATTATTAGGAACATAGTAAACTCAGCAGATAGTTGATGCTGTGTTAAACAAAAAAATATGACTTTAAGCCGAATATTAAATGGCAAATCCTGCATCCTTCATGTATTCTTTCACAGGCTTTTGTTTATCCATGTCTTTGTAGAGTTCCTTTCATGCCTATATCAAACACATGGCCTCCTTTCTGTTGTCAAGTTGATACCAGATTTGTTATACTGTGGTTTCCATGGCAATAATGTCAAAACACAGCTTGAATTAATTCATGCACTCAGTGCTTGCCCCGCAGTCTAGCCCATTAAATGTAGAGAAAAACCAGTAGCTGTCAATAGCAATCAAAAGCCTATCAAACTGGTGTTTGATCTTTTATTCAGGTCCTGCCACCAGCTGATTATCTGCTACTGACACATGAACAAAAGTGATGTGGAACAGGGAACTCATATGTGACTCTTTCAGTGTTGATTTTATGTTTTCACTGGACCTTGCCAAACAAGTAGAAATACTGAGATTTAACTCCTTAAAGAAAATGGAAATACACACTTTGAAGGTCATCAGTCATTATTGACTTTTTGTGGTTAGAACTTCAGTAACTAGCAGTGACTATGCAAGTGCTCAAAACTCAATTCTGCTTCCTGTGTTTTTTTCATACTTTCCAAAAGCCCCTCCCGTTTGTGATGATGTTAATTTACAGATCCGCCATCCAATCATTTTCAGGTCATTTTTTTGTCTTTGGTTCCAATTCTCCTTCTTGTTATCACTTCCTTTTTAGTTGAAGTTCCACCTTTTGTAAGTGGCAGCGAGAAGTTAGCACATATAGTTTCAGGAGCTTAAATAATTGGATACAACTTTAGTTTTTACCAGATTTCTTTAACAATGGAATTATGTAAGTTTTTGTTTTTAATTTCTAACGTTCAGTGTATTATGTAGGTTAACCTGTACTTCATTTTGTTATGATTATGTTATTACATTTGTGCATAAAGTCAACATGTTTGACCAAATTTAAAGAGATTAATTGATTTAAAGAAGCTTTTGTAGATTATCAGTGTATTAAAGCCTTTAGCAAGTTGTATGTGTTGCACTTTAATGCAAACCAATAGCCTTAAATTGCCTAAGGAGATTGTCTTTAAATAGTTTGAGCAGTCTGAGGCAGAGGCATAATGATAAACAACAAGTTAGCATCTGCTTAAAGGTGATTGTTGCATTTTGAATAGTTAAAATAAGACACTTTAAATGTTTCTTTATTACTTATTTTTCTATTCTGTAAACACTTTGATTCTGTCAATTTTACAGTTGCAAATTTATCAGATGTCATTCCAGTTACTTAACACAAAATATCATAGATTTGCTAATTAATTTAGGAGAATCAAATGCAGATGCAAATGTATACATTTGTAATGTGTTTGTACATGTATGTAAGGCAAGTTTATTTGTATAGGTTTTGTGCTTTACATCAAAGTGCTTTACATAAAAACGTTATAGCATTACAGTGAGGTGCAGCAAACCTTAAAAAAAAACTTTAAAAAGAAAAGGAGTGAATAAAAACAGAGGGAAAATGCTTAGAATAAATCCATTAACACATAAGTATGGACAGAGCTGATTAGAAACAGCATTTCTGGCATTTTACGGAGGACATTTAGTTGTGCTGCTGAGCATGTCATTTGTAAACTGTGTGGACTGAGTATGAGTCATTAGATGAGTCAGGAGAACCTGATCCCTGTGTCTGGATGGGCTGTTGCAGGCTGGCACACTGTAGACGTACAGAAAAATACGCAGACAGAACATGTTATGTTGAAGCTCGATGATTGCGTTTCAGTTGTAGTTGGATGTGAAAAGAAAGGCAGCGTGAGCACATCTCCACCACATCCCAAAATATGACTGTGATTGAGAGAGGAAAGGAAGTGTCCCGAATGGAATTTAACCAAAAGCTGCAAGTTGGAAAAGCAGGAAACCCATCTTACACCACAGCTGCCTTTGTTGCGTCATTGATTGAAGTAGTGATATAATTTCAGTTTCAGCTTGTTTTTTTCTTTTGTTTTGTTTTGTTTTCCTTAACTCTCCACACTCTTATAGATTCTTCTTTCTTTTCAATGTTGATGAAAGTCACTATAATGAGACACAAATATTGCATCAGTAACACAAAGGATATTTCTTGCAGCAAAAAATGGATTTGATGGGATGTAAGGTTTTGTGTCGAAAGTAGGAAGGATGAAGGGGGATGATGTGCAAATGAGATGAGAAACAAAATGGGACCAGCTTGATTTGGATGCGCGAAAAAAGAAAGCACATGGTAAAGAAAGGGGTGCTATTGAGAAGATTTAAGATTTTTTCTACTGTTTAGAGAAGCTTTCATGAAGATGATACTTGTTCAGACTGAAAAATTGTTCCAACAACTCCATATTGCTTTATTTAGGTACTGTTTACTGTTTCATGTGAATCTACTTGAAAGGAAAAGCTAATTACTTTCTTTTCAGATTTTACTCACTGTCGTGCGTGATCCCACAAGTACATATTTTAGCCTATGAAAAACATGTCAAGAGCACCATTTAGGCTGGAAGTGGTCTTCCTAAAATGAGAGGCCGTGCCTGCTTTGTTAATTTAAGAAAATCAAGTGTGGTCTCTCTGGCTTGATGCAGGACCTCAAGTCTCTCAGAACAAGAAATGCCTCCAAAGTCATGACAAGGCACACGTTGTTCAGCTGATGTTCAAATTTAACAGGGTATGGTTGAGCAGACTCAAGTCGAACTGAACTAAATTAAAGTCTCCTTTAAAAAAAAAAAAAAAAAAGTACTTTTTTTCACGCATTTCTATTTTTATCTGCAAATTCTTATTCATTTACACCTATTAAGGCCTTAAGGCACAAATTAAGTAATTCCTTTCAATTGTTTTGTAGGGCAGAGAACAAGAACATAAATATCTATTAATGTTAATTAGGATATTGCATAAAGGCTGGTGAATGCTTCTGGTTACTTGCCTTGCACTGATTCTTTTTCCTGTTCACAGCAGACCTGAGAGCTGGCCTGTGTCTTGGTTATCATGTGAAATGGTTTAGAGTCAGTGGTTCCAGGAGACATACAAAAACCTTAGATCTGTACCAAACATGTATAGATCAGCCCATTGAGAATAACAGTTGTACCTGGCTGGATCATTTGCTCACACACAATACATCTGGTTATGGGGCAGAGATGGTAGTTAATGGGTGTAGCTTCTAAAATACTGTTTTAAAATCCTTGGGTGTTGATGTAGTTGGACGGTCCAGCTCCAATAGGTGCGAGTACTAGTAGTGGACGATGAAGTGGATGCCGTAATGCTTTTGACCAATCCTATATGTAAAGAATTACTTAAAACCATCTAGTTTTTTCATTTATAGGTGTTTTTCTTATCAAATGTACATGTTGGACAATCATAATGTCGCAGAAAAATAAACATCACTGAAAAAGTCGTTTAATGATATGCGTTGAGTTTGTGTAAACGTCTGCCAGGAACTGTGTTTAATTCCATGGTTTAATCAATGTTTTCATTTGGATTGATCGCAATAATCCATCAAATTTCATAGTTTGTCAAAATAATTTGTCCCCAATTTAACAGAAATTCAATTTTTTCATCACCGTCCTATCTGTAGAACAGACACAAGAAGAGTACTGATCATTTGTTGTCCAGATGCTCTGATAATTGCCAAGACATTCACATATTACACGGATTATTATTGGATGGCTGGTAAAGGGGAAGATTTTGCTCAATTAACATTTAAGCTTACTTCAAATAATGACCCACGCTTTATTTAAAACAGTCAAGATCACAAAATGTTAACTTCTAGATGATATCAGATGAAACGTTTCATTTGTATAATCTGGGCATTGATGTTTTTTTTTTCCTAGGGGATTTATAATATTCTGTTATATAATGCAATGTTGTGGTGAAGAGGAGTCGGACAAAGCTTTATTATTCTTCCAAGTCATTAGAGCACCTTATTTGTTGCAGATGTGAGTAGTTGGAGAATAAATTATCTAAAATGTGGTAATTTACTGCTAATGAAAACAAATCAGGAATGAGGAAGAGAAAACCTGCTCCTACGGAGCGACCTGTAGGCGTCTGGAAACCATAAATTTGATTTATTGATTAAAAAATCTGAACACTATCAAGTGCAATAAGAAATACATTTCCACTTTTCTTCTCGTTTTTACTGCAGCAGCTAAACATTCCTGCAGCAGCCCTGCTCTCTGATGGTCTCTCAGGTTCCTTTTGGCCATTCTACTGAAGGGAACTGTTTATGCTGGAGAGGCTGCGGTCACTCACTGGATGTGCAGTAGGCATCTGGCCAACCCAAAGCCCACAGAAACAGCCGGCTACAGACCTCCCTGTCCTGTCAGCTGACTCAGTTTCCCAGGGTCCTCCAATCCAAAAGGCCATCTGAGTCAATCTCTGCAAATACACAAGGAGGAGAAGCTGGAAAATGTTTAGATTCATGTCAAGTGACCAAACACTAGTTGCAAAACAATGGATAGAAATGTAGTTATTGTGAGTTTAATCATTAAAGTCACATTTTAACACAAAGAGGAGCACATTGTAAGAAGTTTTTGACAGTTTTAATTGCTTAACATCATTGTATTTCTAGATGTGATGTTTTCTATGGTACATCTCTGCCCAGCTTGCTGCATAAAGCCTCATCTTCTCCAAGATGCAGATCTTTTTTGAGTTTCAACGCCTTATACTGCAACAAATTCCCCTTTTTACTTTGGTGTGTAGGAGAGTAGGAAGGAGAGGAAAGGCCACAAACATACTCCAACCCCTTCCAGGCTCAGTAAGTGATTACTTTGAGCCGGAAGGAGCCACTAAAACAAGATAGCTGACAGTTTTAATTGAGTTCAGACACACAACAAGAGTTTGCTGAAGTTTGTAGGTTTTCTGTCATGTGGAGAAGAGTTCAGTTCTTGAACAGGGTTGGGTGAGTTCAGTTCAGTTTTAGCTTCAGTTGTTTGGTTGCTATTGGTAACACCGTCATGTCTTGATCAATTACTGGCTACTATCTTAACTGGACAATTACAGGCAACTACAATGCATAATGAACATATTAGTCCAAAAGTGAGCTAAAAGAGATGGTGTTTGGACACTTCGCTGACTCATTTGCCTCCCTGAAGATTATAAATTTATTTCCTTTTTTTTTTTTTTTGGTCTATTTTTCAATATTTAGTACAACCCCTTCCACGAATACCTATCCCACCTTTTCCTTTAATAAAGTCTTTCTGTCTTCTACTTCTGTCTGTTCTTTTTGATAAAGAAGTGCTCTCAAACTGAAGCCCAATGTAGCAAGGGGCCTATTCATGAGGCCAAGAGACAGTGAAGGGAAACACAAAGAGCTCCCCACACAGTGGAGAGGGCCGTGAGCTCAGCGCTGACCCCTGAAGGATGTGTGTGGGCTGCACCCAGACATATTTGCCCCCGCAGACTCTTCTCTGGCCGAAGCTCCTCCTTCCTCTGAACTTGGCCTTTCACGAAACTCCCAAAACAAGCTTAAAAAGACTTTGCAACTGTCAATAGCAACTGGTTTGGAGACATTTGTGAGTGTCTGAGTGGTAATTGACCAGCTGAAATCCTCTTACAAGCTGGGAGAAACAAGGGTGAAACAGCAGAAAGAGAACATCTACATAATTCTGTCATTAAATAAGTTTAAAAAGAAGCAACCTTGACTTAAATAAGTCTGTTATTAATTAAAAAACTATTTTCTGAAAATGTCTTCCTGGAAACCTCAGGGTGTTTTGTCTGATGATGACAGTAATGGCTTTAAATCTTTACTGTAACACTTTGCCAAGGAATGTGCAATGAGTTTAAAAGGTTTTTTTTTTTCTTTTTACTGACATTATTTTGCTCTAAATCTGAGTCTCTCTCATTTGTCTTGGGCTTTCAGTGCTGGACCAGCTTCTGATGGAGCTCCACCGCTTCTTGCTCATTCTTGACAAGGAGACTCTAAGTGGAAACGCCACCATCCAAAAGAGCTTGCTGGCTGATCTCCTCCAGTCCTACAAAACCTCAAATGGTAAGTGTAAGAGTAGAAAGTACTACAAGGAAATGTCCTGTCTGTGTAATCCCTTAATCTCTTTTTTTTTTTTTTTTTTTAAAGTGTGGAAAAAAACTAACTTGATGAAACTGAGCTGGATGGATGATGGAGTTTTAGCTCAAATTTTCCACATGTTTTATGAAATGCAACAAAAAGCAAAGACAAGAAAGAAGTGAAAAAGTAGAGCCGGGGCAAGTTTCAGGTTTCAAAACACCTAAGTACACAAGAGCTGCCTTAGAAATATTACATAAAGGAAGAGAAAGTTGGTCTGCCTAGTTTAGAACTGAGTAGTCAGATGTATTGAAACGTGTCCAAAGGTCTCGCCATTGCAAATGTCTTATTAGAAATAATCTGAAAAAGGCAAAGTTGTCCTGTATTCCTTTTGAGTGGTAAAGTGAAGAGTTTCAGGCAGACTTCCAGCAAGTCCTCTTCTCTACTCGTGTAAGGAGAATGGAGCAGAATAGTGATTAGGCTGCAGACTTCACTGCAGAAAACCTGTAAGTTTTACTGGCATTTCCAATAAGCTTGTTCCATTGTTCTGTCTCTTAAAGAAATGTAGCCATACTCTGGATCGCTTCTTCCGGCAACAGACACACATGTCCCACTTTGTTTATTTGTAGTCACTGAGCTGGAAAGCACCAGTCAGCACTGATACAGGTATTGATAAGCTCAGTGGCACATAAGTCCAATACTTTGGAAAACTGGTATCTGGCTTGTGGGTGGAAGTGATTTTCAGTTCCCATCCCTAATTCTGCACCTGCACAGTTTAAAACTGCGTACACATTATAGGCACTAGCAGAAATGCTAATACAGCTTTTCCCAGGTTTCCCTAAACTTGTGGTTGTTGTGATGACATGATGGTTACACTGGTTGAAGGTTCATCGAAAATGTTTAGGTTCACCCAGATGCTGTTTAGACTAACTGCCAGTTATGTAACATGTGTTTCTCACACATTCAGGGAGCTTTCACAGTTGGCAGTTTGGTTTAAATGGTCGCATTTCGATGCTTTAGACTTTCGGAAACCACCACGCAGCAACTATAGTCATGCAATCTGTTAGCTGTTACATTTTGTGTGGTTAAAAACACGATGTGGTGGCAGATTGTTAATTATTTGCCTGCAGCTTTTGCTACAGTGGCCATCTTATTCTCTCTGTTTTCTGACTGTTGGCACTAATAAGCAGGCTTCAATAATTGCTCTTTTGCTGCGTCTATAATTGATGCATTGAGTGTTAATGCATCCTGTTAAGCGGTGAAACTAAAGTTTATTTTCCTCTCTCACCGACAATTAACTCATCGTCACTCAACATAAAATTGGTGCAACTCCTGGTGTGCTGATAGGATTTATGTTGCCTGAAAAGGTAGTTAGTTACTGTGTGAACTTAGTCTTATCTGAGACTCAGACCTCAGGTAAGTGATTAGTTGTGGGTTCTGCATGACACTCTGCATACATCTACATATAAGAGCTACTTTAATAAAAAAAATAAATAAATAAAAAAAAAAGCACAAATGCTTTCTATTTGTTTTGTTTTTAGTGGTAAATTCCTTTTAAGCCACTTGCTATGTTGACATGGGAGTTTTAATTCCTGTTTAATTCTGAATAAAAGTTAATTCTGCTTTAAACTGATGAAAAATGACCATGTAAACACTTTATTCCTAATGCAAATTTCTTTTTGGAATTACTATTAATTCCAATGTAAGTGGCTGGTTTATTCGCATTTTAATTCCAAATTATTTAATTCCTTTGTCACGTAAACCTTGATTCCGCTCTGAGTTCATTCTGGTCGTTCTGCACATGCTCGTTACCTTGCCCTGTCCCGATGACGCGTGTTGTTTTGCCTCCCGTGTTTGATGGTCTATCTTTATTCTCCTTCTCAAGTGCTGCAAAAAGTCAAGTAGTATGCTCTTGTCAAGCTGGTACTTCAAAATGATGATGAAAATAACAACGAAACTTGTACTTATTATGTAGTTTTTACAAAATATGACTGAAAAGACAAAACAAACGGAAAAGCACGGAAGAAACTTTGTTTATTTCCGGTGTAATTCATATGTCACGTGCACCCTCTGTCCAATCAGAACCCTTCCCAACCTGCCACTCTAAAGAGGAATTAAGTAAGGATGTGTTTCATGTAAACCTCCATTCAGAATTATTATTTTCATGTAAACTTGAAGGAGAACACATTAATTCTCAATGATTTAATTCTGAATTATTAACTCCGAATGGAAAAACATCATGGAACCGTAGCCACTGTGTTTTTTGTGCTGAAAGTCACTTCTGCGCTCTCCCTTGTGTTTCCGAGAGAGAGCTCTCTCACACACAAGTGTCCACTAACACACCCAAGCAGTCATGATTTTCCATGTTCAGGTCTTGGACTGGTCCCTCCATACTTCCTCTTCTGGCTCCAAGCTGTATCATTTTTCCGAAGCTGCATTTATCCTCTGGGGATGCTCACTTCCTTCGCGCAGCAGTTTATAAATAGCCTTTCAACTCTGTTCCCTGAAAATCTGTTTTCACTGTACAGGCAAAACATCATTTATTCTGCTGCTGCTCAGTTTCACCTCACGATATCTATTTCAAAGGAGAAACCTTCTCCAGGGTATCGCAAAAGGTTAAGGTTTTGTTTGATTTCCTCTTGTGGGTATGATCTGAGTCAGCTGAAATATTCAAGTCTTCCAGAAGAACTCCACTGCAGCTCCGGAACAAATTCCCGGAGCAGGTTACAGTAAGCAGCTGGAGCCTGCTCTGCAGCAACCTCAGGGTTTATTGTTGGAGAGAAGAGGCATTCAGTCAGATTGTTTATATGGAAAAATGATGTCCAGCTTGTAATTATTCTCCCATGTTCAGAAAGACCTGAATCCAAACATTTTTTTTCTCTCTTACTAAGTGTTTATGTTCAGTATGTCATGAAGTTTCATCATTTCCATTTGCTGTTATAATTCTTTTGTCCGCACTGACCTGTAAATATCTCAGGTCAAATTTGGTCTATATCTACAGCTGCAATTATTTGAGTAGTGATGTTTACTTTAAATCCCTAATTACTGTGAAAAAGTCTGTTACAGTCTAAGTTTCTTTTTTTCCTCAACTTAACATAAATTAATGAGACAACTCTGTTTTTTTTTTTTAAACCTGGAACCCATTTCCCATTCTCCTGAGTGGAGATTATTAACAAGGACATCCATCTTTGGAGTAAGAGCACCAAAACCAAAAACTTTTTGTTTTGTTTTTCTTTTTTCTTTTTTTGAAAACTGAGTAGCTGGTACAGTCTTTTCTTCCTGTGGATAAAGAAGTGAAACATATTCCAGATTTTTGTGTATATATATATATATATATATATATATATATATATATATATATATATATATATATATATATATATAT
>NC_136630.1:15114208-15385088 GCF_933228915.1 Telmatherina bonti | reverse complement strand
CAAGCAAGGACTTCTCTGAGTATTGTTTGATGAATGCTTGCCACAGTCAGAGTGGGTGTCAGTACTGATCCCATCTCTGCACAATGGCTTACTTGTTTGGTTGAAGCTCCCTCTTTAATCCTGGATTTTTCGACAAACATCCTGAAAGTTTGTTTGGCACTAAGGTGGCTTGAGATTTTCTCACCTTGTACTACAAGGGGATTTACAGGAACAATAAAAGCAAAATAGTCACATTGTGTGGATATTCCACCAGTTTTAAGGTGTTTCAGCTGCTACAGTGGATAGAAGTTTGATTTCATTGGATTTAAAAGGATTATGATTGCATAATGTTGCAATACTCCCCTGTTATACACCAAGAAAACAAACTGTCTGTGGTTTTTGTCACTGGTATTCTTACTTTCAGAGCATTGCTGTCTTCATAGAGGCCGACAGATAATGGGATTTGACATTGTTTCACTAAAATAAGATTAAACTTTAACATAAATAGTCATAATTTTACAACTTTTATGTCATTTAGCATGAATCGTACCTGTACTGTGTCCACTTGTATACCATCACTCTATCAACAGCTGATGTGTATTGGTGACTAGCCAGTTGGTCTCTCTCCGTCGTATCCTGACAGATGCAGCATTTGTGTTTGACAAAACTAATTCTGCATTTCTTAGAATAATCGACAAATGCCTAAATGGAGGGTATGAAGATAAAGCTTGGTGGGAGTTTTGAGGGTTGTTGGGCAACAGAACGCAAACTACAAGTATGGACAGTGATTTTGTAAGCTAGAGATAAGCTGAGGTGAGATGGAACTGTAAGAAAGATTCAGGACAGGTTTTCACTTTGACAAGATGCTGCTTTCGCAGTCTATGTAGCATTTTCCACTGCCAAATCTTTCAGACCCGTTTGAGGTCTGTTTTAGGTTTAACACCTAACTATTTGTTTGTCTGGAAACTTCTATGGTTTCAGCTGAGCTTTTTTTTTCCTCTTCAACCTGTTAACCACTGTTGGCATTCTCTCATGCAGGTGCTGATGAGGAGTATATCTACATGAATAAAGTTGTCGTTACTGGGAAGGACAAAGATAACAAAGGTATGATGTTTTAGATGTTCCTTTGAGATGTACCACTTTGTAACAATTTTTTCCCCAAAAACATACTTAGTGACATTTTAATGATATGATATGCACATATTTTTTATGGTAAAATGATCACCTATGACACTGTATAACATTTTTTTATCCATGAAAGGTCAAAGTTTTCCTGTAATTTTCACAACTTTAATCAAGACTCAAGTGCCGTTGACAGATATTCTTCCTTTCAGAGCTTTCTCCTGATTTTTCCAGTTATGTCACCTGTGAATAGACAATTGTTAGCTTTGGACATATTTTGGCTTATGATCAAATATATGCAAGCCCATTTACATTTCCATCTGCTGTACTTTTGGTTTCAGTGCTATTTTACATTAATATTGTAAAACTGGAAACTATAGTTAGTAGGGCTGCTCAGTTATGGCAAAAATTATAATCATGATTATTTTGACTGAAATTTAGATCTCGATTATTTAACACGATTATCCTTTTATCTTTAACAACATGAATTTTTTTTTAACATTAAACTGTGACTTTAAAAAAAATGTCTTTAGGATTCCACATATTTTAGGAAAAAAAAAAACAAATAACATGAAGCTTTGTCTTCACAAAGTGCAAATACTGATGTAAACTGAATAGATAAATAAGTAAGGCTTAAACAACGTTGCGCGTCGTGGTGTTCACGACTCCGCGTCAAGCATTATAACCGTCTAACACACGGTAACAGTTGTGTAATCCACTTTTACCATGGTCCCACACAGTAAATATTTTATAACAAATTTGTATTTTTTTTTTCTACAACATTTGCTGAAGTATAGGAACTATTTCAAGTTGGCCTGGATGTACGTTTTATACCAAACAACCGCTGTCAGCCTACAGCGCGTTTCTCTCGTTCACCTGTTACAAGACAGCTGATCTGAACCAGTTGATTAAAGCGTTGCTATGGGGACGCCCCGTAACGGAGGGATATTACAGTGTTTAACCCACCAAACTACGTGAGCGTTTACACAAAAATATTGCAGCTAGTTCTCACTGACAATGGTGTAAACTATGTTGGAGTGAACTTCCACAACCTACTGCAATTATTCTACATTGACCTGCAGCTGGAGCCGACTGAGACTGGCCGTCTGGGAGTGCTTTAGGACGGGGAGAGGCTCCCGCTGCTTGTTCCTTACAGTAACTGCAGAACAATATGTGCCTTCAAATCAGTCGCCAAAACACCAGAAAAGTCTCTAATAACTCCAGTAAAAGTTGCTAGATTTGTTGCTAGTCGCTTTTAACAAAAAAAAAAAGAACTCGCCAAGTTGGCAACAGTGTCTGAATGAAACCAAAGCGGCTGTGGGAGGAGTGTGAGGGACCAAGCTGGTGAAGGAAGAGGAACACAGATGCCTTCAAAAGAAAAGGGTTTTATTTGCCCAAACAATATAAATGAATTAGGTCTTTAAAAGAGGTCAACTAAGCAAAACTTAAATCAAAGTCTGAAAATAACTAAACTAACAGATTAGGGAACATAATCGACATAACACAAAAACATACTGACCTGACAAACAACAAACAAAGGAGAACTTAAATACTGGCTGATCAGACCAGTTACAAAACATATGGGGTAACACATTAAACATACTAACAAACTAGACAAAGAAACAGAACCTAACTGTTAGCTCAATTATTCTTAACAAAACTACTAACAAAAGGTAAACCCAAACTACTCAAAAATGGGAAAGAAAATGAACAAACATTTGAAGAAACTAAACTAAACTTTTAATCTCCCCCTCTGAAGATGTGGTCTTCCCAAAGGCCCGTGGCACTTCCTGCTCACTGGCTTCCCTCCTGTGCACACTCCTGCCCCCCAATGCCCAAGCTAATCCCTTCAGCACCAGTAAAAAGAAACAAGATTAACCAAAACGCAAACAGTTGAAAATACAGTGGCTCCTTAATGTGCGCGCTAACAAAAAGAAACCAAAGCATTTAAACTAAGTTTAAATATCAAGAAAACTGACAATGTGGTGCTTTTACCGCCTTTATATGTGTGGCCATTGGTCTGGCCATCACAAGGAGTTTACAGCACAGCACTGCAATGCCAGTGATGCTCGATAAGCAACTGAAGACAGCAGGAGAGGAAACTGCAAAGAGAAAAACAATCGCAGCCTTTTAATTTTATGATCGTTAAAAACTCAGATCGTAATTGAGATAAAAATCCAATTAATCGCCCAGCCCTAATAGTTAGACCCCTCAGTTTACTGTAAATCTGTAAAAACCCTGACCAATTAAAGCATTTAGGCTAGGATTTTGCGACCCGGCGCAGTTTATTTGCCACATTTCCAAAAACAAGCGAAAATTTAATTAAAATCCGTCCATCACTTTTTGAGTTATCTTAAAGACAAACAAATAAACACCGGTAAAAACATAACCTCCTTGGTGGAGGTAAGAAAGAAGCCTTGGATCATGCAAGGAGCAAAACCAGAGGGAGGAGGAGCCAAGACAGGGTGCTACTTTCAGATCTTGCAAGCTCCCCAACATTACCTACTTTCAACATTACCAGCTTTAAATATATCTGCCCAAAAATAAGGAGAAGGTCCAATGGCTCAAGAGTAATTAGTTTAGGTTGTTCTTTGTTATTTGATTTTAAATGTGAGGTTGAGTTATATTTCATAACCAAGCAACAGAAGTCTACATTTACTCACATGTTCTCTAGCGATGCGCCACATATTTGTATCTAAATGTTCAGTTCAGTGATGTTTGCCTTAGTTCCTTCTAGCCATCCACAACATTCATTCTGTTCTGATAAATGTAATCTCACCGCGTCAGATATGGTATGACGGCTATGAACTCTATTTTCATGAAGCATGCATGTTATTTAAATACCAAGAAAACAGTAACAAAAAAGCCCTTTGATTTAGTTTTGTGTTTGTCCAAAGGGTCGAACTGTACTTGCTTGTTATGCTATCTGATCTCAAGCTCAATTGAGATTCAAATGAATACCAGAAAAGATAAGCTGCTACAAGCAGCAGTCCTCCTCCTCAGCCCCCCTCCTCCCACCCACCATTTCCTGCCTGTTTCTCCGAAGCTCCTCACCATGTGAGACTGACCTGTTTTGTTTGGACGGTGATAAAAAATGCGGTTTGAATGAGAACCAGTCTTAGCACGTATTTTCTGTAGTGATGCTTGCAAAGCCACACAATGTCTTCCACAGAGACTGAAGGAAATCTGACAGGTGAAAATAAGAAGTTTGGTGTCACAATTATTCTTCTTTTGTAATAAAGTTTTGCTCTTGAAAAACAGTCTGATATCTTAGATCTGATTATCTCAGTGCTGTTACATACTCAATGTCATGTGGGAATCTTCACGCTTTGTATTTACTGCAGGTCAGTGCAGCTTGTTCCTTTTCATTGTGATGATATCAAAAGACACATATCTACAGCTTGGTACATGACTGAAAGTTTTGCTGTATGTACTGAACAACACAGTCACTAACTTTCCTGCAACAAGCCAGAGAGAGGAAATTATTGGATCACACATACATTCTGGTTTTCCTGTGTTCGTTGATGTACAAGCAAAAACCAGATGCTAGAAGTTCAGAGAAAGAGCTATATTCATGTCATTAATATGGTCATCAACACACTCTCTTAGCCTGAGGTTAACCAGGTAAGACAATAAAATATATTATGAACTTTTGGCTTAACACCATAAGGCATAACAGAGGTCTTGCTATTTTTACTCATGATGAGACTTTCTGTTTTGAAATCTGCATATGGCTACAGTCTGCAGAGACTTGCAGCAGGGTGAGTGAAAAGGATAACTGAGCGTTTAAAGCTCACTAATGAACGTGGTGCTTAATTGTAGCTTCATAATTAACAGAAATACATAAGAATGATTGCCCTGAACATCTTTTTAGGGAAGTTAAATGCCTGATGTATGTGCAGCACTTCGGCCAATCTTGATTGCTTTTAAAGTGCTCAATAAATAAAGATGAGTTGAGTTGATAAAAAGATATGTGGTCCATTGTATTGCTAGTGAAAACCTGCCATATCTATTAACACTTAAGAATACTTTAGCTGCACCCATTATCATTCCAGACATAGAAAAAATATCTATCCTATTTTTATATATATAAGTTACTTTTTAGCATTTACGCTACTTTGTGGCAATTTTTATTTTCTTTAAGAGATATTTGGAAAACCATAGCAGAGAGACAATGAAAAGAGAGGAGATAGCTGTCTGAAATAAACTACCAATTTCTTCTTCCAGCAGTCGACATCTGGCGAGGCCAACTATATAAATATGGGCCATTGTGAAGTCCAGTGAAAGTCATAATTCTTATAGCTTGTGTGCAACGCCTTTTCCAATTTTCTTAAATGAGTACTGTGGTTATGTTTGTTTTGTATAATGCGGTCATTGCTACCAGACAAAATGCTTCTACATGACTTGAATTATGTGGTATCTGTGATTTAACAAAGAAAGATTTGTACTCAACAAGGAAACCAGGAAGCAGACCTGAATAGGAGACCAGATGGACGTTTGGAGATAGTGCTTTATAAAAAATAGATTAAATATAGATTTGGATGATGTACCACTTATCCGGTTTATCACTTGTAATTACAATAATCTGTATAAGATTCAAAATTCCTCCCATGCACTGACCCTCCTCTCTGCTTTTATGACCTAGATGACCGAACAGATGTCATGGTCAACGGAAAAGCGGCTAAATACATCCCTGTGCCACAGAAGAGCCTTCCTGACCTGCCACCCCCCAGAACAGTAAGTTCTTATTACCTCTTTGCTGTCACAGTGGATTAACATGCAGTGATTTAAAATCTACAGCTTTTTGAGGCTGTTCCACCTTGCCTGAAACATTAACAGGATAAATGACTCGAGTTGGACTGATGAATCCAATAAAATCAAATATAACATTCAGTAGCTGATACCTTATTGTATGCAAAATGACCTTAACAACAAATTTTAGTTTAAATGTAACTGACAGTATTATGGAGTTGTGTTAGAGAACAGATATTAGCATCACTAAGCATCTTTTAGCATTGAAATTACATTAAACAAACTGAAACAGTCTAATAAAACTCTGCTTAACAACAGCATTCTGAGACTCTTCAGGTTAAAACATTTTCTGATAAACCTGAAGCCATACATGAGTGTATTAAAATACTCATGTGCCACTGAAGGAGAGGTGAGAGAAGCTGTGATATGTTGACTGAGACTGTTAAATCCTGAAATTACCCACTGCAACTTCAGGGAAAAGGGAGACAATGAGAGGTTTAAAGCATCCTATCAATGGCTTTGAACTTTACTCTCTCTCTCTCTCTCATACTCACACACATGCTAACACACATGCACAGCAGCCTCCTCTTGTATAAACTACAGTAGCAGCTGTTGCTAATCAGAACAAATGCTGAGTCAGCACTTGTGTATAAGTGTGTGTGCAAAGATAGGTGCATGTAAAAATGAATGTGTTCAGTCAGTTTGCAACCTTCAACATCAGCCAGCATTTTTTTTTTATTCTGAGCAGTATCTGTTTCAAATCTTGTCATACAACAATGCCCTCATACTTCCATGTGTCTTTTCCGTCGCCATGGCTGTTCTGGCAATTCATCCACTAGTGGGCAGTGCTGAGCTCAGAGTTCACATCCGTGTTTTAAAGTTGGTTTGAGATGCTGGTTGATGGCAGTAATGCACAGCTACAAAGTTGTTTCTAACTATTCAACATGCCCAACAAACTCACACAGCCTTTCATTAAAAGCTTTTTTTCATCTCTACAGTTGCTATCGTCAATTTGTAATTCTCTTCTTCCCTGGTTTGTTCCTTTAGCTGGTCACATGTTGGCTTTAATGCTCAACACTGACCCCAAGGGATCTGGTGGTATTGCGTCAAAGGATGGATCTGCAAGGCTCCAGAAAATGGACCAAATTCCGCGTGTAAATGTGGAGTCCGCGTTAGTCCAGCATAAATGGGCCTTTATGTTTACTTTGCAATGTTTTCAAGTCATGCAGTAACTTCAGAAGTGCTGTAAGGCATCTACAGATCCTTTAAATCAAGGCCGGATTACCCAATGGACATTATGGGCACTGGCCCAGGGGCCCACGCCCACTTGGGGCCCATGTGGGGCCCATGTGGGGCAAACACCAGCAGTTTGGACATGAAACAAAATGTACAAAAAAAAGCCAGATAGTTACACCACAGTGTCTAGTGTCTTTCTATTGATACCATTGGCTGAGAGATGTTAGAAATGTTGTTTCACAGTGTATCATTCACAATTTTCAAAATGTTGTGGTGGGGAATGGGCCCCCTGGAACACTTTGGGCCCAGGGGCCTGTGCACTTTTAATCCGGCCCTGCTTCAGATGTGTCCTGTGGGGACTTTTCTCCTTCCTTCTCCTCCACATCTAATTGCGGTTGAACTGGTCCAGTCTTAGGGAGTCTGAGTAAACATGTCCACAGTGAGCCACTTTTTGGAAATCCCTTCATCTGCCTACGAGGCTTCCACCCATCAGCAGTGATTGTGTACTCGAGTGTTAACATGTGTTTCACTGTGAAGGCAGAGTCGCCCCTTATCATTGCAGTGAACAGCGCCCCCTTGCTGTTGATGTAATGACCGGGCAAGGCTGTCCATTGGCCTGTTGTGATGTTATAACAGTCCATCAGGCAGCGTAGAAAGTCATCACATGGCCCATTGCGCATCACATACAAATTATCCCTGTGCGCAACCATACAGTGGCCGTAGCTTTGAGGTTTTATCATCGTTGTCACAAGCTTCCACTCATCTTTCAGAGGTACATATTCATAAATGTCTGTGGTATCTGGTGGTTTCCAGAAGCAAACAAACATTCTTCGACGTGCAACAGCACAAGCTGCAGATGCAACAGGTGTTGGTGCATGTTGTATAAATTTCCACTCTCCTTTTGCAGCGTCATACCTCTCTGCTGTTGAAATTGTTCTTTTTTGGACCTCTCCACCAATAGCATAGAGTTGGCCGTCATGCCCAAGCAGGGTAAAATCATATCTTGGTTGCTGGGGACCTGGAAGTGCAGTCCAAATCCCTGAATCAGGGTTGTAGCAGAAGCTTCCATCCACTGTGTCTTTACCATAACCATAAACTCCCCCTACTATGTACAATCGATTGTCCAGCACTGCCACACCAGCCATGGAGGTGCTACAAAGGGTTGGGAGGTTTGTCAGATGCTTCCACTCTCCTTCTTTTTCATCAAGGAAGCAAACAATCCTGAATGAGTCATGCAGCAGCTCCATTGAAGGAGAATGGGTACCTATGGCAACATAAGTTGCAGGAGACAGCGTTTGAGAATATTGCAGCAGCTCCTCTGGGATGGCGCTTTCTGCTGCTTCCTTGAGGTCATCGAAAGCATCACAAAGAAAGAGAGCAGCATGGTGAAGCAATTTCTGCACTCCAAAGATGGCAGCTGCGTGGTAAAGCAAGAGGCAGTTATTCGAGTCAATGATATCACAAAGATGCTGGACTAAACATGCAACCTGAAGAAAAGCAGCACACTCTACAGCTTCTACAAGCTCATCTGGGTCACCGATGCTGGGACTCTCTCCCCTGCAGACAGCGAGGGCAATGAGGAAACCCCTTGCGTGGACTCCACCTTTCAGGTGGAGCTCTTCCTGTTTGCTCTCTCTCATCCCAGAATGGAAGAGAGCCTGGAAATAGTCACAATAACTTTGAAGAAAATCCCGCTCCAAAGTGAACCAGCTCTCCTCCACCTTCACTCTCACCCAGCCAGCCTGGCTCTCTCTGTCCTCCAGACTGAGGGTGGCATTCTCTCCATGGGTATCTCGGCTGGTTCCCAGGCTTTCTGGTGCTTCCATAATCTCTCCAAGCAGGACCTCTATTCTTGCTAAATAAGGCTCCCAAGTGATTATTTGTGTGACTTGAATGTAGATTAACCATTTTTTCCCTTTGGACTACGTGGTAAATAAAAGCTTCCACTCTGTCCTGTCTGCATGGTCTGAAAATAGAGCTGGACTATAGATAGCCGCTGCGCTGCTTGCAAGCGTCAGGCAGGAAAAGGAAAACTGTTGACATGCACTCCAAGTGGTAATGTGGCTGCTAGCAACTGGTCATTACCATAACCGCAGTGCGATTGGCTAGCAGGCGTTTATGCTGAATTATTCATGATTGTGTGTCCTTTTGAATATAGCCTGTTTGAAAAGAGTTGTTCAATTTCATTCTTGTGGATTTTCTTATAGTTTAGATTTACATATAGTTTATTTCAACTTGTTTATATATAAAAGTTTATACCCTTAGATTCAGGAAAATTTGGAGAGAAGAATATAAAGGGTTTAGAGGTCAAACTGTTACCAAGAAAGCAAAATAATAGAAGATAAATACATACGCACAGGCTGGGTCATGTGAGTTTTTTCTTTCTCTTTCTGTCTCCTGTGGGACAGCTGGACCGCACTGCCTCGTTCCTGCTAGATTTTCACTCGTACCACTTTCTAAGAAGTAATGCAGAGCAGTACAAAAGGCCAGGATCTCTCCTGAGTCTTGCTTTCCCAAGCCAAGTTGCATTGATAATTTTTATCACTACCTTCTCTTTTCCTCTGAGCACCCTGCAGAATTTCACTGTGATACACTGTGTGTATGTGTGTGTGTTTTGCACTGGCAGATTCTTGGCATGGGAACCAGGGATTTTCCATGTTGCTCTGACTGCTCAGTTTTGTGGGCTCTTTTTTCCCACTCTCCATTCAAAGCCCCTCCATCACACCCATATTCTTCCCCTGACCACCCTCTTGCTTTGTTATTTATGCTCTGACTCTTCAGTCCATTCCGTCTGGTCGACGTTTCTGTGGTGAGTGTGTACATGTGTGTGTGTAAGAGAGGAGTGACAGGAAGGAGCTTAAGTGTCTAAGAAATGTCTGAAGAGATTGAAGTCTTCTTAGGGTAAAAAGTACACATTCCTTTCCTCGCATTACCCCCACGACAGCCCTTTTACACACAACAAGGAGCATTAGCTTAGTGAAGATGAGTGAAATGGAAATGGAAAGAGGAAAAAAAAAAGTGGAGATAAGAGTGGGTGGGCAGTCAGGGGGATTGCTTCTGCTGCTGCTGCTCTTTTGGAATGCCTAACTTTTTCTTTTAATTAACAGCAGATGTCTTTACTGTTTTCTTTTTTTTTTCTGTTACTATAAAATTTCTTGAGTGTGTGTGTGTGTTTGAAATGTATTTGCAGGCACATTGAAATGGATGTGTCTTTAAGTGGCAGCAAACAAAATTTCTTTGTAATTTCAATCATTACATTTTATGGTGTAAACAAGTCTTAAGGTTTGGGTAAGTAGTGGTTATGGGTAAGGTTGAAGTGCAGTCATGTAATGAAAAAAAGCACATATTCTTTCAGTTTTAGTTAAACATATATGAGCTAGTCCTTTCCAAGTCTTAAATAAATAACAGCAAACCCAAATGAACCGCTTTACATGACATATTATACCCTGATATTAATTATTAAACAGAAAATCAAGCCAAAATGCAAAAGGCATGCATGGAAAGCTATGTACACCCTTATTTCTCTCTTATGTTATGAGTTACTGTTTGAGGATCAGTTTGATTATACCAATACGAAGCTTGGATGAAATGATAATCAGGACACTCCTTTACATGCAAACCAAAAATCCGATCATCATCTTATTTCAGGAATTATGAGAATATTCAAGTGTTTATGGAAACAGCATAATATGGTGTCCTTTATAAGATAATAGCAGTTATAAATGCATAAAAAGATCAAGAATGGTTTATTTATAACACTCAACAAGAGCATTTTCTTTCTAAATGTAACGTGGAACCACGACTTAGATTCACAAAGTTAAAAATGAACAAACCACAAGACTTCCGGAACAATGTCCTTTAGACAGAGCAGACAAAAATAGTGTTTGGTTTGACTTCATGCTAACTTAGGGCCAAGTTCTTTCTCTATATTACTGTAGATAAGCCAAGCTGTCTTCATAAAAGATCTTAATCTTCTCTGAGTTTTATAAAAATGTCACAGAACTTTGAGCATTTCTACTTGATCAATTAATCAAACTGGCCCTGCGATGGACTGGCGAGCTGTCCAGGGTGTACCCTGCCTGTCGCCCAAAGCCAGCTGGGATAGGCTCCAGTTCCCCGCGACCCTGAATTGGATTAAGCGGTTCAGAAAATGAATGAATGAATTAATTAATTAATCAAACTGCAAAAAAAAATCCAATTTATGTATATTTCTGCCTACATTAGCACAACTCTGCAGCATTCTTAAGGGAGAAAATAGTAACTCATATTGATTCTGACAGTTCAATTTGCTGAACTTAGCACTTTGAAAAATTAAACCACCCTATAATATGAAACGTATGTTCCTTTACTCCAAGTATGGGGATATTTCTGTTCCCAGCATGTCTTTGTGGATCCGTTCCTGCATGTTCTGGCATGCGGGGTAATCACACAAACAAGTTTTCGTCACTGTGACTGCGTGCAGACTGCGACATGACGCCAGTTATTATGACAGCTTTACAGCATCTGCTGTGCATTACTGGAAATGTGTTTGATGGCTAACAAGATATGGTGGGAAAATCTCACAAAATTGGGATTCTTATGTTTGACTGGGCGCTATAGGGGTTCTCTGACAACACACATCAGTGAAGAGTTCATCATTTTATTCATTTGTGTTTTGTTTTTCTGTAAATGTTTGCTGAGTCAGTAACTCTGTTTTTAATCGATACCACAGAAGATCCAACAGGCTGCAGTTTATGACTGGTTTTGTCTCTGCTATTATTTATACAGTCAGCCTTTCTAAACACCAATTTCTGAAGTTATTTTCAGATTTATACTCCTGTGATTTAATTTGCTTTTACTGAGGGGAAATACTTTTACCTAAAACGTTAATGCGGTGAGATATGTTTAGAGTTTGCATACATTTGCTACTTTGATAAAGGCTTATGTTCGATGTGTCTGTGCTAAAAAAGAAAGTAAAAGTGAAGCATTAGACTTGGTTGTAAAAAGCATCCTCCTTCAGTAAAAGTCTGTCTTTACTGATATCACTTTGTATCACAATAAAAGAATAGATTTAATCTTCCTGAAGGTATCTGAAATTTTTAAGCCGTTATGTCATTGTATTTGTTAACGGTATCCAAAACAAACTCGCATATCTCTCATCTTCTTCTTGCCACTGTAGATATCACACAGGTTGAAGAGCTCAAGTATGCTATTCAGGGTATAAATTTCTGATGAAGAGCTGAGAGGGACTGTACATGAATACTAGAGAGCTTTTTATGAAGTAAAGTGTTGAAGCTTGATGAAGTAATAGACATGTAGCCTTTTACAGAGTCATACACTCTTGAGCTGACAGATTGTTGCTCAGATTTTATCTCTAAAAACACATTTTCTTGTAAGTGACTCGAGAAAAAGCCAAAAGCACAGTTCCTAAGAAGAACAACACCCTTTCAGTAGAAAAATTATGACTGCACTTTGTACATACTGAATCATTATACAAACTCCAGATTTCCCAGGAAGTTGTCAAAGCCGATTTATGATTATTAACACATTTAATAGGGTAAAAATGTAGTTCTCGCCCTTTTTCTTAAACTTTGTGAAAATAAAACAAATTTTTAAGCAACACCACATTATTTCCCAACTATAAAACTCTATGCTTTTCACACAGTGGCACAGTGATGTTCATTGTACTCATTGCTGGAGCCATTATTTCCCTGCAGTGTTCCTGGTTTATCACAACTTTTTTTTTCTTTCATCCTAAACGCATCACATGCCAGCAGCTGGATATCAACACAGAAATACAAGAAGACATATTTAGAAGAAATGAGGGGAACAAAAAGTGACAGCAAAAGATGACACAAGGGTCAATGTCTAACTGATTTTTAATGGCTGGAGAGAGCTCAGAGAAGAGTCAAGACGCAGGTTGGATGCTGATTTATTCTTTGTTAGAGGGTGCCAGAATGTAAAACAGGAAAAAAAAAAAAAAATAGTGCCACCTAAATGATCAGGATTTATTTTAGGGATCTTGAGAAGGCTGTAAATGTATTCTTTTTTTGTTCAGACTGGATCAATACATTTCATTATATGTTGGAAAGTCAAAATTTTAAAAAAATCACAGCTGCAGACTGTCCAAACCACGGCAGCCAAGCATCCCGACTAATACATGTAAATGTGAACATACTGTGATCAGCTAAGTAAAATGAATACCATTGCTCTTCTTGTCACAATACAACATCCTGATGGGAAATTCTGCATCCGGCCATTCAAAAGGATGTTACGCTGATACTTATCACCAAGCGGCAACTTTTGGCAGAAATGAACATGCTTACAGTCTGGTTCAAAAACCCATTTTAGGTTTTCCTTCATGACAACTGTGTGGGGGGTGGAAATTTTTTCAGAACTCATCGGTTTAGAAGTTGTTTAATCTTGAAATTTGGCATCATTGGGGGCGTGTCATTTTGATTGACTGGTTTCCGATATCCAGTGGCAAGAAGGCAGGGTGTAGCATCGGGATTATTAGCCAGATAACAGTGTACCTTAGCTTTAACCCACCTACCTACATAAACTGGTTATCTCCCATTAGTTCTGGGTTAATTCTAGATACGGGGACATCGGAGTTTGATTGATGTCAGTCATCCAACCCCATGCTCACAGCCCCATCTTGGCCCCACCTCTTTTCCTATTTTTGTATTTTCCGGGAGATAAGGCACGCATGATGCTGCCAAGATGGCGGTGATGGAAACTGCCCAACAAACCTCAATTAGTGCTTCAGAAACCAACAGGCGATGTCGTAGAGGCTCTGTCCATCTTTTTATGTACAGTTTATGTATGCTTGCCACATTTTTGCAGTGTGGTCATATCTATTATATGGAAACAACACTAGAGTTATGGTAGCAGCCTCCCACTGCAGGACAGCAGTTGGCCCCACATACAAACAAATGCTTAAGAAGAGCCTAAACGAGATGTGCGTATGAAGTGTCCACCCAGCTTCCAAACTTCCCAGATACTAATCTGATGCAAGCCCAATCCACAAAGACCCCACCACACAACTCACAGGCCCAAAGGATTCATGGCCAGTATCCCAGTACCCAGACACCCAAGGACTCTTACACATGTCCATGGTCCACACCCTGACTGGTTAGGACACATGTTGGCAAAAGGGAAACTTAGTCAGTATTATTATTAGTCATTGTATTTAAGATGATTAGTGTATTTTACCTTACTTCCATTATACCACTGGTATACAGCCATTAGCTACCAGTCCAGGACAGAATCAATCATAAATCCTGATGATTACCAGATTTGCTTAAATGGTCGACCAACATGTATGTTCGACCCCTTTCTTTCTTACACTTCTGGATGCACTCTTAGTTCCTTGAATCAGAAGTGTTAACTTCTACTACATTGGCCAACATTTGCAATTTTATTGATACAAATAAACTGTCTTGACTGAAGTTTTTACTTTTTAATATGTCCAAATTAAAATAAAGGATAAGAATTAGTTTATTGTTTGTTTGTAAAAATGTGTGTTCAGATAAATCTTGAAGACTTGCTGCTTGTTTTCTTTTCAACAAGGAAAACTGAAAGAAATTCCTGTGATGATGTATGTCTCTAAATGTATTTACTAACTAAATCTAATGATTTATTGTTGTTGGCTAAGCACTTGGTTCAAGGCAGACAGACAGTCTTTACCACACAGGAGATGACAAGAGAGAGAAGTGAAGTCAGACTACTGACTGATTTCATGAAAAGCCACTGGGCCCACGCATGCCTCTCACAAAAACACAAATACATGTGTTCATTCCCCTTTACGTGGTCACATAGATGTTCTTCTCCAAAAGAAAGTATGTTTCTCTCTAGTTGATCCAGGTCAAAGAAAGATTGTTTACATGAGGAATTCCACACTTAAGTGACTACTGTATTAACCACATGTTCAGCTTGCAGGAACAACACATTAATAAATATGTGTGTAAGTGCATGATTATGATACAGTTGATTGTGAGCATGATCTTTACCTCCTCGTGGCTTTTTTTCCTCACTGTAGAATCTGGTAATGGTAATCACAGTAGATTTAAGGAGGAAATTAAAGTTTTGTTTACTTTTACTTCTTTTAAAATCTCTCTCCATATTTCTCTCATTGTTAGGGTGTGTTGGGTCGGGAACCGTTCCCTTTGCCTGCAGTTCCAGCTTCAGCCAGTGTAGACATGTCAGAGAGTTACTATGAGGAGGCTCAGCCCTACGAGGAGGCTGTAAATGGTAAGAGACCTGGTTGAATGTTTCATAAAAATTTTGCAACCAACTAACTTTTTATTTTTGTTTCTTTGTTTTCTTTTCTACTCTGGGCCTCTTTAAAAAATGTGGAGATGCTACATAGCCGACTGAGTGTAAGGGGAATCTGCATTATCTGTAGATAATAAATAATAAATAATATAAACACATCATGTTACACAAGTTCTGTTTTTTCTATATGTGTGTTTCATTGGTTCTTAAGTTAGGAGAATGTGATGAGAAAGTATTGGGGTTTATTTTTTCTTTCTTTTGCTTTCAATGTAAAGCACTTTGCGCTACATTTTATTATATAAAAATGCTTTATAAATAATTTTCTTATTTTTTAACCTTTCTGCTCTGATAGAAACAGTTTTAAACATTTTATTGAATTTCTTCCACTTAAATATTTTCCTATATTCTTCTTATTCTTATTCTTTTTCTTTTTCTTATTCTTATTCTCATTTTCTTCTTATTCTTATTCTCATTATTCTTTTTCTTATTCTCATTATTCTTATTCGTATTCTTATTCTCATTATTCTTATTCTTATTCTTCTTCTTATTCCTATTATTATGGCCTAGCTAAGCAAGCAAATAGGATTTGCAGAGTGGAGTTTCATGGACATGAAAAAAAATCAAGCTTGTTGACTATGAGGCTTTGCTTGATACTTAAGTATTATGTGCTTTTTTTTATTTTTTTTATGTGATTGTTGCTGTAATACATATTAGTTCTGGACCTGAAAGGGAGAACAATGAAAGAGGAGAGAAAAGGAGAGGCAAAATGGTAAAACCTGAAAATGAAAAGAAAAAGTAGATGTATTGTGAAGAAATTTGACAGAAAACATCCTATGGCGTTTGCAAGAAAGCAAAGCAGAGAACCATCATGAGCACCTCTACAGAATGAGCACAGACACCATCAATTGTGGGAGAAGTTGTCACTTTGGGTGGACCGACAGTCCATTTACATCGGATCAGAAGTGGCTGTTATCTTTTTAATCTCAGTCTTATCCTGAATTTTGTTTGGGGATTTCATCTCATTGTTTTAGACTTTCAAGTTTTAATCAATCAGTTTGTAAATTGGCTGCATTAACAATTAATGATTAGTCATTTTTAGATTTTTGACAGGTGTAAGAACTTCCACCAAACATGCAGTTAACAGTGATGTCTGAGACCGAAGCCAGCGGCAACGCATCTAAACCTGAATGTCATTCATTATTCAATATTTTGTAACAATTTAAGTTATTGTCACGCCTTCACTGCTCTTGTGAGCTTTTCGTGATCAGGATGTTTCTTTTCAGCATGTATTAAACACAGTTTGCTAGTGAGAAAAATAAGTGTAGACTTGAAAAGGAGCTGGGCGGAGAACGCTGTGGTGACGTCACATGCGCATTCTGTACCAGAAGACAAAGCAAGAACATAAACAGCAGCAACCGCCACAGCATGAGCAATTTTTTACAAGAAAACCTCACGGTAGTAGCGGTTAATTAAGCCTGCTGCATAACACACTAATGCACTGTATTAGAAGGTGTGTTGATGAAGGAAAATGTGTGTGAATGCATTTGTTGATGAGTGCATTTACCGGTATGCAAATGTCACCATGTCATATTGGCAGCAGAGGAAGAGGGGCCTCAGAGTCCCCAAAGGCAGGCAGCAGCCTCCACCCAGAATGGAAAACAAGCCCACCTTTAATGTTGTATTTTTAAAAATAAATTTCAAAATGAAGCATTTATGATGTACATCAGTCCCTCTAAAATACATAGAAGTGGGAAGATTTTTTTTTAAAAGAGAGAGAGAGAGATTTGTTACTTTTAAATTTTTACAGTGTTTTCACAAAGTTTGTCTCGAGACCTGGAAAGCTGGAAACTCCAGAGCGTAGTTGGGAATGTCATAATGACAAAGCCAAATGCTAAATGAGATATTTAAGTCATTTTTTAAAAATAGACTAAATCTACAGTACTCCAGCAATCTGAAGAGTCTGTACTTTGTCCTTGCTGTTCTAAACTCCTCCAATCAAATGAGTCTTTTTGCATGTATGTCCTAGCCACTAACAGTAGGACAGATTACCACTCGCCAAAGTGAAAGTCCCAAATTAACCCATTCCTCCACCACATTATCCTCACTGCCAGGATTTTGTTGCTCACTAGGTTTCCTCTTCATCTGGCCTGTGATTGACCACAGCTTCATGTCCCAGATGAAGCAGTGAGACAGCAGGACGAGTTTCTACAGCCAGTTTTACTCTGACATAATGGTGGAGTGTGACTGACTCGCTTGTTGTTCTTCAGCACACAAATTAATGGAAGTCCTCCGAGTTTCTGTATTCCTACAAAAACTGCTACTCACTATAGATTAAATGTCAGTTTACTAGAGCTGTATAAAATTACTCTTGATTGCCCCATGCTTGTGTTTTATTAATTATATTCACCTTTGTGATTATATGATAACATATTAAATTGCATGTTATCATATAATCACAAAGGTGCATATAGTTAATTAGGGCATTATTGTTTTATGAGAGACAAAGAAGAATTCTTTTTCTTACAAACTTATCTGTAGTTTTTTGGGGTTTTTTTCCCTGTCTTTTTGCTATTTTATTTTTTGGCTCAAACGTTGGCCTTTCTGTGTGGCCTTTGCATGTTCTCCCTGTGTACATGTGGGTTCTCTCTGGGTACTCTAGCTTCCTCCCACCACCCAAAGACATGCATGTTAAGTTAATTAGTAACTCTAAAATTGGCCCTAGGAGCGAAATTGAGTGGTAATGGTTGTTTGTCTCTCCGTGTTGGCCCTGTGATGGACTGGTGACCTGTCCAGGGTGTACCTGCCTCTCACCCAATAATTGCTGGGATAGGCTCCAGCTTCCCTGGGACCCTTAACTGGACTAAGCAGTTCAGAAAATGACTGACTATTTTATTTTTCTTCCTTTTCTTACTCTTCCTTTTGATGCTGTGTAGATCTGGAGAGGTCTGGCCTCCTCTTAGGGCCCTGGATGCAAGTGCACAGCTCTGACAGTGTGATCTATGCTGTTATCACCAGGGGTAGCTAGGACTTGTGTGTCTGTGTGGCATGCCTGCAGTTATTTGAGAATGAAAAATAAAATAATGAAAAGTTGCATGAGGATAGCGGCATGACCAGAAAATGGCATGTAAATAAATAACTTCCAGTCAGAACATACATCATAATCAGCCCCATCTTCAGTACATAAAGTGTGTTTCATTTCATTTTACCTTATCATTTTCCTATTTAAATGTATTATTTTTTCTTTCGTCCCAAGTTTGCATCCTTTTTCTGTCCACCAGAGAAAAATCATCTTTTCATTCTAGAAAATAAGACATGAACCTTTATTAACACCATCAAACTCATCCAACAGATTCATCTGTCTGAAAATGTCCCCACCATTTCATTTT
Organism: Telmatherina bonti; assembly: GCF_933228915.1. Taxonomy (NCBI): domain Eukaryota; kingdom Metazoa; phylum Chordata; class Actinopteri; order Atheriniformes; family Telmatherinidae; genus Telmatherina; species Telmatherina bonti. The sequence goes on along the minus strand of NC_136630.1, from coordinate 15,366,357 downwards.
TTCTTCTTTTTTTCTCGCCACGTTGCTTTAAACTTGACTTATTGCTGTTCTTTCTTAGATGACGGCGAGGCTGTCAGCAGCTCATACGAGTCTTACGACGAGGAGGAAGTAACACGGGGGAAGTCGCCATCAGCTCAGCATCAGTGGCCATCAGCAGAGGCATCTATCGAGCTGATGAAGGATGCTCGCATTTGCGCCTTCCTGTGGAGGAAGAAATGGCTCGGCCAGTGGGCCAAACAGCTCTGTGTCATCAAAGACCATCGTCTGTTGGTGGGTAAAATAGACCCAAGGAGCTTTTGCTTAGAACATTATGAACAGTCTGATTTAGCTTAAATCATAAAATCCGACCGTAAAATTCTATTTAATATAATAAATAACTGACAAAAAAAAATCTATTTATGGAAACAGTCATTAAAAAAGGAGAAATCAGTTTAATGGATGTCGTTCTACTCACTGTGGCTCAAATGAAAGGCCTCAACTTTTTAAATTGCTGTAGAAAATAAGTGTCACTGGCATGAATGACGTGTCGGGGGAAACTCCTGCACAGTGGCACGGCTAACAAAGTAGAAATCTTTATTCAAAAGAGTCACAGTTAAAAACCTGATAGGTGAATAAATTGCTTAAGTAAATGTGTCTCTTGCCAGTAAAGCGTAATGTTTGGTGATTTGTGCACTTTGTTTCATACATAAAGCGTGGGACTGAAACAACATAAGCTGCTGAGGTTTCCTGCCAAAATAAACACAGAAGTTAAATGGATTTTTGGCTCATTGTTAACATGTTTTGAAGTTTCTGTTTGTTTATTTATTTGCCAGAAATATCAATTTGACTTGCTTTATTCCAAGTTTTACATCTTAATGACAGTAGTATTAGGTTTAATGAGTGAATATTCAGCTATTTCCTTTATTATTATTAATTACAGCTGAGGTATTATTATCTTATGTTTCTAAAAAAAAACCTTTACCCTGAACCTCAACTTTTTCCAATCAGTAGTTTTTTTATAAGTGGTCCAAGTAAAGAGCCTGTAGACTTCTCTTCCCCCTTTAAGACTTTTTAAAAACCACTAAGAAAAAGTCATATGGATCAAGGTAAAATAATTGTAATTATTAAAGCAACATTAAAACAGCCTTTGACTGATTTTTGATGGTAAATCGACTGATTCCTGGAGCCGTCATTGTCCTGCAGCATCCCGAGGCCAAGAACCAGTGTTCCAGCCTGGACCATAACATGACTATTGTGTTTTGCTGTATGGCTTTGTCATATGCCAACAACTGGCTGTCAACACAGTGACCATTATGGACACACTGTGGTGCATTCTGCAAAGAAACCCAAGTGGATATTACTGCAGTCAACACTTGAACTAACTGGAGAGACAGGATGCATGAGAGATGATAAATTAATCTCCATTAGTCTGTTTCAAAGTACAAAAAACTGCCAAAAGTTAAAAATGCCAGTTGGACTAAATGAAGATGTGGGTTGTTGGCTAATCCTTCAGAGACACTATGGAACTTTGGCAGATTTTCTCAGAGAATCGCTCCCAAACGACAGCTTATATGGCATCCATCTTGCTTCCTTCCTCTACTCTGAGCTATCTCCAGCCAGTAAAAGTCATTCCAATGATGACTATGTCTTATTTCTTGCTGTCTCTTTCTCTCATTCTTTCTCTCTCTTCCTCCAATAATGTCCTCTTCCATTTCTTTGATAAACCAGCCATAGTGCACATTCAAAAACCAATATGTTGATATCCAGTTACTAGTGTGTGATGTGATGCGTACAGGAAAACTCAGCTTTAATGTAATCCAGCGTCAAAGAAGCAAAAGTAGTGAAATGCAGTGTCTCAGCTTCAAAAGCACAGATGGGCAACATTGGCTTTAGGAATTAAGAGAAGAAATGTCATTATGCCATCGCAAGTCAAAAATGCACATTTTTTAAGTTAAAGTTACATAATGCAACTTTAAGATTATGTATCATATATTATATATTATGAATGGTGCTGTTATAACAAAATTTACTGTAATTTGCTTCACAGTAATAGATTTTTTTTTACACATAATAGAGTTTGCAGTTTAACTGGAATTAGCTTTTAATTGGGAAAAGTTATTTACTTTAAAGCAGCAACGCAGCCCAGGAGGCAGCCCACAAACAGGCCGTCATGGTGTGTGTATTACAGTTTAGGTTAAACTGTTTACCTGAGGCTTCTCGTCAGCCCTCATGGGATTGTGTTACCATGTTATCTCTGCTTCTCTTAGTGCTATAAGAGCTCCAAGGAGCAGACGCCTCTACTGGATGTGAGTCTGCTGGGCTGCAGCGTGGTCTACAAAGAGAAGCAGCTGAAGAGAAAAGAGCACAAGCTGAAAATCCAGCCAGTTGGAGGGGAGGCCATCGTGCTAGGCCTGCAAAGCAAAGAACAGACCGAGCAGTGGCTGAAGGTGACAAATTTCAGGGTTTCACTATGTAACTTTTAATAATGATTTTCATACATTTCTTTACAAATTGTGCACATCTCTTTTTATGCTTTAGGTGATTCAGGAGATTAGTCCCAAACCAGCTGAAAACTGTGACACCCAACATTCTGCATCTGACTCTCCAAGACTTATTTGCACAAAGGTAAATGAATCTACTTTCCTTGTCCTCGTTGTTGTTCAGACATATTGCAGCAGCAGACGTAGGAAACTTTGATAAGTCACAAGTTTTTGTCCCTGCCCATTTTGTTTGTACATTTTGAACAACATTACTTTCAAAATGGCTAAAATGTAGATGTGACCACACAGGGAGAGCTGAGTGAGAGACATTCAGGGGCTTCAGAGAGCGGCAGCAGCACAGACAGTCATGCTGAAACTCCAGAAAACAAAGATGGTGAGTGACATCAGGAGATTTTCCTTATGTTGCTTCTTTCACTACCTCATTAACATTTAAATAATATCTCAGCCTTACTGATATCTCCGTTTATATTAACTTTACTGTTTTGTTTTAGTAATAATTGATGTTAAGGACTACTAAGTTTTGGGAAAGATGGAAATAAAATGTTACTACAGACCAAATTTAGATTAAAACTGAACCAGCATCTAGGTTTTATAGATCTGCACTAACAGTGCATGTGCATGACAAATCAGGTGCAGTGCAGTGACACTGAGATTTGACAGCAGAAAATATTGTTTCCTTCTTTGTCTCCATAGTGAAGAAGAAATATGGCGCAGGCTTGATGTTCAGTAATCTGATGAATATTGGCAAGAAAAAACCCTCCTCACTAGAGAGCAATGAAAAGTCTGTCAACACCTCAGGTAAACACACGATCTTGGGATGTAACCTTGTCAACGCATGTAAAGTTGCAGTAAATGTTTGATATTTCTTTGATAGTTCTGCATAAAAGCATTTTCTACACATAAAAAGACATTTTTTTTTGTGATTGTGTGTGGTAAATGAAACATACTCACATCAATCTCTCACACATCGAGGATTGTGTCAGACTTAAGTTCTAGTCTGAACATGTTTAACTTCTGTTCCTTTGTGTTGCTTGTATGTGGTTAACTGTGTAAAACAAACAGGATGGTTTAGGGTGCAAAGCTCCTGGTCTTAGAAAGGTTCTTCTCCACCTTGTGCAGTGAGAGTAAAACTGCCCATAACTGAACCATCTGCAGCCTGCAAAATTTCTCATTTTTCCCCTTTTCATTTTGCAACCTGTTTTTTGCAGCCTGCATGCAAACCCATGTTGAGCCTTTAGTTTAATAGATTTAAGTTTATTGACTTAACTTACAAATAAAAACAATGCGTTATAATAATGGCTTTGTTTTTATGTTGCATTTATTCACAATATTACCAAAGAAGAGAAATGGATAACTTGTGATTTACCTCTTCAATCTTCACTCAGGCTACCTCAATGTGCTTGTGAACAGCCAGTGGAGGCCCTGCTGGTGTCTTATCAAGAATGGACAGCTGTGGTTTTATCAAGACAAGGGAAAGAACAAAGTGAGCCAGCCAGCTGTGACCCTGGGAGGCTGCAGTGTTTTACCCGACCCCAGCCCCGAGCACCTCTACTCCTTCAGGATTGACATGGACGGCACACAGCTTGCAACCCTAGAGGTAGATAAATAGTGGAGCTGCTGTACAGTAAAGCTCCCTTTCATATGTGGAGGTTAGAACAACCAGAAAGTGCTTCCCATTTCTGACAGAGCAGTCTGAAGCTGGTTAGAGGTAAAAGATTAATAGCGCATATGCTTCACATGCAACTGAAGCAAAGGTTATTGAAAATAGATCTTTATGAGGTATACATGCACCAGGTTTCCTGTTCAGGGTTCAGTCTCGCTTCAGCTGAGAGCTGACCTCAGCATTACTGTGTGTTTCTGACTTGAGGCTAATAAACCGTGTTTCGGCTGTAATCCCTAGCAACAACTTGTCCTCATTTGAAACTCTCTTTCTGCTGACATCAGACTCGGTATATGTAAAATGTGTATGCACACAAGGGTGGTCTGCTGCTTGTGTGCATGAAGGGTGTGGATGCAGTGGGATTTTGTGGACTAATGCTACACCCTCTTTCATTAGTCCTTTTAGTACCACCCAGCTGCAGCACATATTTGGTCATAGTCAATGGAATTTAGTGTTTAGTCTTGAGGATTCCTTCTGCTTTTTCAAGCTAAAAAACTTGGTTCAAAGAAATATTATTCAGAGAGCTGTTTGTGAGACTGATATCTGCTGGTAGCTTTTCATTCAGATCTAACTGCTGAGCTCTAGATGACTATAAATATGTTATTAATCCGATCATTGAAGATGCATTAGTCTGTTATCACATCATTGTGTAGCTCTAGCCTCTCCTAGTTTGGCGTCGCAGCTCGCTTGAGGAGTAAACAGTTTTGCTTTTTGAAGGATTTACCATTGGAAACAATGCTGTAGCAATCGTTCCATGAACTCATATTGGCAGATGGCATGCAAAGTAAACCCATGCGGATTTAAGCCGATGGTGTTGCAAGTGCTTGTTTTGCACTGAATGCACTCTCTGTTTTCTCCTCCCGTCTCCACCCAGGCAAAGACATCAGCAGATATGGGTCATTGGCTTGGTCTCTTGCTGTCACAAACGGGGACTAAAACGGACCCAGAGGAGCTGACGTATGACTATGTCAATGCGGAGAGAATTTCCAGCATTGTCACAGCTGCAAAGACTTCATTCTAGTAAGTTATCGTCCTGTACTCACCTAAAGACGCCCATATATGCTTGAATAATGCATAATTTCAACATGTCTGGATGTTTGTGCCTCTCTAGTTTGATGCAGAGAAGATATTCAGAGTCAAACGCATATATAGACACACTGCCTTCCATTCCTCAAAACTCTGATGAGTTGTATGATGATGTGGCATCAATAGCTGATCCAGAGGTAAGCATGACAACTGAGAATCCCTGCAGTATTCTTCTGCCTGTTTCCAGTTTCTTTTTTAACTTGGACTCATTTCATCTGGCTGCTTTCCATCCCTAACATCCTGCTCCCATGTCATGCAGGATGCTGATGAGAACAGCCTGCCAAACTGTGAGGACAACAATCTCCTGGAACAGAATCAAACATGCTCGCCAGATGCTAAGGACCTTACGAGTACAGAACAGGACAACGACAACAGAATTTACCTGGACCTAGTCCCTGTGCGTTCCTTCCTCCATACATCCTGTGGGAATAAAACTTCTCCTGCAAAGGAAACTTCCAGGCAGTCTCCAGACCCAGTTGAAGAGCACAAGGACTCCTCCTCCCAAATTAAAGAGGTAACTCATGTGCATTTGAATTTATATATGCAACTGGATGTATTTGGCATTCAGAAGAGAGGTAAAGTGGCATGCAAAGGTTTGGGCACCCTGATCAAAATGAGTCAAAGGTGAACTGATCACCTAAATCAGCAAATACAATCTACTTTCCAGCAGATTTTGAATGTTCCCCTGCTACAACCCACCTGATCAGATTAATGGCTCATTAGTAGGCTTATGCAAAACTTCACAACAAGCTGTTGGAGATAAATTATTTGGTGAGTTGAAGCAGGAAAACATCTGAAACGTGCAAGACAGCAGTTAAGGTGTGTTAAGGTATTGTAGTTTGGCTTTCTTGAGCACATTATGAGGAGCAATAGCATGTTCACAGTTTACAGTTTTATTTTACTTTTGTTTTATCTTCATCTGTATGCAAGGGTCAAACAGGTCCCTGCATAACAAATGACACATAGCCCACATAGAAGTTACTACATGAACTGAGCATCGCAACTCTACATGTACCTGGATCACAAGAGCAACACAAACACTTGTTTTGATCAGAGATTTTGCAAAAGATTGGCAATTATCAGCAATAACAGGACTACAATAAAGTCAGTAAAGAGTCCTGTTACCAAGCCAGTCAGTCCTGAACCTTGTCCCAACAGCTACTGGTATTTCTGGCGTTAAAAAAAAAAAAAAAGTTTTGAAGTTATTTTTTTCTGTTTTTTTTGCCTGTTCAGTTCCAAACACAACTAAGAAGTGACTTTAGGAGAGAAGGTCAAGACATGTAACCTTCCTGAGTAAACTACTTGAACATCAACACCTTGCGGCGAACTCAGCTTTATTGTTCAGCAAACATCTGAATGTATTATTTGAAGAAAACTAAAAAATTATTATAATCAAATCAAATTTTAGGGGAAAACAAGTGCAGTACCTTTCTGTCTGTTAAACATGGAAGTTGACCTACAATGGTTTGGCTTCGTATTGTATCCAGCAGCACAGGAAACTAATCAAAATGTGTTTAATTAAATATTAACCATTTCTGCATCACGCAGTGTGTGTTAAAAAAAAAAAAGGATGAAAAAATAGAAAATTAGTTTCACAAACTAATGAAGCTGTGACTAGAGCTCCAAGGGGCTGTGTGTGTAAGACTGAAAAAACTGAAGTAGTTTTAGATGGCAATTAAAAAATAAAAAAAAAAGAAACAAATTGACATATTAAAATGTGTTGAAACTTATACTTTGTGTAATTTCCTTCTCTATTTAAGAAGTACAAAATGCAGAACTAAAAAAATGTATATGTATATATATAAAAAAAATAGGGCTGTGATGATATGCACTTGTCCCGATTCAATTTCATTTAGATTTTTTTTGGGTGCTGATTTGATTTAAATTGCGATTCTTACAGTTCTTAGATATTGCTGATTTTTGTAGATAAAAAAAAAAAAACTGTACAAAACTTTTTTTTCTGCTCGTCATTTTACTTGATTTCAATTAGGAAAAAACAACACATCATTCTGCTGCTATAATGGCCAAGAAGACAAGTAAAAAGATCAATAAAAACAATAAAAATGACAAAAATTTTACAATGAATTATTTATATTCATTTGAAACAAAATAGTTTTTTTTTAACAGAAAAAAATTTATTTTAAAATTGTGAAGCAAAAAATCTCAATATTCAAGTTTTTTTATTTGTTTTTTTTTTATTTGTTTATTTATTTATTTGTTTTTTATTTCCCACCACTAATAAAAAACAACCAGGACAGTTTCTATAAATTGAACATTTTACAGCAGTAGCAAGCTTTTTGCAAACACTGCCAGTTGCATGCTACTTCATTTAAACCTTGTATTTTTAACCTTTCTGTGAAAATTCTGAAATTTCAGCTCATTTCACCCAACCGTACTGAGCCTGACTCAACACCTGCGTTAAACAGCCACAACTCAGTCTCTGCTACAAACAAACCAGAGCAACAACCCCCGACCCCCACTCCATCACAGCTACAAACTCAACCTGCCAAGACCTTCTCCCAAAGCCAAGAGACCCCTAAGAGGAACAGTCTGGGAATCCCACAAGTCTTCACCTCTTCTGGAACACAGATCCATAAGGGTCATACTGCTGCTACCGCGCTCCCTCGCAGCCCACAACCTTCACGGCCAAAGGCGCACACCATAGGTCAGTGTGAACAGGAATCTTGGGTTTACTGGGTTCTGTACAGAAAGAGAAAACATACCTGTGCCAAATGACATTTTGCAAGGAGGATTCCTTGTCAAAGCTGCAGTTTTACTGTCCCCATCAGCTCTTCCTATAGCTACTGGCTCCCTCTAGTGAAAAGATGAAGCTACAACAGCTAAAGACAGCTTCAATGTGGAATAAAGATTCAGATCCTCTCGCAGCATCAAATAAATGCCAGTGATAAATACAGCTTTTTTCTTATCTTGTGTTTCATGTTAAGAGATTAACACTCTTATCTCCAGGGTGTCCAGGTTCAGTTGAAGTTAAACTTGGCAAGAACCGCACAGAGGCAGACTTGCGGCGCTACATAGATGAGAGAGACCGACTGGAGAAAGAGAGGGAGGAGGTGAGGAGCAGTCTGGCAAATCTAAAGAAAGAGAAAAAGGAAGCCAAAGAGGAACTCAGTGGCTGCCAAGGTACATCTGCGTTTCCTGTCAGTGGCACTTTACTGCTTCGAGGTTTGTACTGATAATCCTAACTGCCTGCTGGCTTTCCTCCATCAGACCCCAAACGACAAGCTTCGTTAGAGATCAGCCTGAAGCAGAAGGAGGAGGCGTGTCGAGAGGCAGAGCATCGCAGGGTAGAGGTGGAGCTTCGATTGGTAGAAGTGAAAGAAAGTCTGAAGAAAGTGGAGTCGGGGCCTTTCACGCTGGGAACCACGTTGGACAGCAGCCTCCAGGACGCGCCTGCAGTTAGTTTACTGGTTCTGAAACTTCACATTTTATATTGACGCAATTCGAGCTTAACATGAAGACAAAACTTTTACTATTTCTGTGATTTTACAGCCTAAAGCAGCAACTATGCCTAGTCTCCAGTCATCACTATCACCATCATCATCGCCTTGCCAGATGTCCAACAGCAACAGTGCAGATGCTGCTTCACCAGTAAACTCTGCGTCAGCTCTTAAAAACAGACCTGTCTCCATCATGGCCACAAAAGGCAAGGTCCTGCAGAAAGCAAAGGTAATATTAGACTAAAAGCACACTAGATGTATCATCTGTGTAATCTGCATATCATGAAACATAAAGTCACATTGCTGTGGGTTACAGTTTCTGTCCGTTGTTGAATTTATAGGAATGGGAGAAAAAATCCGCCTCCTAGAAGGAAACCTCGAAACCCCAGCAAGCTTTCGTTGGTTAATCATCTGTAACATCTGTGGTGGACAGTTGAATCCTCCCCTCCAGGGATCCTTCATCCTCATCAGTTGCTTACAGAGACTTTGACGAGCCAATCAGACAGAAGAAAAAACTGTCCTCTTGAATACCACTGGATATCCATTAATGCAATGACTTTTTGAAGTTGTCTTATCTCCATTTGCAAAGAAAGGAATTTGATGTAGTAGCATTTTGGCCAGTGTATCACAAACACACATTTCAACATTGCAAACAATCAAACATTTGAAACCACTGTTTTTATAAAGAAACAAACCCTTTTTTTTTTTTTTTTTTAAACTAAAATGTCTGTTCTGTCCGCTCTAGATTGTAGCTTGGTTCATGTATGCTGGTAGCCAAGATGTAAATTTATTTACACCATTATTCAGCCTTTTGGCTTGTATTGCTAGCTAAAAATGCACTTTTTATTCAATTCAAATAAATGTACTGACCAAAATACAGGCTTGAAGAATGTTTATGAAAATGTCTCTTTTTGCTTTTAACTTTTTCCTTCTTGATTTTATTGGTTGAAAACTAACATAGAAGATGCAGGAAAGCTGCAGCAACAAGCATCTACAGGGTAATTATATTTTTTCTTGTGTAAAATAAAAATGAGATTGAGGTATAATGTTAAAAAGTGTTTCCTTTGGATGTTCATTTTAATATCTCACCATTATATATTGCTTTGCAACTGTTTTACAAGATCATTCCAAATTTTTACACATTTAATTTGGTACATAATAATTATAATAATAATAATTTTGTTCATTCATGGGATAATGTAAGTCTGTAATTTTTTGTGTAAGACTAGCACAAATTGAGCCTTTTTAAGCAAAGTTACACAATTAAAATATGAAAATATAACACATTTTGCAGCTTCCATCTGCACAAAAAATAAAAACATTTGTCGTGATTGTACTCTCGGACTTAACTTTGAATTGAGACAGACAGTATTTAAGTTCACATCCAAGAACATCAAAAAAAAAAAAAAAATTCAGACACAAATGTGGATAGGCATTCACACAATTTACAAAGAACAAACAACACACTAGTCGAGACATAAAACAGTACAGTAGAGGCACTTGACACTGAATGCAACTTTAAATACTGGAAAAAAAATAATGAAAACATATCAGTTTCCTTTTATGTCCATCCGCAAACATCTCATTCATGTTCATTCATTCCTGAGTGTACGTCAAGCAGTGTGTCTCCGACGGTGTAGCTTGTAGCGTTGCAGAAGCTCCTGGTGGCTTTTCCTCTGTCTGCTCTTCTTCCTCAGACCAGCAGGTCTTGGAATATCCCCTCTGGATGAAGACCTACTGCTTCCTGCAAGCAAACCACAGAAAGAGTCGCAATGCCTGCAAGAACTATAGCTGCTGAGTCTGTCTGGTTTTCTTTGGAGGCCTACTTTCATATTCAATGATCAAACTGCTAGAGGTTAAAAAATACATAGTTATATGCAGCACTATGTCACTTTCTAGTGTTAAAACAGTAAAACATTACAAGATTAACTTTTTTTATTGAAGCTTTTTGTGTTAAGCAAAAGGCCACTTACTTGTTTCACAGTGTGGACCTTCATAGCCTTGGCACTGACACCGAAAGCTCCCACCTGACATTGTGCAGATCCCATCGTGCATACATGGGTTGGGCTTGCACAGATTTACTGGTTTCTTCACCTCTGACAGAAGCAAAATGAAAACAGAACAGCTAATTAACTGCAGGAAATTCACATGAATTCACATTTTGTATATTTACAACACTATTTGTGTTTCTTATTCTTATCCCATCCAAAGAGATCTCAATAGAGACACACACAAAACAACAGATGTAATCAGAATTTGCCCCAACAACCTCACATTTCTATTCATCCTTAATAACAGAGGAGGGTGTCTGTTTTTGTTTTTGTGTGTACCTGAGCACAGCATCTGCACCAGAACATCCTCAAAGTACTTGAGATCCTCATAAGACGGCACTGAGATCAGGTGCTCCTCTGATCCTGCAATCTGCATCAGCCTCTCTCGCTGCACATCTCCAATACCAACCACAAAAACTGCAACTCCGTTGTCTCTTAATTTTTGAGCTGGCACCACCGCATCATCCCCTCCTGAACCGTCAGTTACAACCACCACGGCTTTGTTGACTCCTGGTCGTGCTCCGTTGGCCACGGTGAGGATGTTCGAGTGAACATGGAGTAAAGCGGCGCCTGTCGAGGCCACTCCACCCTTGTACTTGGAATCGCCTACAGCCTTGAGGATGGCAGAGCCGCTGTCGTGGACATCCAGGCCGAAGATGGTGGTGGCTCTCCGGCTGTAGGCCACGAGGGCTACTTGAGCTACGTCGCGATTGATGTCGAACTGCACAGTGAGGCTGCGCACAAAGTCCTGAAGGGTGGCGAAGTTTTCAAGGCCGACACCGGCTGAGGCATCAAGGGCAAACACCAAGTCCACAGCCTGACCCAGACAACCTAAATAAAAAAAACAAAAGTATCACCTATTTGTAGTTCAAATATGCAAAATGCAATTTTCTTCCCTATCATGCTAACCCACTGGCTCCCAAACTAGTGGCTAAATAAAACTTGGGAGTTTTGGCTCTGGACAAATTTGTAAAAGTACTCATAGGAAATGATGGTACAACAAGAGAGACTTCAAGTGATTAAAAAAAAAGAACAAACTATGACAGAGCATATCTGTCCCTGCTTGATCAGTAATAATAAATGGTGGGTAATAATGAGAACGCGGTCTTTTGCATGTACCAAAATATTATCCAATATATTGAAGTATGAAGTCAAGCAAGTTACAACACCACTTGGGTACTTTTCATCCTCAACATAAAGAAAAGCCTGCAGGTTACTTTAGAAATAAACTATCCAACTATCATATAAAGGGGGGGATGGGGGCTCGACATTATTGTCGTTGATGAAAAGGAGGCTAATTATAGCTACAAGGAAAGAAGTTTTAGTAGATAAGATGCTTCCCTGGGTTCTTCTGTTACACAACTTAATCTTTCTTGGATAAGGGATAATCTTACAAGTGGTGGAGTTCTTGATCCAAATCCACAAACACTGTGATGGTTGGACTTTAATAGTTTCTAGTTCATTGATTTAAAAAAAAAACAACAAAAAAACAGGATACTTACACCTGATTAGCATCCAACAGACTGGTTGTCAAACTAATTTCACCTTCAAATAAAGGGCTAATCACAAAAGTTTGAATTTGCTCTGATCAGATTATTTTACTGATAAATAAATGTCCAAGTCACACATTTTACTGCATTTCTTTCACAAATTAAGTCCATTATATACATGTAGGACTTGTTAGAGAACCAGATTATGTTTTGTTTTTTTTCAGTCATCTTAAGTAGAAATGTGTAAAATAGTTTAATAGTTAATAGTCTGAAAATACACAAACTTTTAGACACTAATAAAGTCAATGGTTTTCTTCTGACCTAAAGGTGGCACCAGTGCACTAAGATTTTCAATGCAAAGATGGAGAGTAGGAAAACCTGTTTCTGCATGATTAATAGCGCAGAACTCCTTTGCAAATCTTTGTGTGATACAAATTTCTTTCACTATTTTTGTTAGACCTCATCAGTTCCTGCATGCAGTCTGTTAAGTAATGCTGAATGTTCATGTGACACTAGCTGAAGACTCATGTCGTTTTTTGTTTTTTTTTTACCTTGTGTGTCCACGCTGCAGATCTTGGCCTTTAACTCTGGTATCTTCCCAGTGTGCCGATCAGGCGACGTGTACGTAAGAGTCCTCTGGGGATTTCCTGTAATATTATTCAGCTGCGCCTTTAAGGTATTTGGTCCCACCCCTATGAGGAAGATCTCTCTATCTCGTGCATATTTAGAGGCCTCAATGACATCATCAGCTGCAGGAGTAGCAGTGAGCAGCACTACCACTCGGGGGAGATCATCTGAGACGTCTGCAAACACCGGCTCGCTCACGAAGCCATGACGGGTAACATACCGGAGCGCCTGCCCTGTTAGGGTCTGCCCACCGATGGGTTGCAGCGCATCTACAGCCTTAAGAAGACCCTTCAGGTTCCCTGTAAACTTCCCAACCTGTGCTTCCACTCGAGTTTCTCGACCGAAGACCGCCAAGCCAACTTTGCTGGGGCTGTCGGATCCAATCACAGTCTGCAAAAAGCGTTTCAGGAAAGACCTGAGGCGGAGGAAGCCTTCTATGCCTAGAGTGTCAGAGCCTTCCAGCAGGAAGAGCAAATCCACAGAGCAATCCAGAGATAATGCAGGAGCTGAGGAGGAAAGGTAGCGTCAGTGAGGTTATTCTTTACATTGTCAGATTAGATCTCTTTAACTTGCAGTCGGTCAGCATACTGACCACAGTGTGGGTCTCCTCCATAGCCAGGGGGACACACACAGTGGTACCCCTCTGGACCTTCCGATACACATGTTCCACCATTGAGACAAGGCTGAGAGTCGCAAGGATCTGATGATGACAAGGAGACAAAAGAGCAGCATGTTTGTTTATTAATACTACGGAAAAAGCCATATAGTAGGAGTCAAAGGGTGGAGGCGGGGTCGTCACCTGGACAGATAGTCCTATGGCAAACTGTTGGGTGTCTCTTGTAAACCTTGTTGTACCTAAAAAGAAAAAAAGAATTTTCATTTTTTTGTGCAAGAAAGCAAACATTTTTCTGTCTCCATGCTCTATTTCTCTAACGTATTAATGTATAAATATATGCCAATATTGCCGTCTCTAACTTATTTCTCCTTTTTTCCACAGGTCTTCCTGAATAAGTACAGTCAACAGTACATGTTGATCTGTCTTTCCTGTCCTCTCCACCACAACCATTCAAAGCAGATGGCTGCCCTCCTTGAGCCGGGTTCTGCCGGAGGTTTTCTTCCTGTTAAAGGGGAGTTTTTTCCTTCCCATTGTCGCCACGTGCATGCTTAGGATGGGGGATTGGATCGAAGTCATGACTCGATGCAATCAGTTGGTTTCTATTATAGGATATGTATGAATTGGCTCGAAATGATGTGTATGTTGATTTGTGTATGATTTGTGCCCTGTGACAACATTGTTGTGAAGTGGCGCTATACAAGTAAAGTTGAATTCAATTGAATTGAATTCAAACATACCTGTAGTAAGGGCAGAGGGACGTGTATGGGTAATGCCCCCTGGAGCCCTTCCAGCACATGAAATTCCCATGCAGCTCTTTCACCGTCTCCAGTGTCTTTCTCTCACAGGGAAATGACTCCACCTGACAGCCTGGAGGTTGGGACAAGAGAAGGTGGATGGGATTGGTTTAAGGAAAAGAGGGGACACCAAAAATTCACCAAAAGTCAGAAAACAAAGCAAAATGGAAATTTTGCAGGAAAAAATCGAAACGATGGAAAAGGAATCATCCTTGTTTGGATAACAAGCGCAAGTTGTTTTCATAGCTTCCTTCATGGAAGGCTCCAACCTGCAGGTGTAGCATTGCAGACAGAGAAAGTGCTCAGTGTTGTGTACAGGCCATTCACAGCATCATTAAAATGCTCAGCAAAGAAAACATGGCTCTCCATTGGCTCACTAGCCACAGAATGCAGCTCTTCCCACCTGAAAAACAAACGCAGAGAAGCAAGAATGGAAACAACTTAAAAAAAAGGTTTAATGTACTATAAATGCCAGTTGTTATTTCGCAGCCGCCAGACATACTTGGGATAGCGCAAGCCCACAGCAAACAAGACCACGCCTGTCTCTTTGAGCTGTGCAGCTGCTTGGGCCACGTTGCCCTGAGACCTCCCATCAGACAGGAGGATGACGATGCAGGGGACACTGGAGGAGTTACGGCCACCTGGAAAACCCTTCCTTAGGATATATTTTAAAGCCAGGCCAGTCTGAGTGCTGCCTCCCCTGGGAGGAGAGTTTAGATCGGTCATGTTATTGTCTGAACAACAATCAAAAAGAGTAATTACAGTTAATGTACTGTGCATATGACAGCCAAAGTCAACTAAACTTAAATTTTTCATAGATTCTCTTTTAGTTCTTGGACTTAAGATGCTTATTGGCGAAGTAAATAAATGATAAGACTTAGAGAAGACAATACAATTCTTATACATATAAAAATAAACAATGAACTAGGAAACATGCATCTAAGTCGCTATTTGATACTATTTCCAATCCAAATTCTACACAATGAATTACAATAAATAAATGTATATACATGTGTACAAATCCGTTTTTATTAAACTAATTGGATTTGTATGATTAACAATTTTAAATGTATGCAGTATTGTCTACCCACTTGGGAGTTTGACAAATGATTTCCTTACTGTGAGTCACCCTCAGCATGTGGTCAAATTACCTGCCTCGCCCTCGCTTTATTCATGTATCAAATTTCAAACAACCACCTGTGTTGCAGCGATAATCTGAAATTAATTTGGGGGTTTTTTTCACCCCAGAATGTATCTGCTATGACTTATTCTGCTGATGTGAGCACCATGGAGCTGTGTTTTTCCATTTCTCTCTGTGTAGACCTTTTGTTTTTAGATGTTGTTTTAAAATAAATCCAAAAATATGCTTTTCTTTTTCTTTTTTTTTACTTCTATGGCAATATTATCTCTTGTATAATGATGAGCCAAAATAATAAAAATTCTGACAAGTAGGTGAAAACTGATCATCTCCTTGCAGCAGCGCTAACAAGAATCATGCCATATTACGAAGCAAGAGAACTATCAAGACAAAAGCAGACAAGTAAACTAAAATATAATGGTTTGTCCACCAAGCCAGACTATGTCCACATTGGCAAAGCTTGTCTGGTTAGAGAAGGTTTAGATTTCCCCTGATGGTTTCTTTCCTGCCCTTTCAGGGTCTGCAAACGCAGGTGAAAGGCAAAACTGGACGGTAGATAAATAAAAGAAAAAGTGTCTGACAAATAAATCGCTTTTACAATAAATCTGGATTCTTCATGTGTCGCACTGCCTGCTTCAATGATGTTGCAGAGTGAAGAAAAAAAAAAAAAGTATGAGCTGTTTGATTCCTATGGTTTATTGATCATTGATGTTTTCAAATGAATGAATGACACACCTTGCAACTTGCTGGATTTTAAGAATCACCTGATAATATCTTGGTGTCTGATATCCTAAGACGCCTTCAGAGATCTTGAAAAGTCCATTTCTCACTAAAGGGATATAAGCAAGACCTAAACTACTCATCTGTGTGTGTTTTTAACAAGACAATTTATCCTTGACCCCAAAATTCTATTTTATTCTATTCTACAGCCATTCAGCAGACACTTCTATCCAAAGCGACTTACATACACACTCGTAGCCCGATAGGCACATCGGGAACAACTTGGGGTTCAGTGTCTTGCCCAAGGAAACTTTGGCACATATTCAGGGGAAGCCTGAAATCAATCTCTCCAACTTTCCAGTTGCAAACTGACTGCTCTTCCTCCTGAGGAATCTTCGTTTATATTATTTATGTATAACAAAGATAACTTATTTAACTAAACACCTTTTTTTTTTCCCCCCTACGGTCAAGCTAAAAATAATGCCACATTCTTAATGACACAAAAATTGTCTTTTTTTTTGTCCAATAACACATCTTGGCTAAAAACAAGGCAACAGGAGACGCACCTGTAAAACACCTTTTTTATGTGCTTCTTCAGCTCCTGTCTGGTGGAGCAGGAGTCCAAGGAAAACTCCAGCCGAGGAGCGGAGCCAAACTGAATCAAACCAACTCGCACCTGCACAAAGTCAGAATTGCAAGTGGGGTGACTGACATGGTATGAAGAGGGAGGGCATGAGGATTATGTATGTAAATGGAAACAAACCTTGTCTTGTCCAATGTCTAAAGCCTGAGACAGTTTGGCTGCATAGTGTTTGGACCTCTCAAAGCTGCCTTTCCCCATGCTGTAGGAGCCATCCATGAGAAAGAGGATATCCATGGCTGTTGAACACTGCATCACTTTTATTAGGGAAAAAAAAAAATAGACATATAATGAGGCCAAACTTTGTCTTTTCTGCATCGCATAAACATCACAAGATTAAACAGGCTACTTATTAAATGGAATGAAAATGAAATAAGAACTCGACATATTAAAAACTAAACAAACAAAGATTAGCATGCTAAAGCACAGTTTTCTTTTCCTAAGTGCTGCACACATTAAACTGCAACCACAGTAAATCTTCCCTCATACAAGTCTGAACAAGCTGCGTGGATAAATAATCAGAGGTGCTGCTGTTATGTTTGGCTGTATTTGATCAAGAGGAGGGCCATTACGAACAGCGCGCTGTGTTTCTGTCATTCAGGCTTACAGGAAAGTCATGTCTGCACTCTGTTCTGATACAGACAGCAGACTAAGACCACCCAAAGACTCTTCCCACTCCACCCTTTCTTTTACCGGCACTTCACTATAAAAAAAATTGGCACATTTATATTGTCACCAGTCAAGTTTTACATTATATTGCCTGACTTGACTCTTTTTAACATCATAAGATTTTGCTACACGGTCAAACAATTATTTAACGCCATTTTCAAGCAAAGGATATGAAAGATACCAACTTTCTGCAGCTGAGTTGATCTTAACAATGTTCTCATGGCTGGTTTGGATCTCCTGCACAGAGGTGCCCTGCTGAGCTATGAAGGACAAAAGACATGCAGATTGTTCAAATGATACATTTGTACATGCATAACGCAGAGAAAGTGAAGGCCCAGGTGGGTGGTCCAAAATTTATTTTAAAGTGAGATCCAAAAATCTGTTTCTACATGAGAATCAAATAAAGACACTTGCTAAGTTGTTTTTCTGTGTGCTGTGCAGCATTTAATCAGGAGGAAATGTCTGATATGTGCAAAGACACCCAGAATCCTCAAGTGTGGGAACTACAACAAAACAAAAAGGGGATTTTTTTTACCTCAATTTATTGTTAAAATGTTTTCCTGTGAAGTTGAAGAAGAAGAAAATATGTTGTACTTTGCAAAAATGTCTCATATTTCTGGTTTTCCATCAAACAAATTACAGCAAACTCTGCTGCACACAGGCCTCCTCCACCTGTTTTCTACGTCGATGAAAGTCCAAGTCAAAGAAAAAAGTCATTACTTTTACATTTTTGCACATGCATATGCACAGAAAGATTATATTTATTACAAATATCAGTTTTTTCACATAAAACGGGTCTTCTGGCTGTCAAGTCAACACTATCTGGATTCTGATGAAACAGAAGCTCCCAAACATGGGTAAACACTTTAACAAGATTTCTAAAGATAACTCGGAGCAAGAGTTGTGAGAATAACAGAGATGGAGTTGAAATAACATTGTTTAATTACCAGTTGTCATTTTCCCCTTTCTATGGTTTGTTCTAGCTTATATGACTGGAAAAAGCTTTTTTAAATATCCAGTAGTAGCCAGTGATGATGACAACATCCTGGGTAATCGGAACAGATTTAGAAAAAAATTTTCATTTAACCATTTGTTTTCACCTGGTGGGTGTAATAAATCTTTCATAAACTGAGCAGTTGCAGACATTTGCTTTTGAAGAGAGTCACTTCTTACAGTTTGGCCATGAACTGATTATCAGTAAATACACTTCTACAGTGAAAATGATGCACACAGGAACACACACACTGACGTTTTCACCAAATTACCTCAAGTTAACTGTCTCTGTAATCTTTCATGAGCTGAAACAACAAATGAGATGCCCTCTCTGAAGCTAACCCGGACCCCCCACTTGACCCCCTCTGCGATGCCTGATTGAGTATTCAAAGTTAATGTGAGGTGACAGGAGAACAGAAAACACCTTCTTTTCAGCCGTTCACAGAACGAACGTTCATCTATTCAGTCGCATGTAGAACAGAGAGGAGGGGGGCGGGACATGGGATGCACTCTGAACATGTCTCGTTGCTGTGGCAACCCCAACTGATTGCAGAGGCATTTGTCCAACATAAAGAAGGAGAACATGGGTGACTTTACAATCATGCTTTTCCACACTGTTCACCGCAGTGCTTCAGGCAGTTCTATTTTAGATTTAGTACCTGATTCTCAGCTGAAATAGGCGACAAAAAGTCAAAATATCAAAGACAGGTTATAGGTTCAAAAAGTTCAATGGAGACAAAAGGGCATGGTGTGTCCTCCCTAGATTATTTATTGTTAACTTTGACTTTGTCCTCCTCATCTGCTCGTTTTTCATAGCTGAGACCTGAGGATGAAGAATATGGCACACGTAAACCTGTCAGATCAGAGGGGCCACATTTGGTGGATGATCTATTGTTCCAGAAATAATAAATGCTATATAACCCTGCAACATAATGAAATAAGAGAATAATGAAAGAATGTCCTCTCAAATTATGAGAAATTTATTTATTATTTATTGTAATATAAAAAAATCTCAACCTAAATAAACACAGTAGGAATATAAATCTAAAAAAGCATATCTAATGATTTCTTAAAAGTAGATTTGGCAAAACTCTGCTATATGTTGCCACAATGATAATGTAAACAAACATGCAAATACAGCTGGTAATACCATGTCAACAAAATGAACTGATGGTTATACAAGTGATTCAACAGAAGTACACTTTTACTGGAAATTAGGAGGAATTAATCAAAGCAAATGATCAAAAATTGTGAGTAGTTTTTTTTTTTTTTTAGGTTTCATCAAAACTTCTCCACATAAAAATGTTAACTGTGACATTAAGAACAATGCTACATTCTTGGAAAACCCTTCAGGATCAGAAATGCACAACCTCTGCGTTTACTACTAAGATTTCTACTCGACTGATTTGGAGCGGTGTATCTTTTAAGAGTAGTCAACTTGTTACATGAATAAAAAGAAAAACAGATTTAATATTTTACCCTGAAAATAAAGTAAAGCTAATAAGTCCACACTATTGTGCTCTCAGACTCTCCCTAACTACCCATGGCTTTCAAGTCTTCCCATGTCTTCAATCATCATTTTGTAGGTGATGAGACGGAACACTAATCACTGAAGAGAAGCACCACCTGCAAACCAGCAACCTTTGCTCCAACCTCTTCACGCTCCTGACCCTTTAATCTGCCCCTGATTCCAGCATCATTCAAGCCTCCAGGTCCTCTTGACAGTGAAAGTCTTGGCAAAGCAGCTTTTTCATGGTCAGTGGGGCCCCATTGCACTGAACAAAAAGTCTGTTTGTCTGGCCAAGTGCCTCCAGCAAAATGACCGTGTTTCTTTGATGTCTGTGAAAATAATCGCAGCAGGGAAAACAGGAGCAAGATAATGAAAATAAATCCCCCTGCTGAGAGGGTGATGTCCATTTGGCTTTAATCCCATCTCAACCCCCTTGAAATCAGAATTAAAACTAAGGCTTCTGTCTGTCAGGAAAAATTTAATTTGACAGACCGGATTACATGGATATTTAGCGCTGCAACATGTCATCTATGTTGTCAGCACATGATGGGAGAACAGGGCCTCCTGACAAGGTAAAACAGTCTGGTTTGGTCAAGTTCAAAGTCTTAAAATGGTCCATAATCAATGCTCGACTTGGTACTAAAGCTGTCATTTTTTAAAACAACTCAAAGATTATATTGCAGCACAGCTCCCTCCTCTTCCTCCAGGCAAATACCAAAAACTCTCAGGTCCGAGAGAACAAGCGATGATGAGCTATAAAAGGAGATGCTAAATTTGCCCTGCCTGGAAAAGAACAAGCAGTAGGAAATAACTCTGAAGCGAGGATAACAGAAATTCTCCAGCAGTGGAAACCTAGCAGTTTAAAGTAGTAAAATATCCTGGAAATAATTGCAGGTTGTTTAAAGAGGCGGCAATGAATCACAATACAGTACATGAACATGCAAATGGGAACCCGATGGACATGTTCAGTGCTGTATGTGAGGCATTATTCAGCGAATTCATCAATTTACACTGAACAGTGAATTCTCAATGATATTTATGTGATTGGTGGGTTTTAAGCCTGACACAGGAATCTGCTTGTATATTTTCGGCTGCGTTTACACAAACAATTACACTATAGAATGAGTTATTTACTTCTAAACACATGAAGAAGTACGGTAAGTTAAAACTCTAGGTTTATGTTTCATTATATCAGGAGACAACAGAGTAAATGAAAGTTCAGGTCTTGAGTGATATAACACAACATTTAGAAAACCTAAAACTGTTGTTCCTCATCTTGCTTGGCCATCGTTTTATGTTAAAAATGTTTGTCCTGCTATCTTGATCAGGTTTTCCCAAATAAATACTACAGTACAGCTTTGTAAAAGGGACCTTTATGATTGAAAACATTTTTAATTCTTTTTTTTCCCCCAAGAAGATGGGATTATCAAGTTAAGCTTTCTAAAACACCATTTTTAAACTGCTCTTCCTTTATAATCATTGACTACCAGACAAGCACAAAATGTAAAGCAGTACTAAAAGTCAAATCAACCCACCTTGAAGGAGCAGCAGAGGAAAAAGGAGGGTGAGACAGATATCAGGGCGCATGATGGGACACCTGGAATTACAGACAAATGCTCATGTTTAGCACAAATACAACACAAAAAGAACAGAAATGCATATGAGAAGAAGGAAAGAAGACATCATTGAAGAGAAACGCAAGTCTTTGCTGTGCTGCTCACAATCTTAAAGAGTTTTATGGGTGCACCCAATTCTTCCCAAGACAAATCATAGAAAAAATAAATTCAATGTCAGAAGATTTATTTTCTGTTTTGATTCGAAGCTCAAGCTTGTTTTCCATTAGTGCTGACAAAACAACTTATGTCATGCTAAAAAAAAAAAAAAAAGTAGTGGAACACTTAGAAAACACTTCAATTAAGTCATTTAGTCACTGTTAAAAGTCATAGCCAAGTCGATGCAGTGTTACTAAATAGTAAATAAGAAGAAAAAAATAGAGGGTACCCTTTTATAGTAAACAGTTACAACTAGTCATCCTCAAAGGTATTCATACCCTGCCATTAAAGAAGAAAAAAACAGGTGTTACTGAAATAAGTTGAAATTGAAAAAAAAAAAATGACTGAAAATCATAACATTGCTTTTGAATTTTAGTTCAACGAAGATATATTTTTAAAAAAAAATGCAAACAAACATGATAAACTAATGCAGTGTATGTCACTCGTAATAGTTTGTTGAACAATCCTTTAAAAGTATCACTCCGACCAGTTCAGTCAGTCTTCTGCACTGTTGACTAGTATTTTGGCCTCACTGCTCATCAGCAAACGATAGGCATTTTTTTAAACTATTAATTTTTCAGCTCAATTCTATTCAAAAGCAATGTCTCATTTCACAAAATGATGGTTAAATTAAAAAAACGTATTACTCTTTTCAGTTTCCAGTTATTCAAAGTGACTATTTTGAATTTTACCTTTTATAAAAGAGTGTAAATAAATTTGAAGATGACTGTAAATGTACCCCTGACCATTCAAACACAGCTGGATAAAAAGACAGATGATGGATTAAAGAGTACATATAAAAATACTTCAGCTATTGTCAGAGTGACAACGTATTATAAATCCGTTCCTGCTTGATTTGCATCTGAATTAAAAACTGTATGAAATGGACAATCTGAGCTTTATCTGTGTAAAAGTTAGCATCTGCAGGAAAAACTGCTAAATTGAAATATCAGCTCATCCCACTGACAAAACATAACTCGCTACTCAAATGTGTCTGAACACAACACTTTACTGGTAATAACCAGCATGTGCACATGGAAGTGTTTTGATTGGGTGACAAAGACTTCAATAACCTCTAACAAAAGCTATAAAACTAAAAATTACACAGGCCCTGAAAAGCATCTATTAGAGTGTGCGCTGAGTCTGTCCTCTGCTATGTGTGTACTGTGTTACTAAGTTTGCTACAGCAGGAGGTATTTTTCCAGTTTTACCACTAAGGAGTCCTTTTAATCCATACACACACATATTCTAGTTACATTTTCTCAGAAAATGTCTTTCACACCTACTGAGCACAGAACTACAAACCATGAGCAGTTTTGGAAAGATGCAAAAGTCCACTGGAATTCTTTGCGAGTCACACAAGAGAATTTCTGTAACTTCTTACTGTCATGCAACCCAGTGGTCCAGCATGAAACCACAACCCTGTTAAATAGGTATGTTATAGACACACTAAATGAAAGACTGAAATTGATATTGTTAATTAATATAACAATTAATATTGTTATAAAGATTAAATAAAAATGTCTTTGGTGTAATGAATTCAATTTTAATGTCAAGCTTATAATGAAGTTAAATATCAACAACACTACATATTTCACTACAAAACAATAAAATTATTTTTCCATAAAGAACTGCTATACTATAACTACAGTGATATTTTAATGTTTGGTTGCATTCTTAAACAAAGGTGGATCTGACAGGTAACTGTGCACACAATCTGACCTCATAACCATCCCATCAGCCTGACAATCCTGGCTGTCATCCGCCAGCTCTGTTCTCTGTGTGGTCATTGTATGCTGCACACACACGATGTCGAAGGGCAGCAGATAAGGTCTGATTAACTCTGGCTGCTGATAAGCTTGGGCATAATACCCTGCCCGCAGATCAACAGTGTGCATCGAGGTAAGCAAAGACGTCGGATGTGCCAGACGGACCCTCTGCATACGTAAAGCTGTGTGTATTTCTGAGACAGTGAATAGAATTGTGTGCAGGATGGAGGCTCGCTTTAAAAGGAGTCTGTGTGTCTGTGATAAGAGATCTGCAGAGCTTGCATGGCGGTGGCCGACTGTGAAGCCCTGAGCAGATAAACATCATCGGAGGTTATTGATGCTCCTTTGTGCACTCGACATTATGTCTTAACAAGAAATTTCATTCCTGCTGCAGCTTAGAGTATGTAGGCTTGCAACAGGAAGCAGCCAAGCATGCCTACTTTTAATACACACACACACGTAATGCACATGCCTGTCTTAAAAATTGGTTGGCTCTTCACAAGCATTCCTCTGGTTCCCCCCGTTCCCTTCATCTGTTCTGGACAAACCTGCACAGATGAACTTCAGAGATCAACACTGCAAAATGAGCTTCTATCTTTGATGTCTCACATTTCTGACTAATTAAATAACTAACCTTTTAGATATTGGTTTCACTCTGATAAAAAGTTTATAAGCAGATTGGCACATGCTTAAAAAACATGCAGGTATACTTTGGAAAATTAAAGGAAGGCCCATCCATCTATGTGCCGTCTGTTTTGTATTGGTTCTTAGGTTGGAAAGCGCCTCCTTACTGTACACTATAATTAGAGAGGATTCTTTCTGAAACAACTTCATACAAAATTCAGAGACCTAACCAGTGCTTGGAGTGTCTGAGCACATGAATATTGACTGATTTAATTGTTTTACAACGAGTCACCTGCAAAAGAACCTTTAAAACGTGAAGGACAAACGTGGAAACTTCAGGGTAGCAACTTTTCTATCAAGAGCCGCAGCTGGGATTCAAAATGCAGACGAGTGCTCTGAAGCAGCAAAACAGATCAAAAAGTGAAGTGGAACTGGAATGACTTTCATGTAATAAAACTCAACATTACACTGCCAGCTAATCATTGCTTCAAAATTCCTGTCATGTGAGTGGATTACAACACTTGAGTCCATGAGGTTTAGGTGTAAATTTAGACCTTAAATACATTCAAAGGAAGAGTTTCTACCCATATTAAGCCTGGACTTCACATGTTAATTGAAACTATTACAAACGTTTAATGACAGAGAAGATAAATACCTGAGAATGATACATTAGTTTGTAATTTTGGATAAATTTCCAGAATTGAATTACACATTAAAGTCAGATTCAAGCGTCAAGAGGGCACGCACCAGTGTCCACCTGGTGCTGGTCGCAAATCCAGGTAAATACAGAGGGTCATGTCAGGAAGAGTTAGGGTTGGACTTGCAGCAAAAAAGCCCATCAAAGTCAAATATATGAATCAGTTCATTGTCTTCCAGAGCTGACCAAATGAGGATTAACACAGCCTGTAATTGTGCTGTTTACTTACAGGGTCCCAATGGAAATCAAGGTAAAATGAATTGAAGAAAGTTCTTGTCCATAATCACCCTAAAGTGACTGTGGACAATAAGATATGTTTGTAGGCAGAGAAAGAGAGAGATTAAAAAACGATGAGTCCAAGAAATGCTAGGAAATGTTAAAATGTTGCGATATTGACAGGAGAAACGTAAAAGTACTAAGGTTAGAAGTTTATGAGCAGATTTTGAGCTGTTCCATCATGGTGATGATGGAAAGAGAAATGGATTTGGCATTATCTTAAAGGAGTTTGTTAGGAAGGCTCAAGAAGTGGAAAGACTTTCAAAATTAGTCTGATGCAATAATTTTAAGTTGTCATATTCATTGTTGTTGGTGTTTATAACCACAGTTAAGATGCAAGTTGGAGGGCAATATGTCACTAGTTAGATGAGATGATGCAGAGTAACGCCAGACATAAGAATGGGGTCACTGGTGCAGACTTGAGAGGACATGTTGGTCTGTTGAGGCCTAGGGGAAGACCAATGAGGACAATTATGGAAATTGTGAAAGAGGACATGAATCTAGTTTGTGTAAGAAAAGGGGACGCAGAGGATAGCCTATGATCAGTTTCTCAATCCACTGTATGTTTTTGAGGTTTCCAAAATTCAACACATCTGACTCATTAGCAACTTAATCTGCATCAGGTGTGATGGAGTTATGAATAACTGCAACATAAGCACTGAGAAACACTGGGTTATATGGAGGTAGGCAATTTGCTGTGGCTTCCTCAGAAATGCAATTGAAAAGGGAGGGAGGGAAAGGTTTATTGAAAGCTACTTCTTCCAATCTTTTTCATACAGTGAGCACGTAGAAGAACCAACACAAATTTCTGGAATAAAAGTTTTAGACAAACCTCTCAAAAAAACTGTTTATTGAGGGGAGAATATGTTAAGTCTTTAGGTTTGTAGAAATACTCTTTAAAATAAACCATTTAGTTTGTCATAAATTTGTACAGGGGAAAAAAAAATCTCAGTCATGGTACACGTCTGAAATGATGCATTTAAATGTTAATAACGGACATCCCACTTAGCATAAGTCCCATATAAAACCCATGTTCTGTGTATTATTGAAAACTAATTTTCTTTCAGGAGACAAATTAAATATTTAAATCAGATTTAAAACAGGTTTGCTTTTAGTCTGTAGTTTGTCGTTAGCAGCACACCTAGTAGTTAGCTGGTCTGTCAACATCTGGTCACGTGTCAGGGGTCACCGCAAAGAGCAGAGGGTGTGACCCCGACATGTCACAAGAAATGTACTGAGCTTAACTACATTGGGTTTTGCTGCTAACGTACTGAAGGAGATGGAATAACACGCTATTCTCGTGTTTTCTCATACATTTTGATCTCTAGCCATACAACACAAGTTTAAAAAGTGCATCGCCTTTAGTTTTGCTTCGTCTTATTTGAAGAAAAACCTGCAGATGTTTCATCATACAAATTTGTATTTTCACCTAAGATTTGCTCTGAGCTTCGACACAGACGGAGTCTTTTTCATTCCGCGACGTTCTATCCACCCCTATCAGGTGAACAAATCAAACGCACCCCGTTTCCTCCATGTCAAGGTAAAAAGCACCATCCTTACCTTCCTACACTTTATGGGTAGTCTTTCACGAAGTCCCCCCCTGCGTCTGCACCGCACCTTGTTTCCGTCCTGTTCTAATAACTCTGCTTCAAACAGACGAAGCAGCGACCCCACCCACTCCTAATACCCACCTTTAAGGTGCCTGCACCGCGGGGGTTATTTTGTTCCCCTATCCTGGTCCGGCGACAGACACGCAACAGCTTTATATGTCCCTTCCAAGAAACGATAATCAAGCCCATTCTGTCTTTAAGCTTCAATTTACATTCCTCTTTGGGTACAAAAGAGTTTAATTGACCAAACAGATTTAAAAAAAAACAAAAAAAAAACCACACATCTTTTCCAAACTGAACCTTTATGTAGTCTTTATAAAAATTTAAAAAAAATTAAAAAAAAAAAAAAAAAACTCAAGTTGGACATGTTAACACGTGATTAGGAACATGGAACAAATGGCAACACAGGAAGTACCACCAAACAAAAAAAATAAAAATAAACTTGACTGTAACTTGTAGATAAAAACACCAGTGCACCATCAGTCATGAAGACTTTAAATGAAATGTAAAACCGCAACTGAAAAGATGGGTGGAAAGGCTATTCTGGTGAACATTGAAGTTTATCTACAGGATCTTCATTATTTACTCTCTCCAACAAACTTTTTTAAGAGAGCAATCTGAAGCTGCATCATCTGTTCCAGCTTGTCAATCTGAGGATGGCAAGCAGATAAACATATTTACATTACTTTTTTTTTGCATTACCGATAACAAAACTACATATTAAACTGGCATTTTATCACACTTTAATAAGTTAATTCTAAAAGAACTAAAAGTGGGCCCGACCTTTGTCTTAATACTCTGGCAGCAGCAGCTTGAGGTCTGAGGATCTGAAATTTAGATCAAACTAAATTAATTTCAAATTAATCATCCGCATAGAGCAAAACCTGCAGAATGACACTGTAAGCATGTTCAGACAGAGGAGCAGATTCTGATTTAAGTACATACCATTATTATATGTGTTATTTTGGCACGGTGGCGCCATCTGATCAACAACCTTCTGCATAGGATCTTCTGAAAATGAAAACAAGCCTTTTGTTATGGTCAACACTTTCAGTATCCAATGTGCCATTCAGGCAGAGTAACTTTGCCAAGTAACTGGGAAAATTACACCTTTTCTTGTAGCAACAGGTGCACATAAAAATATCACTACAAGCTTAATGGTTTGCTGATATCGCTTTATCCTACTTTTAACAATACCAGAACACAAATTATAATATTTAATCAATTAATTCCTCTGGCAGTGAACTACTGATTTAACAAACCATTAGCTGTTGCTGGAGAAGTGCTGAACATCTGCTGAGGCCTCTGGGTTGTTGGTTCTGGAGCTTGGTTTGGCCCCGAGGTGTTAACTGTCACAGTCTTGTTTTCCAGGTCATTTTGGAAATCGGGTACTGGCGGTGGTTGAGGGGCAGGTTCAGCAGCAGAACAAATGGGTGTGCTGCCAGGTATATCTGTCCTGGTTGCAGTATCTAGGTTGTTGGTGTAGGCATTTAATGCATCTAAGATCATGGCTGTGAGGTGTCCCCCACCCCTTTCCACAGGTAGAGTGAGGGAGAGCACATTAGCAGAGCCATCAAATGCCTGAACAGTGGCAAGGACGCCGTTCACCAGTTCACTCCTGAACATCTGCTGTACTTCTGCAGGCCATTCTGCAGGGAAGTGCTCTTTTCCTAAAATATGGGAAGCAGAGGATTGTGCAATTGAGAGAAATGCTGCTGCTCAGAATTTACTTTAGGTGAATTAAGAGAAAGAAAAAGAAAAAAACCTGAGGAGCAACATTTCATACCTGTGAGGGTGCAGCGGGTGATCTGAAAAGGGAGCTGTAACAGGTGCATGGGGATGGAAAGGATTCGAGAGAAAGGTACATTTTCACTGTTGCCGTAGTCTGCGTAGATGACACTCAAGTCATTCTCACCAACTTCCAGGACCACAGCACGGTACCAATTATTGTCAGCTGACAAAGAAAAGAAAAAGGTTAATTAATTCAATGTTTGGTATTGTTCCATTGAAGAAACACAAAATATTCAGTACTGGAAAGATATTTAAAAGCCCAAAAATAGGAATGGTCCACATCAGTAGGCTCAGTAAAAACATGATCAGTCCTCTCCAGATAAAGACTGGAGGTATTTACAGCAACTGCTGTAACATCCTACTCAGAAATCTCTGTTAAAATGGACCCTGTGGTTAGCTGGCTGTGGAATGTGTACCACGCTTTAGTCTCCGACTTGTATACTGTGTTTAAAGAAGCTCCTACGTACATCACGCACACAAACTGTGTAATTATTTCTAGTCACAGACATGGAATTACCAGCTTAGGTTTGCAAAGGCAGAACTGCAGGTGGGGTCTAAAAAACATTCAGGAAAAACTAAAACTGGATGTGAGAGAAAGATGTATACAGACACAGACAGTACACTGTCAGCTAGGCTGGTAGTAGTCTGAAACCACTGAGCAGAAACAATAGAACCTGAACACCTAGTTTTCCATGCTGACCAGTAAAATTTGCCTCAAACTGAAGTGATCTGAAACTGATCGGATGGAGCAGCATTTTTAAAATTAAAATTTTTTTACCACTACTGTCGACACTATGATGGTAGTTTTAAAGTTTAAATACAATTTGTCATTGCATCTATTCCTTCATGCGAGTTGCAGCAAAAAGTCTATAGTAACCTGTAAAAACTGAAGTCATATTAGGGAATGAAGTAGTTGCAGATATTTAATATGATAATGAAAATAATTATTCTTCAGAGCATATAATTTATAATTAATAATTTAAACTTGTTCCTTACCAGAGAACTGGGCACAACAGGCAGCCCCAGGAACCAGTTTGCACTTTCCATCTGCAGATAAAGTGCTGTTGTTGCAGCTGGCAGCCAGTTCCATCATCACCTCCTGAAGCTTTTGCTGGTCCACTTGACAAAAAATAAGAGAAAAAAATTATTTTGTAAACTTTTCACTTGAGCTTCAAAAAACAAATGAGTAGAAAGTGAGTGTTCGCACCCTGGGTGACACCAAACAAGTAGAAGAGGGATGGACTAATGACAGCGGCAACGTAAGGCTGAAAGGTCTCATTCAGCGGCAGTTCCACTGTCTTCCAATCCACTGGGAAAGATGCGACTGGAAATAAATCACAGTATTTGAAAATTTGCTCCAGAACATCGTCGACCATATTATCTTGAACACATGACATCCCAGCTGACCGTCTGATTGCACTGC
Organism: Telmatherina bonti; assembly: GCF_933228915.1. Classification (NCBI taxonomy): domain Eukaryota; kingdom Metazoa; phylum Chordata; class Actinopteri; order Atheriniformes; family Telmatherinidae; genus Telmatherina; species Telmatherina bonti. The sequence continues at coordinate 15,336,463 of NC_136630.1, read as the reverse complement.
TGTCTGCTCTTCACTGGTTACTTCTCTGGAAATGATTTCCACCTTATCAGAGGCCTGAACATGCAACCGGTTTTGCCTGTTTTCTATCGCAACCTCCAGTTGTTTGGTCATAGAGCCCAACTTTCCATGCATCTCTTTGGACATCTCTCCAGAAACTTTAGCAAGCTGCTCAGAAATGAGGGCAGCTGCCACGTTTTGTCCTCTGCTCTCCAGCTCCACGCCATAACCCTGGTCGGTGACTGAAACGACAAGAGCATTCAGCTGCTCGCCATCCACCAGAGTTTGGAACCACAGCAGAGCTTCACTGCTCCACTCTGATCCCAGTGGCTCCACACCTGAATCCAAACATGTGCAATATTAGAAACTTGATGACTTTTTAAAACCTCTGTGTTGAAATAAAATATTTCAAATCACTAAAGATAGATTTATATAAACTGTGGAAATTTGTCACATATGAACAGCAAAAAAATGTTTCAATTTGTACCAGCGAAACGTATGATATTAAAATTAATTATATAAAAGTAGTTGTAATCATACCTTGTATTTCTAGATATGGTTTAGGAAATATCCAATTGAAGGAGGAAAAAAATACTTTGTGATATATAATAAGTCTTGGTTAACTACCGGTTGTTTACCTGTAAGCCAGCAGGGAACTGCTTGAAAAGGGAATTTCAAGAGTTTGCGTGTAATAGAACAAAGATGACTCGTTTTCACTGTCATGCTGTAGCCATATTCAACAAAGTTGACTGTTGCCTCGTCTTCAAATAGCTCCTTCACCAAAGCCCGATACCATGATCCATCATCTGGGAAAGTGGAGGGGCAAAACATTACCAAAAACAAAACAACCCAAACACCACGAAATGTACTCAGAATACTAAAGCAGACCAAACATGCCTGCAGACAGATTACAGTACATTCGCTTTACAGATGACAATCACAACATCAGTATTTTGTCTCTCCATAAAAACGATTAGTTTACTCCCTGTTTAATATTGTAAATAGTTAACTTAATCCCATGGCATCAGGTGTTCTCTGAGGGTCTCACCAGGAAACTTGGCACAGCATGGCTCTCCCACTTTAGGTATGAAGGGTGACTTATTAGTCTCACAGTGTTCCTTTAACTGAGCTTGCAGCTCTATTAGCCTCTGATGGTCTGAAAAGAAAAAAGAAAAAACAGTTTAAGGGGCACAAGACAGTGTCATAGTATGTAAGCAATCAATGCACAATAATCTATGAAAACCATTGTCTCACAATTCTACATTGCAGAAAATATTTTTCAATACAACATGAGAAAAGCAATTAAAGCAATGTAAGGGCAATCATAAATTTCCTTATGTTTATGAAAACACAAAGGCAGCAAAACAAAATGCAGGTTACGCTTGAGCATATGTTTTTAAAAAAAAAAAAAAATCTTGGCCAAAGCAGCAATACCTGTGGGATTGTTGATGCGGCAATAAAACTTCCCAGGACTCTCCACAAAACTAACACGTAGCGCCACTGTGTGGCCATCACAGGGAAGCTCAGTAGTAGACCAAACCAGAGGTTCACATTCAGGGCAAGACACTGAGGATTGCAATAAATCAATTCCACACGGTATCTTTGTACTTGTAGACCAAGTCATACAATTTAAAAGCAGCAGCTGAAAAACTAAACTCTGACTATAGAGGGTAAATTTGTCACCAAAGCATTCAGTGAAATCCTGGTGAAGTTGAACCAGTCATTGTTTTAGACCTTTTTCAAAATAATCTAATGTGAACATTAATGTTTTAGGAACTAAAAGACTAAACACAATATTTTTAGATAATGGGCCTGAAACAGTCTGCACAGCCTGAAATGAACTTTCCCACCATGTGGTTCTGGAGTAGTAGCTGCCTCACTGGCCTGCTGATCGACACTGGTGGCAACAGGAATAGGAGCAGCGTAGCCTGCAGAGATCAACAACTCGGCTACATTGGCCTGAGGATCACTGGCCTCATCGATCATAGTCACCAAAGCTTTGCCTTCATGTGCTCCCTGGATGTCAATCCGTAATGTCCTGCCCAACACTTGTCGCTGCAGGGCCAAAAGGCAGTCTTCTGACCACTTCTCCCCAAGAGGCTGCACCCCTGGCAAAAAACCCCAAAGTCAGATGCAGGCACGAAAGAAAGTGACTCAAAAATACAAAACTACATCTGAAAATGACATCTAAATTTACCAAAGTTTTTTCTGCAGGAAAAAAGCATCTATTATAAATCTCAGTGGGATGGCAAATAAAGTTTAAAAAAAAGACTCAAAAACTTTGAGCTTACAATTGACTAATAAAAAAAGATAGTTAAAAAATTGAAACTCTTCTAAATAACTTTCTCCATCTGACAAACTACCTTTTAGACCACAGGGTATAGCTTGCATTGGAAGGGCAAGTAGTGAAGCACTGATAGGTCGCAGTTGGCATAAATCCACCTCTTCAGAGTTGCCAAAGTCAAGGTAGCCGACACACACTCGTTTCTCTGAGGGGTAAGCTAAAATTTCTGCTCGATACCATTGCTTGTCTTCTGAAAGAAACATATGTGAGAAGTTCAATGCATGAAGCATATTTAGAGGATACAAACTTGAAAATTTTGCTGTGTATATGAAGGAAAAGCAAACATTGGTTGGTACAAACAAAGTGTTATGTTGTCACTGAAGTCTGTGTGGATAAATTGGGTCAGTTTACAGAAGTGCTGTACCAGAGAACTGGGCACAACAGACTGTGCCGGGACCTGGTCTGAAGTTCTGTGGAACAGGAACCTTGGAGCAGTGTTCCCTCAACTTCAACTGCAAATCCTGGAGGACGCCTGCAAACCAGCATTCAGTCAAAGCAAACACATTTTTATTTTGAGATGCTCAAGTTGAATTGCTGAGATCAAATGCTACTCACCAACATTCTCTATTTTTTGCACAATTATTTGGTTGGGTGACTGGAGGTGAGTGACCACAACAGACAACTGGTCACCAACTGCTTGTATTATTGGCTCAGGAGGCTGCGCCCATGTATTTTCATCTTTCCCATCAGAGAGACACCTGAAGTTTTCCAAGGATGCATTCAGCATGGCACCTAAGAAGACGCAACTCTTGTTGTCAGAGGCTCTAAAATAGCAAACTCCATGCAGAATATAGGATACTGGTGCACTTCAAAGAAGTGACATTTTGAAAATAAAAAGCCAGACAGTTTTCTGCTCCTCAGCTGGAAGCCATTTCTGCACAGGTCAGGGCATATGTAGTCAAACAGTTAATATGGCAGCAAAGAGTTTGTTTAAATAGTACTGCATGACTTTGAATGTGTAAATTAAATAGTTATTAATAAATCCTAATTTCTTAGTTGTATTCTACATAAATGAAAAGCCTAATCACACATTTTTACAATAAAATGAAAAGTTTGTATTTTGTGGAATGAGCACTGATCTTACATCTTAGGCATAACCTTACTAGTTTTGGTGGACAGCATAAATTTCTTCAGTCATAAGTGTTGTTTGTAAAGTCATAAGTCATATTTCTGCTGTGAAAAATCCCTGCACCCTACCATTCAGAGCAGCGTCATCCTAATATTCTGCATGTTGATATTGCAACAAGAATTTCATTATCTTGTGCAGGCCTAACAGTTTTCACCCAACTACAGATTTAATGTCAATCATAGAGAAAATGGGTTCATATTGAAGTATACATACATATATATATATATATATATATATATATATATATATATATATATATACACACACACACCATTAACTTACTTATATTTTTTTCAGTTTGTGCCAAACTGGTGGTTTCCTTCACTGCATACCCTTGCTCAAGGAGAAATGTGCTCAGGTACTTTCCTAAAAGACACAAGGAAACAGTTTCATGTAAAAGTTATGCTTCTGGGAATCCTTAGTACATACATCCTCATTTTTTCTGAGCTCATTCAGCTCCACGTTCATCACCAACTGAAAGCAGGATATCCACAGCATGGATGTGACTGGTGTCCTGTGTTTTCACCAGCTTTACAGTCACAATCTTGCTAGCCAACAGCTGTCTCGCTGCAATACAGCACTTGTCTGACCAACTGCCAACCACAGGGACCACGTGAGCGATCCGGCACTTCATTGCCTGCAAGTAATAAATGCATGGGTTAAAATAATGCTAGCTGTTACGTACTACAGATTAATTGTTGCACAGCAGATGAATGCTTTCATGAAAAGTTTCATCCTTGGCAGTAAATTTCTATGATTCATATTAATAAAATAACATATACACAAGACAAAACAATGCACTAACAGGGATTTTTCACAGCAGACATCTTCTGCTTTTCGTTAGCAGCTTTAAAACATATACTCACACATGGGGAAAATGGGTGGATATTAGCAGGTAGTGGTCGGATCCGGTCCACTGGTACATCTTCTTCATTGCCAAAGTCAATGTAAAGGATATTAGCCATCTTCTGGTCGGCAGCCAAAGTCTGGACGAGACCTCGATACCAGTTCTAGACATTAAAAGGGAAAAATGGAAACCATGTCAATCAATAACTGAATCCCACAATATGCGTCTCTTCTCATTATTAAGACTTAATGCTCACCATGTCACAAGAGAATTGAACTGCACAAACTTCTCCGACAGAAGGTACATAAGGTATCGCTGAGAGGACACTGCAAGTTTTCTGAAGCTCCGTGCTGATCTTCTGTAGAGCCTTCGGCAGCTCAGGGTTTTGAGCAATAAGGAAAAATTTGCCTGGGTGATAGAACTCTATAACAGATGCCTGAAAACACACATGCAACAGACACTACATTTAGGCATCCAATACACTTGACTTGTATAATTTTATTCAACTAATTACACAAGGTATACCTGGATTTCTGCTCCCTCGATGGCTTTGGTAATACACAAGTCATTCATAGAAACCTTCCGAGGGCCGGATGAATTACTAGCCTTTAATACAGTACAGATAAAATAAATAAAATTTAAAAAAAACTTTTGCCAAGAAGTGAACATTAACATTACCTTCACCTCTGCCAGGGTGTCTTTGTCTTCAACATGTCGGGCAGTTATAATTTCCATGAGTTTCTCCCTTTAGAGGGAGCAAACAAGATAAAACAAAAATAAAAAATCAGTATTTATTGGATGGGGAGTTTTAATTCAACTAAAAAGGTAATGGCTAAAGTGGGTGTGCATATTCTCATTTTGCTGGTGAATTAATCAGCAAAAACTGTAAAAAGCAGCCAGTGAGGAATTTCTCTCCTAGATAAAAGGAAAATACATTTGCGTGTGCAATCACTGCTTTCAAAACTCACAATCTCTCAGGGCAAACAAGTTTATTTTGTCAATAACTGAGACACAATGGCACTAATATATATTGAATAATGATTTTTAACTTGATATAAAACATATTGAGAAGGTTTAACAACCCAAATGAGTTTGATTAAGTGGCTTGTGAGGGCAGTTTGTGCTACAGAATCCGAGTGGAACATCCAATGGAATAGCTGTTGAATACACTATTAAAATGGCTGGCAGACACTATGTAAACAGTGTGCAATTGTGTAGGCTTCCACACAAATGATGTGCAGCTACTTACTGCGATTTTGAGTAAATTCCACTTACTTTACAGGTTCTGGTTCAATGGCCTTGCACACATGTCTGTGAGCCTTCCAATCTTCTGTCTGGCACAGTACAGAACAATAAGACATCTTCTTGCAGCGTTTACATCGAAAATTCCCTGTTTAAAAAAACCACCATGAATACTCATGCAAACAAAAAACACCGACACAAAAAAATGGTGCAAACTACCAAAGAATTAGACACACATGAGAAGTCGGTTACTACTTTATGGCCAAATGTTACTACTTGATATTCGTTATGGAGACTTGATATGAAATTTAAAGTGTAATCTCACCTTGCTTACCACAGTAGTTGCAGAAGTGCACAGTAAGTGGTGGCGTGGTAAATCCCATTACCTAAGAAGGCAGAAAAAGACTTTCAGACAGGAATTAACTTCTCGTATAGCGCAATAACCATGATAATGACATGTGTATGTTTTTACATACTTTAGACTTATCCTTAAGTAGTGGTGTGGTTATGGGACCTGCAAAAAAGATTAATGTCAGATTAGGCAAACAAAAAATTTTAATTACATTTGGTTCAAATCTAAGTAAAATTGTTGTTTACCAACAGTGGGTTCAAATTAGCCTCCTAACACTGTAACATTGTAAACGCATGGTGGACATCACCAGGTTTGACTTATTACCGTGTAAAATGGCGCCAGGGGCGACTGATATGGTGGTGAATTCTGGCCTAGTAAAGGAGGAGGAGGGGGCCGTGGGACCTGATGAAGGTTTCCTTAGTGGCCGGTTGGGTTGAGTCGTGTTCGGTGAAAATATCGTGTCCATGTCGGTAGTTGCCGCTAAATAATATACAAAATACGTTTAATAATTCAGAAAAATACATTTAAACGAACAATACAAGGTAGAGTTGTGTAGTATATTTTTTCCCACAACATTTTCCAGCATGTCTACAATTTTAGCTAACTTTCGAAGGCGAAACGTTTATCATTACAATTTCTAACGCCAAGTCCAGACTAAAAACTATTTTAGCTGTCATACTAAAGCAATACCTGAACATTAGTTTCGTTAGCAAACTCAGAGAAAATTGTGATACACTGCTTTCAATTGTAGAAGTACTTACAGTAGTTTAAATTAGCACAGTCTGTATGAGTGTACCACGTGCGAACTGGTCGCGTGGAGCAAAAAATGCTGCACCTGCGCAATAGCGTCAACTGCAGGTGAAGGCGAAATTATTTAATTATAAATCGGGTGAATGAGAACGTGCACAGGTTTTACCTACCAAATGCCAAAACCCCATGGTGTATTCTTTCAGACCTATCTAGGAAAATAATGAACTATGAAGAGTCTGACCTTACTGCGTTTTGGCTATTTTTCTTTTTAAAGGCTTTTCCCTCTCTCGTCTTTTATAATTTGAGTTTATTTATAGTAAACTCATGAACTCAATCTCTCTCTCACTACATACATGCATACACATACACACACACACACACACACACACACACACACATATATATATATATATATATATATATATATATATATATATATATATATATATATATATATATATATATATATATATATATATATATATATATATATATATATATATAAAGGTGGGTCACTGACTGCACATCGTCATGTGTCGACGTCACTATTATACAGTCTACGTCAACGTCGGATTAACGTCATCCATCACTGTGCTGTCATTGGTTAATATCGGTCTATCGCTTGTGCTACAGTGGCCATATTTGTTGATGTGTCATATCAGAGTGACTTGTTGGGCGATCAGCAGGTTAAACTTGGTGCTCCAAGTTCATTATTTTCCTAGATAGGTCTGAAAGAATACACCATGGGGTTTTGGCATTTGGTAGGTAAAACCTGTGCACGTTCTCATTCACCCGATTTGTTACCTAAGTTCCATGCTAGCGTTAGCAACCTTAGCTAAATTGTGAAAGGACTGTATCGTACAAGCTAACGCCTTTATTATCAATGTTAGCTTAGCCTGACTCCAATATGTGTGGGCTCTTTGATCCAACACTATGTCAATATGCAGATAAGTTTAGAATCAATTTTACTAGAACTGTTAGTTTAGTAATTTTCAGTCTGTCCCGTTTTGGCTTGGTTTTCTGTGTCCATAGTCCTCTAATGTTGTATCGTAGCTAACTAATGAGCTAGTAAGCTAAAGTCATTACAGGTAGTATTTAACGTTAAATAAACATAAATGTATATTATCTTGAGTATATTTACACGGTATGTTGGTCGTGTACTTGCTGTCACCACCCTGACCACGTTCACTATGCACTTAAACATTGTATCTGGAAAGTGCTGCTAAGACATTATTGTAACTCGGGTGTTATGGCATGACACCTGTCTGAAGAGCATCTTCAGCGTTGGACATTTTAAAGTGTTCACAGTTTGAAGAGTATTTGCGTGAAGAAGCATAAGCGTTGGTCCTAGAGGACTTCGGACACGGGGTTTTATCCGGAAACATGACGTAACACAAGTAGGGTTTAAGCCTTTTCAAAACAATATCTTACACTACACTACAGAGTTGTTTAAAAGTTGCAGAACCTCCAGTCAATAGCAACCACCTTAGTAATCAGTGAAACTGTCATTGCTGACAAAGCCCCTTTCATTCAACTGTTGAATTCAAGTTGTTCAACCAGTGTTCTCTGTTTCAGACTGAGATAGGGATACTTATTAACGTTTTCCACGATTTGCCATAGACATAGTTGTTTACCACTTTTCTTTTTGCGTAAATACAGATAAAGCTATGTCTCCAAAACAACTGCCTCTTTTCAAAGCTAATCCATCCAGTTTGTATTTCTTTCTCTGGCCGAGTGTACTTGGACCTTTCACATTTATTATGTAATAGCTTGATCAAGCTTATAGCAGTCACTTTACTTAATGTTTAGTCTTTGTTCTCACCTACAGTTAAGAAATAAAAATATTTTTCTGTCATTATTTCCATGTTTTCGCCCAGTGTTTTTCCCTACCCTCTTACCATTGATTTATGTCTAATCCTTGTCCTAACTTCAAAAAGATCAAAGCTCATTAACTTTGAGGAGGTGACCACAGGACAACAATACAGTTATTTGACTTTTGCTCTGACATATTTGGAAGATCCTGGCAAGTTAGCTTTACAGTTAATCATGGATGGATTTGCAATGCATTTTCAAGACATCTTCCTTTTAGGTAGTGATCTTGAATACCTATCTTAGTTGTGACATTCTTTGTCACACACCTTCCTGTTTAACGTCATCATAGGAGTTTACAGAAACACGGCTTGTTAGTGTGTGACAGTACTAAGATGTGTTTGTCTAACAACTCTCAACTTTTCCTTTTACTGGCAAATGAATCCACATGAGGGCAGATAGTTTTCTTCCTCCACAGTGTTGTTTTTTTACCAGGAAGGCTCAAAATGTAGAGCACACAGGACTGCTGTGAAGGTGACTTTCAGGTCTGCGCCAATTCAATTTTTTTCTCTTTTGCCTGTTTGTTTTCTTTATCTCTTTGCCAGATTAAAAAATGGTGAGGGGCCATTGAATTGCCAGGTCCTGCTGTACATCCACAGATGATGGAAGGATCAGAAGTCAAGTCAGTGCCAGAAGAATCACATCCAGCAGATCAGCTACACAACAGCACATATAATGTAATAGAAAATGAACAAGCAGAAATATGCAGTCAAGGAAAAGACGAATTACAGCTTGACAATGAATTAATTACGACAACGGCAGATATTGAGATGGATTTAAGCCCAGAGCGAGAAGCTCAAACATGTAGTCAGGAGGATCTACCTTGGAGCGAACTGGCTGCTGAGACCAGATGTGATAGTATAGGTTCCAGTAAAAATGAAAAAACTCCAGTTAGTCTTTCAAATGAGGCTGCTCCTGTTTTGGTGCTCTCTGTCGGCCCTGAAACTGTAGTAGAAAGCTCTTCTTCTGTTCTTGAAGGAACAGTAGAGACTTCATTGACTTTTGATGCAGCTGGTCCAAACAGCAGTGTGAATCCATCAATCGAAGTTGCCAATTATTCCTCAGAGTCATCACCTGTTGACAATAGTGGCTCAGCTGAGACTCCATCTTCATCCTCCTCTGTCCAAAGAACTTCCAAAAACTCCCCTACTGACTCTACAACAACCTCTGGGATCTCTAATGGCCCCCCCACTCCGAATCCTGACACGCTCAGCTCTTCGCCTGCTTCCAGCCCTCAAACCAGTGCCAACAGCTTGGTCCCCTCACATTCCTCAAGCCCTTATGACACTGACTGCAGCCGAAAGCTTATTTCTCAGATACAGCGCTCACTGTCACAAGAGTCGCTGCTGGACGAGCTAGAATCTGAGCTCTTGGCTTGTCAACTGCCTGAAGGTGAAAGTGGAGGTCAGAGAAAAGGGAGCCCACCTTTGAATGGAGTCCCTGCAGACCAGGAGGGCTGTATGGTGGTCTTTGAAAAGTGTGTGCAGTACAAATATGCACAGCAGGAGAAAGCTATTGAGAGGTAAATTTGTTTTGTTGTAGAAAACTTGAAATATACTTACTGGTGTTTCCACTGTTGAAATTAGACTTGGATGTAGTCAGCTAACAGCTCTTTTAAACTTCTAATGTTAATGACCTTTGTATGATTAAGTTGTAGGAAATGCATGTAAATCTGCTATTTTTTTTTTATTTGTTTTTAATGTTTTCGGCAGCACTACTAAGTCTATTGAGTTTATTTGCATATCGTTCCTCTCAGATTTGTCTTAACAGTATCTGTTTCTCGATAGTCTGAATTCCTCAGTATTTTGTATGGGCTTGACCTAAATTGTGAAAGTGTGTGTGCATGCTAAATCTGTTTGTCTAGGTTGCTTGAGGAAAACAAGAAACATCAGGACCTGATTCTTGGTATCTGCTCTGAGAAAGACAACATGAGGGAAGAGTTGAAGAAGAGAGCAGAAACAGAAAAACAACACCTGACCACCATTAGAAAGGTCCCTTTTTTAATTCTTTATGATTTTGTCATGTTGTCCAGAATAAAGTCACATTGATAGTTGACTCAAAGCAAACATATGGTAAAAGAATGGACTTTATCAGTCATGTTTGTCTCGTTAAGCTATTTTTAATATCTATTGAAAACTGTGGAAATCTGTTTACCATATGTTGTGTCATCGGAAATAGTCCACCACAATGTTTTGTCTGACTTCCTGCTGGAGCTAAGAATCGACCTTGGCTTGTTTTGATAAAATTGCAGCTGTAGATTTGTGAGTACAACTGGGGTCTGCTACAGTTGTGGCAAAGCAAGACTTTGTTCTGCTGCATCTATGCAAATGTATCCTAACACACACAACCTCTCTATCATCTCTTCTACATAATGTAGAATTAGAGTAGAATGGAAGTAAAAAGTATTTTGTTATTCCTCACTATTGATGTAATTTCAGAATTCACAGGTTTAGGCTGCATTTACTGTTGTGCAAGTGAAGAGACAAACCAAAAGGCAAATCTTGTTAAGCTGCACCTGTCACACTGACTCCAATTCAATTAAATTTGCACTCTCGCCCTTTTATAGCTGGTAATTAGGGATGTCAAACAAAGCAGCCTCTAGGTAGGAGAGAATTGCACTGAATCCCGATAATTTGTATTCAGAAGGCATAATTTTAATCTATAATATTATTTATTTTTGTCTAGTGTGTCTCTACATTAAGCTTACCATCTCTTCCTAGCATTTTAAAGTACAAGTGGTTTTTCCATTCAGGGGGCCTCAGTGGTTGCAGAATTGCTTTAACCATGGATAGAGCAGTATCTGATTCATGCATTCATAGTAAGAGTTTGTTGGAGGACTGTTTAAACAAAAGGATATAGAAGAGATTTTCATAACATACACTCAACTTATGCTTGGATCCCCTTTAATTTATTTTTCAAACCATAGATTTATGTTTCTAACAGAGTAAACGTCTAAGAGCACTTTTACATGAAATAGTCAGATTGATGATGACTCTGGTAGCGCAAACGTAGTCCTTTTATGCTCTTCGTCACAGAGACGTCATTTCTTTAATGGTAAGAGAATGGCATATCGAGGAATTGTACAAGCTGGGAACTGCTTCCACTGCTTTCTAGCCACTAGGAATTTGTGTTAGGCATCATCTTGTGGAACAAGCCAGCTCAGGTGTGGCTCAGGCTTCCATATTACTGAACACATTGCTTACACTCACCGTGTATCCTCTGTTTTTGCAGTTGGAGTGCAGGGTAGAGGAACTGCTAAAAGAGCTGAGAGAGTCGCGAGATAAGCTAATCCACCAGGAGCGGTCAGCAAAGGCTGCCCTGCAGCAGATGCAGAAGGAGACGTCATACCGGATTGAACAGGTATGACTGGGACCTAAACTTGTTGCTAAGCTGGTCATACAGGTCAGTTTTGACTTATTAGTCAGACTGACTTATTTGCATGTCTGGTCTTGCTCCTTTGTATTGCTATGATTATCACAATAAAACACACAATGCAGTTTAAATATACATCCATTTCAAAGACTTGCTGGCAGGAATACCTCAGAGAATGAAAATGCCAATGAAAGCCAATGAAAATGTTTTAAGCCAAATCCACCAAGTGTATTGGTATTTACTGGGACTTAGCCCACATGTACATAAGTAGAGCATCGTTCAAATGAGGAAAAAAAGCAAATCACAACACTAATACAAAACTAAACAGCTATCAGTAAACATGTAAACAATAAGAACAGCAGCACAACAAAGCTCATCTAGTTTCCATGAGTACATGTCAACATCTAAGCTTCTGAAAAGGAGAGTCTTGTGAGAATGCAATTTTAGTGACTTGAAACTATGTTTGTCTGTGAATTAAAGACTAAACCCAGTAAAAAAAAAAAAAGAAAAAAAAAAGTATTTTATATCTGTGTTAAAGGGAATAAGCTGTAGATGCATACAGGTATACACAGGTATACTTTGGTTACTTGTTAGCCTCAATATGAATAGAATAGAAGTACTTTATTCATCCCAACTTGGGAAATTTAGTTGTAATGTAAACCATTTGTTTGGGTTGGTTTACATGCTGATTACAAAGGCAACACTTCTTGAGTTATGGGATGTGTTATAGTGTCTGTACTGAGATGCTGGATGCATGTCCCCTTTTCTTTGTTATTGGTTGGGTTCTGGGTTGTGTATTTTTCTGGTGCCTCTGAGATCCTAGGAGTTTGGGGGGAAAAATGTTGTGATGCCTAAACTCCAGAGGAATTACAAATAATTTTTTTTTGTTGTTGTTCAATAACACTGCAGTGTCTTATATCTGGGTATTTGCACACAACCATCAGCTGAACATTTAAGGTCTGTGCACACCAACTCCTGTTATTGCAGATTTAATCACTTGTTAAACAAATACTGCAAAAGGCACATTTTTCATCCTGAGTTTGCACACCTGGTTGAAACGTTTTCTCCTGACAGTTTTGTCACACCTCCCAATTTTTAATTTCACAGTTCAGTGAGCAATACCAGCTAGATTTTAGAGTCGGATCCTTTTAAGCCTTTTACCTCTATAATTCCTCATTTGTATTAAGATGCTAACTCAGTATTAATCAACTGTGAGGTTTCCGAACACTTGCATATATTAATTTATAGAAGCAGCGCAAAATAATTAATCGTTTGTATTTTTTGTCATGTGAGCAAAAATATTGAGTATTAAGATGTCTGAAAACCAAAAGTAGTTGGAACAATTTTCATCACCCACCATTTCTTACATTAATTTTCTTTCTTTTTTTCTCTTTTTTTTTTTTTTCTTTTCTTTTTTTTTTTTTATTCACCCAGCATAACCAAACTTCAAATTAAATAGTTCTCCAGGCTGCACATAGATGCATAAATCTGTTGTCATCAAACTGAGAAGTTGCACATGGCCATCTTCCTGGTGTGAGAAATTGTCACAAAGTCGTAAGATTAGAGGGGAAAGTAGTGATGCAACCACCACCATTATGCTAGAAATAATAGTTTTCTGATTTTTGACTTGTGCCACGTTAAAATGCACAAAACTGATGAACCGGAGAGGAAGTCAGACACCAGAGATTGTAGTGAGTTTGCAGACTCCCAATCATGTATTGCATTACTGCATCAATATAAGCCAATGGCATCATTCCAGAACTCAACTGTTCAGAGGACAAAGTGTCCTGTGACTTCACAGATGCTTTTTATAGACACCAAAAAGGACAAGGCATGAAGATTAATTGTAGAACGTGAGCAATCTGGTAATTAACCACCATAAAAACGCTTGGCTTTTGCTTGACTGCATGCAGGCAGACAATACCCTGTATTAACCTGGATAAAGGTTGCATCTCTGTAGACTAGTGAATGACTTGAATGTTGGAGATAACTTGATTTTATCTCATGACATTAAAAAATAATCCTAGGTCAACAAGAAGTGTGATGAGGCACGCCAAGAGAAGGAGGCCATGGTGATGAAATATGTGCGGGGAGAGAAAGAAGCCCTTGACCTGAGGCGGGATAAAGAGGGTTTGGAAAAGAGGCTGAGGGAAGCTGTTAAAGAGGTAGACCGCCAGGCTCTCCGAGGGAACCAGCTGGCTCAGGAGAAGGGACGACTACAGCAGCTGTACGATGCTAAGGTAGGAACAGTGAAATGACTGCAGTGTGCTTATATTACATAGTGACACAATCATTTGTCCTATAACATTAAAAATGGCAAAAAGTTGCTCCATTTAGTACTGTTTTTATTTAAAAAAATCATATGAATATCTAATCTTGGAGTTTCTTAAAGTGTTGAAAGTGTTGAGTAATTGTTAATTAAGTTATAAATAAAGCACATGTTGGAGGGTTTTCACTGCAAAGTATATCAGCTCAGTCTTCTGGTCACTGTTTGATCTTTTGGTATCGTCTTACGCATTATTTTGTGTTTGTAGGAAGGGGAGGTTGGCAGGTTGACACGTGAGGTGGAAAAGTTGAAGGAGGAGATCAATTCCCATCTTATCAAAGTCAAATGGGCCCAGAACAAACTAAAGAGTGAAGCAGATGCCCATAAGGTAATGTAAACCTACACTGTTTGCCTTTTTTTTCTCCTGTTTTCTGCATACAGAAAAATGAATTCCCCCACATGCAGAGCAATTTAAATGTCAAATCTATCTAAATAGCACTTAAATGTTATAAAAACACACAAGCATCTGTTATTGGTACTTTTGTTTTTTTAATCAGGGATTCAAATCCTATGTGGTTTCAGTAGACATGCCTGTCTTTAATATTTATTCATACACCCTGTTTTGATGAGATATCTGTACCTTCTATAAACAGAGGATGACATTTGGTGTTAAATCTCAAAGGGATTAGAATTCAGATTAAGAGTAACTCTTGACCAGGTCACAGTTCTTGTCTGCTTCAGATGATTTTCATACCAGAATATTCCTTTTCTGTTGAATTTCTGCACACTGGAGCATCATGTAGTATTCATTGCGCTGTCTGAGGCTTATTAGAAACACTAAGAATGTGTGCAAAATACTGGTACATATTGATATGTCAGCTAATCTGCGACAGCTACTTTGTCCTGTCATTCTGAAGGATAGCTACTGTCTCAGACTTGCTATGGCTGGATATTCCTGTGGTTACTGTGTATGTCTACCATCTCATCCTTCTGCATTAAGATTTTGTTCAAATAACACACTGAATCCAAATAGCTACATTTACCTTAACAGTACATGAGCAATTCATTTTTTTTCTGCCGACATTTGTTGCAGGTGTAATTTACAGTGTTCCCATTTCTCCTGTCATTAATACATTTCCTCTAAATAAGTCCTCCTCTAATGCCCATGCCTGCTTATTGAAGATGCATGCATCTGTACAAATGACAGTCCCCTCCCTGTTTAATGACTTTTTAACAGCAGACACCCGTTTTCCAGGGGCAAAGTTAAATGGAATGAGTGGTACAGTAATGAACTTGAAAGGAAGTCATCATCATTGTTGCTATTTGTGAAAATGTCTTTTACAGAACAGTGGTTTAAATTTTAAGAGCCTCCAAGTGAATATACGTCTGTAAATGAAGGATTGGTGTATATGTGTGGATGTGGTGTTGGGGGGTTATTAATCTGTAGTTGCTAAGGGCCAAAGTTGTTAAATGTTTCTGTTTGTGGTAGTGATGTGTATTTATTCACACACCAGCTAGAAAACAGACACAGAATATCCATTTAACAATCGTTGTTATGGCTGTGTGCTGGGATTTCTCTGAAGTAAAATGTTTCTTGTTTTAAGCTACAAATGCTTTTTTTATGCTTATTTGTCTGCAGGAAACTAAAGACAAACTGAGAGAAACAACATCCAAACTGGCTCAGGCTAAAGAGGAGACTGAACAGATCCGCAAGAATTGCCAGGACATGATACGAACCTACCAGGTTGTGGAAAAATAATTTGGTTCATGTGCAAAAAATATCTCTGGGTTCAGTTGGGAAGTGAATGTCTGTGTGGATTTGTGTTGTTTTTTTTTTTTTTTTTTGGAAATATTTTGGGCCCGTACTTCCTTGAAATAGAGATTTTGTAATCTCAATGGGACTTGCCTGGTCAAATAAAGTTTAAATAATAAATACAAATGACATTTAGCTTATATACAAGCATCTGACGGCATTGTTTGTATTATTTCTGTTTTCAAAAGATAGAGGAAGCAAAAAGATCTGTATTAAGCAAAGCTGGTCTTCTAAAATGAATGTCTTTTGTTTAAGGAGAAAGGCAATTTTCTTTTGTACCTTATGATGGTAGTAAAGAGCTGTGTTAGTTTTGCAACTGTTTTAGAAAGATTAGTTTGGGCTTCTGTTTTCTCTCATCAGCAGCTCTTTATCACTGAAAACACAGACAATGCTTCTACAATATAACAGCGCACGTCACAACACAATAAGATGAACAACACAGCTGTAAAACCTGTCGTTGTCTTTTCGTTTTCCTGTTCCCACATTTTAATGTGCAATCTCTCCCTCAGCTTTCACTCTTGCGTCTGAAACCTTTTACTCCTCTCTCCTTTAGGAATCAGAGGAGCTCAGATCCAACGAGCTGGATGCTAAACTGAGAGAGACCAAAGGAGAGCTGGAGAAACACAAACAAGAACAAACAGACCAGTTAGAGGTAATGTCCAGCTTTGACACATAAAAGCACTTTCTCCTAAACAGAAATCTGTGTATCCGTGCAGTAGTTGGGTATTTGCATATTCTGTTTGGACATTGTGTCTTTAATCCCTTTTTTCATTTTTATGTCTACAGCCATACTTTTCATATAAATTAGTTTTTTTTTCTTTTTATCTGTTTGACTGTTTATATAATATAATTGCATAAACAAAATTACAATATTGTCCTTAATTCAGAGTTTTATATTTAATCCTGCTCTGGTCTGTTACTATTTGGCCTTTCGTTGTTGTTGGTCTCTGTCATCTTTTTAGATAAAAATAGTTGTTTTTCCCCATTTGAGAAGTATAAATGTCTTAACTTAGAGTTGACGTCATCTGCCTCCTGAGCTCTACACGCAGACATGCATAAACATCACCACACATGGACTCAGTCCAAACACAATGGCCTGTTTTTCTCTGTGTTGCTCTAACGGGAATTACACTTTAAAAATAAATGGCCTAGAAATAATCAATATAAAGCTACGTGTTTCAACAACCCAGAAGACATCACCCATTTCTTACAGTCATTCTGGAGAGATGGTCAGCTTCCCATGGCCTTTACAAGTTTGTTAAATATCTTCATGTGTGAACTATATTTTCTCACATTTCAATATTTTTGCTGGATCATATGTTTTCTCACACATTTAATCATCAGAAGATATGCAGCCAAATTTAACTCTGATTCAGTTACTCTGGTAGCCAGTTGTACAATTACTAATGTTCAGCAGGTTGCCAGTCTAACAATGTGTGCCTATTATTTCTAGGCCAGGTTCTTGGATGGCCCTTCATTTTGACATAGACCTCCCCTGCTGATTGATAAATTGGTCCAAGCTTATGTTTATTTTAGCAATGTGAGTTTTGCTCAAGAGTTGATGCAACTTAGTCTTAAATTATGCAAAAAAAACCTCTTTCCATTACTGTTTGAGCAGTTAAATTTAGATTTAATGTGAAAGGATGAATGGAGGAAATAGAATTTACCAACGTCTCCATCTTCTTAGTGTGTGTTGAGATTTCTAAACAAAGTGGATATGTATCTAAAGTTCAAATAAAATAATCATTGCAGGTGCACCGAGTGAAGGCCAAAGAGCTGGAGGACCTGAAGAAGAGTTACAAAGAAAGCATGGATGAGCTTGAAACTCTTCGCACCAAGGTTTGTCATGCAGAATAATGTCTGAACATCTGCGTGCATGACGACAGCGGCGCATGTCTGCCATTTAACGAGGGAATCTCGTTGCTTAGTTAAAGTGTCTGGAGGATGAGCGGCCACGATGGGAGGACGAGCTGTCCAAATACAGGGAGATCATAAACCGGCAGAAAGCTGAGATTGGCCGCCAGAGAGAAAAGCTTGAAGAGGTCACTGCGCTTCAGGATCAGCATCAACGGTATGACAACACACATGGATCATCAGTGAATAGTACTTGATGTGAAAGCCTGGACATGTTGCACACTACCAAACACTGAAGATGGGTAACTTACTCATCAAGCCAAGGATGGACATACTAGCTGGTTCACATTGATATTTCTGGTTTCTCTTTTAATAAGCATGTTTTCATTTAAAGTCAGTTAAGTCTTTGTTTTTCTGATATAGTTTGGTATTAAATCCATTTAATTAAAAACCTGAACATTTTCCATCTTGGACAAACAGCCATGGTTTTAACGTTTTCTCAAGACTGGCACGTGAGTTCTAATTACTGAACTGGTGGTAATGACTCCAGTACTACAAATTATCATTTAATGAAATGATTAGGAAGCAATTAAGTCTGATCATAATTTTTTTTTTTTTTTTTTTTTTTGCTATCACAGATTAAGCTGCTTAGGTCAATCTAACCATGAATAATGTTGCAACCTGCACTTTTTCCCTTTTACCTAGTTGTTAAAGCCCTGAACTAAAACACTTGTGTGATTGTCGTTATCAGACTGATTCTGATAAAACTTACAGGTTATAATATAGTTCTTGTTCCCTTTTTGTTGTCCTTCCTCCTTCTTCTTTTTGATCATTCAAAGATAGGCCAGGGACACTGTATATAGCACACAGGACATGACTCAGGTTGCTGAGAGTATACATGCATACCTGTGGGTGTTTGTGCATGTGTTTGTGTGTCTGTGTGCCTCTGCTGGCCATATGAAGACTGCTTGTTTAGAGTGAGGCAATGTTATTCTCATTTTCAGCAGGTGGTACTATCACTTTTTTTTTTTGTGCAAACCTGTTGATCTTGTTTTCTGGTTGTTGCGTTGAGCAGCAGGATGGTTTTTACATCAATATGCAACATTTTAAGCAGCTGGCAAGAAAGAATTTTGACTGAAAGAACTTTGGCTGTAGATTCTGACCATTCTCCAGATGTTTTGTCTATGAGATTTTACGCAAAGTATTTTTGGGTGTTTACATCCATGCTTTTTTAAAAAAAAATATGAATTGGATATAGACGAGTCCAACCATCCCTCTGCATTAAAAGCTAGCATGTGGAAGTACGTCAGATAGTTAAACTGGCTTAATTTGCTTGGAAAGCCTGGTTTGTTTTTGTAGGTGCGACTGTGGATCAAAGATCTGGACTCCGGTCCACCTACAAATGCAGCTCTCCATAGGCAGCTCTGACCTGGAGAAAAGGCTCATGGTCAGACTTTGAAGAATGCTACAAAAGTTCTGAAATAGAAACACCCCAAGACCATTCAGATTTGATGCAGCTCCTTGTTTTCCTCTTCTGTGGTGGGAACAGAAGTTGTCCTGAGTAGTCCCACAGGCTTAAAAGATGTATGAATAGTTGTTTTATCATTATATCATTGCCATATGAATCATAAGTTAATAATGATGTGAAAGAATATAGTTTTGTTTTTTAAATTCAACATTTGTGCTATTTAATAGACCTCTAGTTAAGTGAAATTTAGGCTCATTATCTCTCATGTCCTTCCCTAAACATAGTGACAAACAAGAGATTTCATCTCTTCAAGAGGAAGTGGATAGCCTGACCAATCAGATGGTTGACCTGCAGCGTGATGTTCAAGGCAGCAGGGAGCGGGAAGCAGAGTTACTGGGTTTCACCGAGAAGCTGAGCAGCAAGAACGCTCAGCTGCAGTCAGAGAGCAACGCTTTGCAGTCTCAGCTGGATCAGCTTAACAACAGCTTTACAGAGCTCCAAGCAAAGCTGGAAGAGACCAGCAGGCTACTGGACGACAAGGTCAGGGCACTTGCAGTTAAACAAAGTGTGCTGTGCTGTTTTTAAAGATGTTTTTTTTTGTTTGTTTTGTTTTGTTTTTCCTCTAAATGATCAGTCATTGCAACAAATAATTTTATGATGACTTGTTTGACCTAGAACATTGTGTTCCCTAATATCTAAGAACAGACATCGCATTATTATCTTGCAACTTATTGTATCATCACTCTAATTTTCATCTACACTACCATTAATCCATTAGTCACGGCAGCTGAAACAGGAAGAGGTGCTGAGGCAGCAGGAGGTGCAGGGTCTGCAAGAGGAGCGGACAGCACTGCAGACAGAGGTGGCCAAACTAAAAACAAGAGTCGAGGAGCTGAGGGATGAGCTGGTGACTCAGAAACGAAAACAAGCGGCTAATATCAAGGACCTCACCAAACAACTAACACAAGGTTAGAGACACATTTCAGTCTTTCATATTTGTTTTCTTATATTCTTTGCAGAATGCTGAAGTTTGTGTCACAGTGATGGTAAAAGAGGTTAAGAGCATACAGACAGATGCAGAATAAACTTGCTAACTTTAAATGGTATCAAGCCAATTAATGTTTCTTACCTAAGTCTCTAGGGAATGAAGAGTACTTGTAAAGCTTCAGCACTTTTAGGTTGTATGAATAGGTTGTTCTTAATATAAAATTACCTTCGGGGACACATTAAGCGTCTTATAAAGTTGCACAGTGAGTTTAAATCAGTTTTTCATTCATTCTTACATGTTGTTCATTGCAATCCTTTGACTGTGCGTTAAGGTCTTGGTAAATGCCAAAAGCCTCTGCAGTCACTTGTCTTCTTTAGGACCAAGCAACAACCTACAGCAGACAAAAGTAAAGCCTGTGCGAAAGGGGCTCCAAAGTGGAGCAAATTCCCAATGAGTCCCATGTCAAAAAGGCCAACTTTACAACCGAAATAAACATGTTTACAGCCTAGTTCTAAAAAAATTATTATAGGTTTAATAGGTCAGATTTACCTTCATGACAACTGTAGGGAGTAGGGATGCACTGATACCAATACCAGTATCAGTATCGGCTGAATACCAAGCTTTTGTACTCGTAATTGGTATTAATAAAAGTGTACCAATGCCCGATAACACACTTGTCAAGCCAGCGCAGATATGTTTGATGACAAGCTTCGGACAGGTTATTAAAAGAAATAAATGCCTTAAATGTTAAAATGTGACAGTTTTTGTTACATTAAAAGCTCGATCTTTGTTTTAAAACCACATGTTTATAGTTATATTTAGGTAAAATGTGCCAAATCAAAATAAAACTTGTTGAAATTGTTAGATCTGTAATGTTATTATTTGTATTGGTGAGGTAACTTCAGAAAGGATGGGTAATTTATTACAACCTAATGAAGTCTTACACAGTTATTAGAGCAATAATAACTATAGCCACATTAATGTTCACATAAACAGATTTGGTATCGGCAAATATCGAAATTGGCAGATACTCAAATTTCAGATATCTGTATCGGAACTCCCAAAAAATGGATCCGTGCATCCCTAGCAGGGAGTATGATTGGGGTTTTTTTCAATAACTTATTCATTTGGAAGTAATTTCATCTGGAATTTTCGCATAATTGGGGGTGAGTCCTTTTGCGTTACATGCACCTGATATCCAGCTGCAAGACGGTGGAGTGTAACACAAGTTTAATAGATGTCAATCATCCACCCCAGGCTTGCAGCCCCCCTCTCAGCTCTACCTCTTTGCCCATATTTGTAATTTTGTATTAAATTTTGGATCAAAACTTACAGCTTTCCACACCATGATATTGACAAAAACATGCCATATCTGGGTTGTTTGCAGGATGCAAATAAAACAATGATGCAAAAAATAATCAGTGCTCCCACTGACTGCTTTTGTTTTCAGCAATGCCGCGTAGATATTCAGATATATGCATATGATTGAGTAGAAAGGTCAGCTGGACAGAAAATGAAACAGCAACTCTTATCAGTATGCACACTCACTTGCCATAAATGCTCCTGAGTATTTGTTGTTGTATTTAGTTTACACATGGTGGCACTTGCTGCTATTTCAGGCCTCTTGCGAGGTAGTTGGCCGGATAATCACTTTAGGAACTTGGGAGCGAATGTTGGAATATTTTTGTTTTTGCACGCGGTCTCCTTAGAATAAGTATGAATTATTTCCTGGCTGCATTGCATGTTTGAAAATGGCTTTAGAAATATTATAATTTCCTGTCTCTTCCTTCCAGCGCGTAAGCGACTGGAACATGTTGAGAATGGAGGCTGTGACCGGGATGCCAGCAGTATGGGCAGTCGCTCCAGTTCCTCAGGTACTGCTCTGAGATTTGGTTAGTATTTAACATTTTATTGAATGATATTTGGGGGGAAAAGGCTTTAAATGTCAGTATTTTGTATGGGGTTTTTTTTTTGTAAAATGTTCAAGGTGATGTTCTTTGCTTTGGAGCGTAAAATGTCTCCTTGAAAATGCAAATTACAGAAATGCAAAGTGTTTTTTTAGCTTTTGTTTATGGAAAGCAGTAGCCCAGAAAGTTGTTGCATAACCATTCCAATAAAACATTTTGTTTGTTAATCTCTGTCTTTGTCCCTTACGTCTCCCCAGGCTCCTTGAATGCACGCCACGGAGGGAGCAGTGGTGTTGAAGAGCGTTCGCCGGAGAGCCAGTCAGGCCCGTCAGTGATGGTTGTGGACAACTTCCCAGAGGTGGACAAGGCTGTGCTTGTGGAGCGTATTGTCCGTCTGCAAAAGGCCTTAGCGCGAAAGCAGGAAAAAATCGAGTTCATGGAGGATCATATCAAACAGCTGGTGGAAGAAATCCGCAAAAAGACAAAGTGAGTGTCCCAGTTCCATGTTGCAGGGAGGAGAGAAACGGAGATGGCGACACAGCTTTCTGCTTTCATTTCTTTACTCAATAATTAAAACGACTGAAAATGGGCTGTTTTAATCTTTGTCTGAAGTGTGTAACAAGCTTAAATCATACTAGAACCTGAGACACAAGATGGAAATGGTTTCTGAAGTCCGATTTTAAGAAAATTCATGGATTCTTTTGTGTTAGCACCAGGACTCGCTCCATTGCAACACGGGGTTATGAAGAGCTTCTTTGAAATTTCCTGTCAAGTGAGGGAAAGATGACAAGATGGAATAAGCATTTTTACCTAAATATTTGACTTTAGTATTTATTGCAACACCAAGCCAGATGTTATGACTTCTGTCTGCATGATGTCTTAATGTCATTTCTTTGCCCCACACGTTTTCCCCACATTTAAACAAATCATTTTATGCAGAGCACGTAGTCGTTTGGATAAGCAGTGCCACAGCTGACCTTCGTAGGCGATATATGCTTACACACTCGGTTTTATGGCCTCATGCATCCTTTTGTGTCTCTTCGGCTTGTCTTCAGATGTTAATTCATGCAAGCACCACTCCTCCAATTGGTGACAAACTTCACTCAGACTTGTTTATAGTCTAGGTGATTGGAGGAGCGCTGCCTCTGTAAGGCTCTTTAATGATGCTCCATGCAAGTTTGTCACCTTGGGGAAAAATAAAGGCACAGTGCAAAGGGCATTCTGTCTTTTGTTATCGCATACTTTATATTTCAGTCACGTATATTTAAACCCTAAAAGTGATGCACATGTGCCATAATATAATCTGATCAAGCAAAAAGTGACTGACAACATTGAATAGTTTCTCTGATGGAAAAATTAGGAAAAGTCTAGAAAACTAGAGAATGCAATAAGACGTCATTTTTTGTTGTTTGTTTTGTTGTCTTTTGTTGCCAGATTAGGATTGCAGTCAGCTATCTTGCTTCATTCGTTCCAGGCTATATCTACCTTCTTCACTCAAATTTACACTTGAATCTATTAGCCTCAACCTACATTTAAGAGTTAAAATCGAGGACAAATCCCACGGTTGCAGTGCTAAATTTAACTCTGCCGAATCTCCGCTAAGCCCGGGGGTGTTACAATACCCAGACTCTGGATGTGAATCTGTCCTTTTTGCCTCTCTGTCCCTATCCCCCAGGGCAGCCTGGTGAACACTGATGAGGAAACTGTAAGCCCGAAGTAGGTGATGAAGAAAGGAATAGACATGTGGAAGCAGAGGCTTGGAGGGTCTTAGATTAGGGCCAGTTAGAGGAAACCACTTGGCTACTATCTTTTTAAAACATTATTTAATCCATACCACATTTTCCTACTCTTTTATTTAATGCATATTTTTCTTTTTAAGAAGTAAAATTGCAACGGTAGGAGGAGCAGTTTTGGGTATCACTGCCAAATGTTGCACAAGTTTAATCTGTGTTTTTGGAAGATGCGTCCTTGGCACTAAATATTCATTAGGTCTGCAGCTTTACTGGACTTTTAAGTCGACAGAAAAGGATTGAATTAAGCTATTATGTATCAATCACACCTGCAAACATGGAAGCATTTTGCTCTAATTTACACCTGTGAGTTGCCTCTTCTCTACAGCAGTGATGGCTGATGCCTTTGGGGGCTATTTAGCCTATTTGACTTCATAGACACTAACTTGAAATGATTCAAAGTAACTCAATGCTTTGAGGAAATACTTCCTGAACCAGAACAAGACTCCTACTTTCAATTTTACTGTTCACAGATTCTTTTTATTTCTATGTGCAGTCATCCTGCAACTTTTCATCCTGTTTCCTGGATGCCGTGTTCATGTGGAGGAAATCAAAGTGAGATTGTTGGCTGCAAAATATGGCTTAAAGTATGTTTCGGCTCATTTATTGCTAATCACAACTATGTGGTGTGTATAAGATTACCTAAAACATCATTCAGGAGCACTGATCTCTTTCCTTCAGTCTTCATATATGATGACAGAGAATTTAAGAGATCATGGCTTAAATGACGAGAACACGCATTCAGGAGATGCAAAGGCCACATTTAAATTTCTAATCAATTATTACTCATTCATCGTGAACCCACACATACTGGATCTGTTATTAGATATATGTTGTGATTTATCACTTTAAGGATGAGATTTCTGTCCTGCTGACTGTAAGACCCAACTTTTACTGAGGCTTGTTTCCTGTAGTGAACATGAAGCCAGTTAACCTGAACTTTTGTTTAAAAAAAAAAAACAACAACTCTGTATTTACATTAAGTTTGACTAAAATCTCATCAGAGTCATCAAACAAGAACTTGCTGCAACACGGAGCCTCCAATGAAACTGATAGATCTATTTGAAATGTTTAAATCTCTGTGGTTTTCAGTGGATTTAAGATAAGACTTTGACAAATGAAATGAAATGTTTTTTAAGTCACAGGAATATCTTTCTCTTGCTGTGTGTTATCTGTCTTGACACTTCCTGCCATCCAACCTTTGTGCATGCTTGCCATGCTGCCTTTGCTCAGGGGAAAAAGCTGCATATTTAAAAGCAAAGTCCATGTCTTTCTCATTTCTGACCTGTTGCCCACATCTCTAACCCTGCCGACCACTGCATGCCATTCAGCACATCATGTAGCTACATCTTTAATTTATGTCACTTTTTTGTTTGTTTTTTACTAAACACTGTCGTGATGGAATTGGGGTCCAAAAATGGACCCTTAAAAGCCTAGTCAGAGGTAAGTTTCATTTTATGTCCGTGGTAGCGCCGGCGTGTGTTTCTGTATGTGTGGATGGGAATCATTTATGGTGTTGGCTTATTTGTAGTGCTTGTGTAGCTATTGTTCATATATTTCTTTGCTTTGTAGGTTTATTTGCTTTAAGTTATAACACATCTGCAGCAACAATGTGTTTAGCTTAATGCTGTTTTACATTTTAGGTTGACTTTTGTAAAGAAAAGTAATAATAACAGTATGTTTAGCAGTTGTATTTTCCTTCCACAAACTGCACGGGCATGTTACAGTTCTTGCAGATAAATGCTTAAAATGCATTTAAATTGAATTAATTGGTAGCAGTTTTATTTTCTTGCATGCAGAACTATATTTGCAACAAAGTTCAGCTGTTTACATCTGTGTGAGGGCCACTACAATTATTGCATGGTATATAGATTTAAATTATCATAGTTTTTTTTTCTTGTTTTTTTTTTCAATTTAATATTCCAAGTTCTATTACAGTGATATGAAATAGATGCTTTATTTGAGCAGAATGACCAAAAGGCTCTGAAATGTCCTGTTATGTTTTTTTTTTTTTGTTTTTTTTTTTTTGCAATTCAAAGGAAACAATGTAATCGTCTCGAACAGGGCAACTTAACCCTGGTCCTCGAGGGCCGGTGGTCCTGCAGGTTTTCACGTGTCCCTGCTGGAACACGTCTGACTCAGACAAGCTCTGCACATGTCTGCTAAATACAGACTGATTTGAAGCAGGTCTGTTGCAGTGGACACACTTGGAAAACCTGCAGGACACTGTCCCTTAAGGACCAGGATTGAGTACCCCTGGTCTGGATAAAGTCCATAAATGTAATAACTTCTTATGGACTGGACCATTTTCTTTACTTTTCATAAAAATATAAATAAATAAATGAAATAATTTAAAAAAAAGGGGTTATTTCGGAATGGAAGGAAATAACCTCAAGTACATAGACTGATTTAATTAATTTATTTGTTTGTTTGTATATTATTCTGGATGAGCTGTAGTGGTGATGACGCAACACTAGTGGCTGCAGTTTTAATAGTTGTAGTTCCAGCATTTCAGTATTCACTCCTTTTGTGTTCTTGTGCATATTCCTCTTGGATCAGGCTATTGCAGTTCATACTTAAGTTTACCTTTCTACCAGGAAATGACAGCAGACACCACACAAGTCAACAGAAAGTTCAGTGATGCAAACATAAACTCTTTATTCCTGAAAATAGCCATTTCTAGATTAGATATCTGCACTTAAGGCATTTTTCCCCACTGTACTGCAGAGTCTGAAAAATTTTTCAAACAGCTGTGTATTTGTTGTCCCTTTAGGTAAGTTCCTCCTCAACAAATATTGTTGGGTTAACACACAAAGTGTTTCCCACCATGACAATAGTCATTTAAATAAAAATCATTCATTTCTTCCACAACTATTATTGCACAGTCCAGAAATGTACATATGCTCATCGACAAGATGCATCCGTGTCCAAGATTACCAGCTTGAATCACAACCCCAGACCATCACTGATCCTCATGTGCTTCATGCTGTGTGTTAGAGCAATAATAAATTATATTTTAGTCTGTTTAAAGAAGGAAATTTAAATAAGCTGAACAGAAATTCTTCAATTTTAACTCTGCAACTCTTTTGTGGACAGTCTGTGGCACATTTTACTTTCATCTTGTTTTTTAAATAGTAAATAAGATTGTTTCACTAATAGAAACTCTGCAGAGCAAGCCTGCTGCCTGGAGCCATCTTCTCTAATAGTTTGTGCAGATGCTTCAGTTGGACATGTGTCATTAAGTTGAGGAACAGTTGAGCGTATGTCATGGATAATAGTCACATGGAGAAGCCCATTCTCTGCAGGAGAAGTTACTCTGGGACTCCCACAGTAGGGCAGGTGACGATGTGCTGTGGGGTGGTGATGCAGAGTTAATGAACTTAACCCATGAATACTTTTTAAGTTTTGTTTCTTTCTTTTGTCTCTTTGCTGTGGAACAGATATTTTGTGTTTGGAAATCTCGTGTCTTATTGCAGGATGACAGTCTTGACTCTCACACTTAAGGTGTTGAATTACATTCTTGGTTGTTGACTATTAAAACTGTTGGGAGTCACACATCAGCTTGTGTTTAGCAGTGTTCAGAGTTGCTTGGGTATTCTGTAGCACTACTCACAACAAAACTGACAAAAGCTGTTCTCTGTTGCTTGTAAATGATCAGGTTGCTGTAGCCTACTTCTTACTGAATCTCATTTAGGATCAACTCGAAATGTCCCTCTCTGACACACCCTGAATTTGAATTCGAGCAATGCCAGTAGGAGGTTGAATGTTTGTGATGTTCAACAGTGGCGCTTTAGCAATCCGGCTGGCTTGAGAGTAAATATAAAATATTGATTTCTGCTCCATCCCAAGTCCAGGATGTTGTTGACCTTTTCTTTCGGACTGAATGCAGCGCTGTTACACTCTACGCACTCCTTTTTGAAGTCTGCACAATCAAAAACCTAAAGTTGCAAACGTGAAAGCTTTGCAGTCATAACCATGAACTGTGCAACCTTTGTGTTAATGTCAGAGGCCAAGTGCAGATGTTAGCTGCACGTATCGGTGAGACTCATGCGGTTTGATTCTTGCTAAATTCCTTAACTAACTTAAGACAATAATGCAGGAGGCAGTAATGAATATGAATCATGGTGTCAGCTCTGTCTCAATATGGTTTACTCTAAATTGAGCCACTTGTTCTCTGGGCTGCAGTGGGAAAACTGAACAACAGGAAGTCCAGTGCTGTTTAGTTAATGAATTCTCTTCTGTCTTTCTGACACAAACTTGGTTTAGCCTCTTTGTAACGTTGTTGCTGAGGGAAAAAAATGTATTCTAAAATTAATCTTACTTTCTTTTACAAATGCAGACATGAAGTTGATTAATTGGACAATGGCAGCTCATTCTAATTCTACCATTTTCATTACTTTTCCTCCACTGACAGGCGCAATAATCATTTTTCTAAGTATGACTGAATATGTCCTACGTGCACGGGTCCAAAAAGCCATCCCAGAGGAATTACCATTCCTGTAACATCCAGTGCTTTCGCTGCTGCTTATTGCTCAGTAAGAGCTCCATGCTCCCCAACAAAGACATTTAGTCTCGAGCTGATGCTGCGCACTCGCTCGCTTCTTTTTGAAGCACGTAGTTTGACTCATCTCCTCCCTGTCTTCCTACACAGAATTATCCAGAGTTATGTGCTAAGAGAGGAGTCAGGGGCCCTCTCATCGGAGGCGTCAGACATTAACAAGGCCCACCTTAGCCGGCGGGGTGGCATCATGGCTTCACTTTACACCTCCCACCCGGCGGACAGCGGACTCACCCTGGACCTGTCGCTGGAGATTAACAGGAAGCTGCAGGCAGTATTGGAGGATACGCTGCTGAAGAACATCACATTGAAAGTAAGTTGAGCCCCAGCAGGCATCGCTCCATTGAGGAGAAATGCAGATACACTGATTTTAATTCGGTGACAGTATTGATAATGTCAGCAGTCTCCTTCAAAGCCCTTTTAATTTGCTGTGAGTGTGTGATTGTTTAGACTTGGAGTGAGGAGATTATTAATTTCCTGATTCTCTGTTGGTGCTCGACCTTGGAGCCTGATGCGGTTTCATTATCCTTGTCAAAATTTATTAAAGAAGACAAAAGTTGACCAAAATCCAAGGACAAAAATCTGAAGTTCTTAAGGAAATAGATTCAAAGTTTACAGAATTATGTTTTTTCTGTGATAGCAGATATCAGAGGTGCACAGATGTTCTTAAAGAAATCTAAACCTTTTAGTTTTGGGGTTTTTTTTTCTTCTCAGAAAATTTAGATTTTTTTTTCCCCTTCTTCTTCTTCTTCATATTTATGCTTATTCACTGAAGTTCTCACACCTACACCAGCCCAGGAGACTGCCAGTTCCCCAGATGACTCTGTTTTAACACCTTCGCAAAAACTGTGAACAGTTTAATGAAGATTATTTATTGTTGATCGTCTTTAAGTTCTTTAGGTTCTGCAACGCAATCCGGCTAATGCATCACCCACAGCATGCCCCTGTTCAGAAGTTTCCTCCAACCTTCATCCCAAAGACATTCGTGTTAGAAGTCAGACTCTAATAATGGGAGTTTAAACTACTGTATTTGTATGTTCAGTGCTAAAACAGAAAACTATTTGTTGTCCAAGCTTTCTACTCATTTCTATCTAAATTTGATTTCAGTATGAAAAGCAACAAATACTGATGCAAGCAACCATTTTTTCTAATAACATTATGTTTGAAAGGACTGACACTATAGCTTTAAGTTCTGGTCCTCTGAATTAGAACAGTTATGTAAAACAGAGACAACCAGACTGAACTTTATTAACAAATCTACATTAGCTACAGTACTGGAAGAGCAGAAGAAATGGTCTCTTAAGAGGATGGGAGTGTAGGTGTGGATAAAAGCTCAGTTTAATCCAGAGATAGATGAATGTCAGACCAACCTCTGGATTCCATCTCACCCACATTCACAGAAAGTGTGACCATCCTATTTAGGCAACCATGATGTTGGTCTTTCTGCTCTCTTTGCACTTTTTTTCATGTGAGGCCATATTTTTAAAAGCATCTTCATATTTTGCAAGCAGTCGGCTTCTTGCTGCGTCAGATTAGTTCTGCAGTGTGAATGAGACTGCAGGTTTGTGTTAATGTGAGTGTATTTCCTAGTTAAGATGCTTCTTTTTGTAAATGAAAGATAAGTGCCGCAAAGGGAGAAGTAATTATGTAAAACAGTTACTTGAGAATTTCCTAAAATACTCCAACAGTCATACAAATGCTTTGTATCTATTTTGATAATGGATCCTTTTTATTTTTCAAGCATTTAATTATTGTTTTTCATAAAAATACTTTTTTCCACAGCAAATGTAAAAACGACCAAATCCCTTTTTACAAGAGTTCATTTTCTTAAAATGATTATTTATACATTTATTGTTTACACTTTAACATTTTGAATAAATAATTAGCTTCACACTAGTCAGTGAAATAATCACTGCTTCTTCCTTTACCTTTTATCTCAGGAGAATCTCCAGACGCTGGGGGGTGAGATTGAAAAGCTTATAAAGCAGCAGAGGGATCCTTAGGATGGATTCAGACGGAAGTGACGTGACCGTGTCACCAAAAAGAGGAAGCGGATGACTGATATAAGAGATCGTCAGTCTTCACTTATTTTTTGCTGCACATGAAGGAGCTAATGATATATTGTAACCGCCAGTGGGACGTGAGACCCCTTTATCTTTTTCTATCCATACGGAGAGAGCTTACTTGAATCATCATTATTCCATCCACTTTGTACCATCCTCCAAATTATTTCCTCTGACACATCAAATCCTCCTCTGGTTCATTTTTGCCGTTTCCAAATGGACCTCCAATGGCTTCAAGATGGAGCAGCATTGTTTAAAGAAGAAAAAAAAAGAAGAAATACTGACAACTGATGCCATTTTTTGTGAATGTTTTGCAAATTCTACCTGGAAAGTAGTTGGAGAATCTCCACTTTGATTTGCCAGTGAACACATCCTGTTAAGAGACAAATGAATCAGTAAATGCACAGTAAGCTGATGGAGGTGATTGTTGCCAACATTTCTGTGCTCGTCTCCCGACGTCCTTTTGCCAACAAACCAGATGTATTTTTGAAGGACTGCTTCGTCAGCTGGACTACACACGCTTCGTGGTTGAAGCAAAAATGAAACAGATCAGCCTGGGCTTTCGGGGAGCTTGCTTGCCATGGTGCGCTTTTCTTTTCTTTTTCTTTTTTTTAAATTTATTTTGCTCCGCACAGCACTTATGACCAAGCTGGTAAAGCAAGGTGGCTCTCATCAGCAGATCCACCTATCTGTGTGTGACACGGGTGCCCAACCTCAGGAAGCATCTTTGTGACGTTTCCTGCAGCTGCATTGCGTTTCAATGAATCTATGATAAATAATATCATGTGAAGGTTAAAATTGAATGTAGTTTTTTTTAATATAAATATATATCTCTATATATATATTGGTTTAATATAAAGTTTTTATTTTAGTATGTTTTGATTTAGATTTATTTTTTATGATTGTTTTTCATATAAGCAATTATTGTTTTTCTCCTTAATATTTGTTTAGAAATGACAACATTTTGAGTCTCTTCGTCAGTGAAATCTGGCCTGCACAAATGTTGTGGTACTGCAATCGTACCATGCGGTTCTTTAAAAGTGGTTTGTGGCAATCTTACCGTTCCCAGTCGTCACACAGATGCTTCCTGTGTGTAGAAGGCTTTTACATTATGTGCATGGCTGCATTTGATGGATGAAGAGACTAAAATGTTGTTTTCTTGAACACTCCTCTTTATTATAATTTATTTGTAGCATTACAGAGTCCATCGAGGTAAATCAAGTGTAGAAGAATCAAAAGGGAGAGCAGGAGGTCTGTGGCTTTAGCTCAGGAAAGCTGCAGAAATCTATCCAGGGACAAAGTGCAATTCTGTTCTTCTCCTCCTTGTTTTTATTTTCTTTTGTTCTGAATGTGTCTGTGTGCCAGTATACTGTTTTATGGCTGTGTTTGTGCAACATGCAACTGTGCTGGTGTTTTGAATATTTGAAATAGTGCGTGTGCATGGCTGCATGTGTGCCTTTTTTTTTTTTTTTTTTCTTTTTTTTTTTTTCTTTTTTTTTTTAAACCGCTCGAGCACGTGTACATGCTTCAGCTGTCTGCAGGTGTTTGCTCCACACCTCCACTCTAGATGGACCCCCAAGCCCGGTCCTTCCAGAGGGATTTTTGAGCCTCTCGGCCACATGACCATGCACACACCTGCAGCTCGGTGTGTCTCAGCAATGCACATTTGTCCCTGAGTCACCGATATCTGTCTGTCATATTAGCGCACGCCCAGCCAAACACTGCAGATTGGACCTTAGAGAGCAGCTCGGCCTTACAATGCCAGAGTGTTTTTTGTTTTTTTTTTGTTTGATCTGATTGCAGAAGCCGTCACAAAAGCATGAGCCTCCATCTCCATTTTTCCAGCAGCTTTTATGGGTTGTAAGTGGTTGCAGGCCGAACCCCTCGCCAGTCACCCCGACGCTGCACAGATATGAAGCACTACGTGAATAAAGATGAAAGTCTCCGCTGTTGAGGTCACAGAAACCTTTTAGCCTCTCTTGCAGCAGCGTGCGCTCTTTATTTGATGGAACTCTTCTTTTATAAAATCTGAACAGACTTCTTTGCAACACGGGATCATTATGTAAAACTACAAGCAGAAAAATCCGGACTTTACATCTTGGTTGTCCCTCATGCTACAGTGAAATAACCCTTTAAACTTAAAAGTTAGTTGGTTATTTGAAATATTCCCTCAAAATCTGGGTGCTTTGTTGCTGAGTAGATTTTTATGTTTTTCACAGTCTGTGCAGACGTAAACTGCAGCCTGAATAGACTGGCATGGGGTATCCTAATTAAGTCCCCGTAATTCTCTGAGGCATACTAATACACTTCTACAGATTTGGTCACGGTGTACGACGCAAATCAGACCGAAAACTTGCTGATCCAAGCTTTTCCGCATTTTCAGTTGACTTGAAATGAAGCCATGCTGCAGCATTGTGTGGTTGAATGAAATAAAACCTTGTTTCACGATGAAAATGAAGAACTGGTCTTCACTATGTGCGAGTGGCGAAATGAGAAAAGTGAAGTGAGAATGTCTTTTTCTTTTTTTTTTCTGGCTGTGCAATGGTTCTTTGCTCTGTGAAATATTCCAACTGTGATTATAATATGCATTTGTAGATATGTTATTCTGTAAAGTTGAGATTTTTTTTTTCTAGAAAAAAAAAAGAGATATACTGGATGATGTCTGTATATATGCTGTTTCCAGTGAATAAAAGAGTCTTACCTTAATCTTGAATATTCTGCTCGTTGCCTTCATGTTTTATGTTTTGTATTTCTTGGTTTATGCCAGAAAAGTACAGTCGACTCCTTTTTCCCACTTTCTATTCATCAGTTACAGGGAAAGTTAAGTTTAAGCTTGGGCAATAAAGCAAATCAGCACAGATAACCTCTTACCCTGTGACTCCTCCTATCTGCAGATTTAGGTCCTGCTTCAAAAGCAGCAGCGTCAGCGGAGTTAGGGGTCATGCACACGACTGCCACTGTCAGTCAAATCAGGCTGACTTTCAGACGATTTAAAGCAGAAGGCTGCTCCCAAAACCCCAGACCAAAGCTCCTTTAACGTTCTGCTGAAATTGTTCTATGACCTCTTCCCAAACATTTAATCAGAAGTAAACATGGTTTTGCTGCTCCAATGTTTCTTATGCTTTTATTTGAATGACTTCAGTGAAAATAGAAACTTTAGAAAGTTAGCTTCAACATGTTTGTAACATCAATGTACAAAAAAATCTTTTTTTTTTTTATGCAGCAGAAATATGAGAAGAGCAAGTTCAACCTCATCAGAGTCTGCAAACTGGTTTTTGTGACTCCAGACTGCTGCCGTAGGCGATGCAGCTTGACTCAACAAGAAGCTGAGAATAAGTTTGACAGTGAAAAAGAGGCAAGCTTATCGGACCTGTGGAGCAGCCCCCCTGTCCGTGATTCTGCATCAAAAGTCCGTTTCTAAAAGCAGTTGTGTTGAACAATACTCTTAGTCACCTTGCCAGTCTGCTCGCATTAACATTTCCCATCATGCATGGGCATTTTTTTTTCACTGCTTTTACCACACATGAATCTGTGGACATTGGAAAAATGCCTACACACCAAATGTAACAACTGTCATTAAAATGATGCAGAATGTATGAGGAAAATAAGACATTTTCTTCGTTAGTCACGTCCGGGTGAAAGTTGCTATTTTCTCTGCAAGCGGAGCAGCAGGTTCAAATATCCACTTCCGGCCATTTGTTACCAGCATGCTATTTTTATTTCAAAGATAGCCCTTATCAGCTTAGATGACCACCCTTGAGTTCATAAAGCGTCGGCCATGTCCTTTAGCCAGAGCAGCATTCACAATAGTCCCTCTGCTGGTACTGAGATAAGAGCCATGTCATGTCCATGTCAGTCTGTTTGGTTTACTGATCTTCACCTTCAACTCAGGCACACGAAGAATAAAAACAATAAAGACCTGAATATGATTGGGGACTTTATAATGACTCTAATTCATTCTGCTTATTGCCTTTTAACTTCAGGGTTATGTAACTGCACCAAAATAGGCCTTTTTAATTGGGAGCTTTTGTGAAACCATCTGGTCAGGCCTGTTAGAAAAAATCTGCCCTCTGTAATGCTTTGATTATATGCCACCCTCTGCTCTGCCTCTTCACATGGAAATTGATACAATTAATTTTATTTGATGGACCTGTGGCACATCAACGACTGTTGTTGTTGTTGTTATTATTATTTTTATTCAGATTTCTAATTGATTAACAAAATAGCATGTTTTGGTTGAAAGAGACTAATTTAAACATTTAAAGGGCTGAACTCAGACAAGTTTAAACCAAAAGCTGCATCATATTTGCAGTGTGTGTCTGGATATTGTCTCACGTATATGTACAGTTGAAGAAAGACAAGTTATAACTTAGCCAGTACTGACAACGTAGTCAGCATAAAGCTGGAGTTCATCTTTTGAGTTTAAACAGGCTGGATTCTTATTTTACCACTGGGTGGTGCAGACTTAATGGTAATTAGCTTTTACTTTTATTTGTATTTAACATGTATTACCAAACAAATTATGATTTAATAAAATAAAACATTAATTATCCAGTTGCAGTGCATTATATAGCATATATTGTTATTTTCTTTTACCATGATACTTGCATATCTAGTTGTTGGTAGTGCAGCTTTTGCAAAAATATCTTTGACTTGTATTTTATACATACATACACACACACATATACACATATATATATATACATATATATATATACATATATATATATATATATATATATATATATATATATATATATATATATATACAAATCACTCGTGCTGATGAGGGGGTGAAAACTCTCAAGTGTCTCGGTCAAGCTTGCCATTAGGCACATTTCCATCCTTTTGGCTCTTGGAAGGCTTTCAACCATCTGCAAGTGACTCCGTGCATGTAAGTTCACCAAAATCTTGTTCTGTTGCATGTTTTCTTTTATTATAGGCTGCAACATAATAATGGTGGATAAATCTCTGCATATAAGAAGCAAATCTTTAGCTTCTGAAATGACTGCTGGGCTCTGGCAAGAGACAGTTGTTCTGATTTCCACTCAGGTGGGGGGCTTTCTTATCAAAATGAACGTGAGACCACATTACTGTTGCACCAAACATTCTTCCCTGGTGCTAAATATCGAGAGGTCAAAAGAAAAACAACGTGGATCATCAGACACTGAAGCATCAGCTTTTTTTAATGCAAGTGCACGATAGCGAAAGGTCAAGGGTTGACACCCCGATGAACAGGCTGGAGTCAAAGCCACAATATGTCAAGAAATAAACGTGTTGCTAAACTTTCATTTTGAGAAATTAAAAAAGTACAATATAAATTTACCTGCACTTGACCAGACCTTTCTTCACCAGTTCAGCCTTTTCATGGAGTTGCTAAACAGTCACTGTGATTCTAAAGTATCTCTTCCATAAATGAGCTTTTATTGGTTAAAAATGGGCAGCAAATCTGTGCCTCAGTTTTGTTTTGTTTTTGGCTAATCTTGTTGCAAATCTCTAAAAGCAGCTGTTTACTCACGTGTATACTATAATGTCTTACTTCCTTTGCAAGCAAGTCACACAGTTTAGATTATGTAACACAAAAGCTGTACATGACTGGCCACTTTTTACCCAGCCCTTGTGTGAGCCACAATGAATCGGAGGGAGCCAGAGTGCAGCAGATGGCGACCAAAGAGCGCCATGTTCACGTGGGAATCCAAACAGATGGATGCATGAAGTGTAGCACCTCGTTTTGGCACTGCACTTCGACACTAGCAGATTAAGTTAGAGTGGAAAAAATCACAGGGGAATTTAAGCTTATCAGCCTCACTCAAGTCAAGATTTATCAATGTGTCGTATCAGAGAGACATGTGCCATTTACAGGACTCCCCTGTCCTCATGCTTGTCATCTTCCCATATTGTACATTGAGCAATAACTACATTGCTGTCAAAAATGGATAATTTAACACTGTTTTGATACATGAACTCTACATCCACAAACTGATAGAATACAATTTCATTACATTTTGACGAGACTGTTGTAATATGGTACAAACATCCCACTTTATGTCCTCATAGGATAAGTTTAGCATCACTGCTGGGGTCTGATAAGGTTGCAATAATTACCAATCAGCAGTAAATATCTCCAGGTGCTGCCATTTTTACCCTGCAGGGATTTCTGCTTTGTTTTTCTGACATTAAACTCCCTTCTTCCAAACAAGTCCTCTGAAATTAAATGAAAGTCGCGCAACCTCTTACACTTTTGTCTGAAAATCCCTCTTTCTGTAGGATCTATTAGTTCTCTTAGAAACATCACGAGGAAAAGGTGTGTGAGCAACAGTATCACAGCAGCATTAAGGTTCATGCATGAGCCTTGAGTTCTGTAGAGTGTTTTTTTTTTTTTATTCTCTGAGATGATTATGATGTTTGTGCTGCTTTTTACTGAAGTCCAGATGGTGGCAGCAGGAGGTGGTTGGCAGCTACAATAAGCAGGATCTGGTCAAGAGGAGGAGGAGTCCATGTAATGATTGTATTAAACTTCACACCTGTTGCAAAAGAGAATTTATTAAATAAAAAAAAAGAAAACAAAAACAACTCCTGGCCATCCTTTCAAGTTTTATAACAGCTGATATTCAAGAAATGATGGGAAATTTTGGCTTCTTCATTACTTTATTTTTGCTCAGTTGTAATATGTTAATTTCATAGGAAGGCTGCCAACATATTTAGGCCATATCTCAAACTTTCCTTTTTGTCCTACCTGTTCATTTTGCAGGAATGAGGTGACCCTTTTATTCATGGTTCATGGAATATTAGTCATGTAGTTCTTTAGCGGTCGTGTGGAGCCATTTTGATGGCCACTACTTGATCCTCACAGCATACAAGAGTGAAAAATGGGAAAGTAGATATTGGGTTTTTCTTACACCTTTGTTTCACCATATTCATTTTTAAATATTATTAATTAATTTATTGTTTCTTTAGTAAAATAATTCAAAAGATAAAACAGGGTCGATGAATATCCTAAAGTCTCCGCAGGTTTAAGTGGCACACTGCCAAAGAAATCCCTTATTAACCTATCTGTTGATGTACTGGGATACTTTTGCAGAATATGACATCAATCCACTAAACTCGCTCTAGGACAGTATTTCCTTATGAAACGAGATGATGACATCCATACAATTATAATAATCCATGTATCCTTTAAAAATTAGGATTTGGGGAAATACAATACAATAAAAAAAAAGAAGTAAACTGGTTTTTTTTTCCCCTTTCTTTTTGATTTTTATGGGGTTTTTTTGGCGGTGGCGTCCATAGTCATGATTAGTGTCCCAATGTGGATCCCTAAGATTGGTTTGATGAGAGTGTTTCATGTGTTTTATCCTTGTGAGTGTGTGTGAAAAAGTGAGTGTATGTGTTAGACTATGGATAAATTCTATGTTTTTGTTTGTGAAGGCATGTTTTTAACCTTGTTTTATTTTTGCTTTTTATTTTGTAAAGCACTTTGTGCTACTTTTGGATGAAAAGTGCTGTAGAAACAAACTTTGATTGATTATTGCACAGTGTTGCTTCTGCAACATAAAAGTTTCCTGTGACATTATCAGCCGTGCATCATAAGTAAACTGATACTATATTCATACAAATATATACTATGCACGCTGGCTCTATCACTTATGTCTGTACAATTTCTTGTTTCAGTGATCACATACAGTGAAAACAATTTGGAGCAACAAAACTAGGGAAAACTTTACTGTTGCTGTGGTAGTTTAGGAGAATATTTTGGCACCTTTTTACAAGTTAAGAATAGTTTAGATATCATGGTACTCGTGAGCTTTGTTGCTGACCATTTCCAGCCTTTTATATCTTCCATCCTATCATAGCTACTGTTATAGCTACTGCAGGTTGGTGTATGATGATCACAAACTCACACCACTTCACACTGCTTTTATAGACTTCAAGATTTAAAGGCTTTCAAAGTTATTTGGTTTTAATCCAAACAAGCCAATTTGGTATTCAGTGGGGAAAAAACACACACAAGCAAACAAAAGAAGCAGCTGCCATTAGCAGAACAAGAAAGATGTACTTAATAAAGTGGCATTGTGAGTGTAGGCTACTCAGCATCAGCAGCCCCTGTTTGGGCAGACAGAGGTCATGTTGATACCATTCTATCTAGTTTGCCTTGGAACAGTCAAAATGTCTACTGATAAACATGCAATTAAAAACAATTATTCTTAAAAACCACTGATTAGCTTCTCCATCTGTGAGCTCAAAGCTAATCTGTTCAAACAAAAACCTGCCAAACAAACAATGCTTGGTAAAAGGAAAAAAAAAGAAAAAAAAAGCAGGTTCTTGCCAAGAGAACATCAATGATTCTAGCTGCACTGATGTTGTTATTTTGCCCTAAATCTGCAGGTCTCATTCACGCTGATTGGTTCAGCTAATCATATCTTTAAAAAAAAAAAAAAAAAAAAAAGTTGATGCGCCAAAACAGCTGAGCTCAGTTCCATTCAGCTTTTCTGGTCTAATTGAAATGTACGGCTCAGCCCCTTTTGAGAGAGCATCATTAGCACAAAACATCATGCTAATGCATTTTAAAGACGTTCAGCTTAAGGGCTAATTAATATTCCTCAGAGGGAACTGCAAATCTCTCATGTAAGAGCCCTTTCATAACACCAGCTGTCATCATGTTTACTAAAATATTATCTATAAGCTTGCAGAGTGGGACTCCAGGGATGTACCACCAAAAAACAGCACGCCAAAGAGGCTGTTAACTTGTGGAAGGAGATTACAGACAGGTGAGAGTTTAAAAACTTAAACTGGGCAGAAAAATACATGAAAATGCAAGATAAATTATGTCTGAGAGCACATTAAGTATTAACCCTATACAGGGTTCAATAAAACCTACTATAACTTGTGGTTGCAAACACATTTAGCCCCAGTATGATGCAGAATAGGTCAAATATCCAATCCTCATGGTCCATCCCGATAACCAAAACTAA
The DNA here is from genome assembly GCF_933228915.1 of Telmatherina bonti. Lineage (NCBI taxonomy): Eukaryota > Metazoa > Chordata > Actinopteri > Atheriniformes > Telmatherinidae > Telmatherina > Telmatherina bonti. The sequence continues at coordinate 15,296,882 of NC_136630.1, read as the reverse complement.
ATCCCAACACACTTTGGTGTGCATCTGGACAAAGTGAGCTTATGTTGCAATATGCTGCCAGAACACATTCAAATAGCTGAGTTGTGTACATGGAATGCTTATCTAGTCAAAAAATACGCAGATTGTTTGCAAAATTGACTTTTGTTGCTCTGTCTGTAAAATCACCCACATGTTATAACAAATAAAGCAAACTTACCCCCAGTTGGGTTTTAAGACTTAAATCTGCATTTTTGACAGCTTGGAAGCAAGCTTTAATGTCTGCAACTTGGGTAAGATTTAACTCCCACTTCCATGAAAGAAAAAATTGTTGGTCTTGAGATTAAAAAAAGGCAAAAGGCCAAAAACCAACACTGCATTATAACTCATTTGAGTCTTCTGAGAGCTGAATTACATAAATACAAGCAATTTAAGTTGCAAAAGATTGCAGGAAACCTGGGGATAACCATGTTTTCTGTCTTTGCGTGGTGCTGAAAGTGACATGAAAAATGCTAGAAACATTTAAATGCAAACATATTTTTCACAAGTCGATCAACTAAACAAAGGTTATGCTGACATATAAGGCCTACTTCAACATGAAAAACAGGCAGGTGTAGCCAGGATATTAAAGCAAATAATAGCTGAATTCCAGGTATGCTTCAGTTTCTGTGCCAAAAAACGCCAAATCCTTTATACATACAAACTGTTAAAATATTAACAAAAAAAAAAAAAGATTTGTGTGTCTCATCTTTTCATGGGGGCCAATCAGATTCCAGCTGCTCTCAGCAGTCCAGCCAGCAGAGCCATTTAACATCCCATTATTTTCCTAATCCTGGTGTAGATCTAAATGGCTTGCTGCCTGAAATGAGTTATGTTTCACCGTCAGCATTTCAAATGATTTAAGAATAAATGAGCCAAATATAGGATTAGGAAAACTGGAGCATTTAATACTTCTTGCTTTTACTAAGGTATGAAATAAAACAACAGTACTTAACAATAAAACTTCCTTTTTATTTTTTACAGACGTTAAAGCACCAATTCACAACAGCATTGAAAGCCAGAAACATTAAGAGGCTCAGACCCCCCCCCCCCAAGCCCCACCAGTGCTAAACACCACAATATATACAACAGGCTTCAGCCCTTCATTCACCTGCTTAGTAGTAAAAACACAGTCCAGAATAAATACGTCTATTTTTTTTTTTTACATAGTGTTTAATATAAACAAGTACCTGCCGTTCAAATTGCACTTGCCGATGGCTGAGAGGTAATAACACATGGTGAGCTATACCTGACCACAATCACCGACAAATGCTTTGCTCTTGTCCAAGGATTAAAAACAATAAACAAACAAAAACAACAGTTCTATAGTAGCGATGCCTGAGCGTTCATGTTAAGAAGAAATTGTTACTCATCACAAACACTATCATCAAAAATGAGTTGCAATCCTTTAGCCATCATGTTGAGGATAAAATAAATAAGGTTAAGTCAAGAATGAAGCAGAGGAAAAGGGCGCGCGCTCCTCTGACCAAAACGCGCTTCATCCTCCAGCAACCTGTTCGGTTTTTCATCCTGCAAATGTAAAGGTCAGTCGAGTCTGGCTCTTTTTTTAATATATATATATATATATATATATATATATATATATATAAGTTGGGTAGATATTTGAGCCCACAGATGAGAAGATACAGATTTGGCTCTTGCATACCTTTCCCGAAGAGATGAACAAGTTTCATTTTTTCTTTCCCGCCTGAATGATGATTTATAGATTGATTTTCCTTTTTTTTTTTTTTTTTTTTTTTTTACAGCTGGGATTCAGATTGAGACAACTTTGTGGCCCCCACCAGGCTGCTGTCGCTGTTGTCCAAGCCAGCACAGTCTGACCACATCTCCAGCGTCCCGGGCTCCAGAGCGGACACGAAGCCGCCGGAGCAGCGGGACAGGTCGCAGGAGCTGATGTGCAGCCTGCGGTCGGCTTGCCTCGGGCAGCACAGCAGCCTCTTAAAAGCCTTTCTAAAGTCCGGGCTCCGGCAGTAAATGACTGGGTTAAAGGCTGAATTCACGTAACCCAACCAGTTCAGAAACACAAAAAGATCCTTGTCCACTATCTCGGCGCTGAACACGCGCACCACGTTCACTATGAAGAAGGGCAGCCAGCACAGAGTGAACGTCCCCATGATGATGCCCAGAGTTTTCAGCGCTTTCTGCTCCCTCAGTGCTAGGATCTTGGAGGGTCTCTTCTTGCACTTGGAGGTGAGTCCAGTTAAGGTGTTGTGAAACCTGCCCTCGCACTTGTCGATCTTCCTCAGCTGTTTTTTCGCCTCTCTATACACGCGCACGTAAACAAAAATCATAACCAGGAGAGGAATGTAAAAAGAAATGATGGATGAGGAGATGGCATACGCCCTGTTGGTGACAAAGTCGCAACACTCAGGGTCTTCGTAGCAGCCTGTGTCCACGCTGTCGCGGGACCAGTGCATGAGGATGGGGAGGAAGGAGACCAGCGCAGAAATGGCCCAGACCACGCACACGACCGCTTTGGCCCGAGCTTTGGTCAGCAAGCTTTGGTAGCGGAAAGGTGAGGTGATGGCCACATACCTGTCTATGGCGATAACGCACAGGGTTTCTATGCTGGCTGTGACGCAGAGGACATCGACTGAGATCCAAAACTCGCAGAAAAAGGAGCCATAAAGCCACGAGCCGCGCACCTCAAGCGCAGCGCCAAATGGCACCACCAGCAGACCCATGATGAGGTCCGCGCTCGCAAGCGACACGATGAACACATTGGTAAGGGTCTGTAGCCTCTGAGTTCTGGCTATGGCCACAATAACCAGGATATTCCCAAACACAATACACAGGACAATCAGAGCCATCACCAGGCTCATCCCCGCCATCCACTGCTCGGATGTCTCTGGAGCAGAGCCCGGTGCGTCTGACGCTTCGCTCCCTGAACCATTGTGGAGGTTTAGGTTCACCGGCGAGGACACGCCACCGTCTCCCATGACGGGCTGCTGCGCTGTGTCCTGGACCAGGTGGAGTTCATCCAGGCTGTGGAAAGCAACCTTTTCCGTCTGTCGTGGCCGCACGAGCTGCAGCGCTAATCCCACCGTGCGCCAACTCCATCTGGGGCTCTTCTCCAGTCCTGCGCTTGATGCTGCATCGGTCGGGACAGCAAAGCAGGCGGTGACATCACCGCTCCACACGACCAATCAGGCTGCCCAGCAGAGCCACAGTCCCATCAGTGAAACTGAGGGGCAACTTGTACCTCAACCCCCCCCCAAAAAACACATTTCCAGCCTTATTTTTTTCCCCTTATGTTGAACGTAAATGCGCAAAGAAGGATCTTTCATGAAACATCTTATTATAATTTTTTTTGTCAAAAATCCTGCAGACTGTGGGAGACATGATGCTCCAGTTATAGAAGTTCCAGACTTTTACAGGAATTTACTTGTTTTCATCACTTGTTATCGCAAGATTTGTTGTTCTGCTTGTCCATTTATAGAGCTTTATCATATGAGTGTGAGATGAGGACCAGTGCAGACCTGCGCTTTGCTTCACAGCAGCTGCACTTGAGTCATGCGTTTAGAAAGATGTAAATCTGGAGTTGATTCACAGACAGATTATTCAGTAAATGCATCAAAACAAAGATTCCTGGTCAGCTGCAGGTCACCAAACACCACCGTGTTAACACAGTGAGCAAATTGGTTCACTGAGGATGAGGATCGTGATGTGTGAACTGGGTGATCGACAGTTGTTCAGTGCATCACATGGCTGAAAGGAAAACAAGCTGCAACAAGAAGCAGAAAAAGGAAAATATGCTTTGTAGATAGGCACAGCTGCACCACTGAAAACATGGTAATAATTTTATTCTGCTAATCTGATCTGTTTACAGAGTGCAACAGAAATTTAATTAGTTCCACTTATTTTATCAGTATTTCAAGATAGGTAAAGTGTGTGTATGAAAGCACATTCCCTTCTATATTCCAACAAGCTTTTCTGACTCTGTACATGTGAAGAGGCTCTGATATGGACCCAAATCTTGGGAATCAATAAATAACTTGTGTGATAAGCACACATGAGCACACATAAGCAGTTTGGTGGAAAAAGCTGATAACTTTGGTTTTATTTATTTATTTTCTTCTTTTGAGGATTAACATGCCTGTTGTTGAACCCAATGACTTAACGGCAAGGCTATAACACAATCTCACACAACATAACAAAACAGCCCCAGCATCCGCTTGTGACCCTGATGGAGGGCATAATGCCCCCCCCCCCCCCCCCCCTTTTTTTTTTTTTTCTGCTTTGTGGAAGTTGAAATAATATCTCCTCATCAAGTTTTGCCTTCTGGAAGGTCGAAGCTTCATGACAAAACAACAATCCTAACCTACATCCACATTAAAGAACGTATCCATGTTGTTGGCTCAGTGTCACCTTATTATTTATCTGCTTTTCCTCATGAGAGACAGAAAAATGAAAGAGCAGGGCTTAACTTTTCCTTTAAACACCAGCACCAGAAAATAGGCAGCTTCAGAAGTGTGATTGGCCATTCCTGTAGCCACCCCTGTTCTGATTGGTAGTCAAATTTAGAAAGTAAATGGAATCATTTATCATTTGCTTTCATAATTATACATTTTTCCAGCTTGTTTTGGAATTGCTTTATTTAAATTGTGTTCATTGTGTCCTTTCTTGTTTGTTTATCTTTAATCTATAAAGCACTTTGTGTTGTTTGTACACACTGAATAAAGTTCTATAGAAATGAAATACATGAAATACTTGAACCCTAAAATGTTTTCTGTATTATTTTTATTGGCTCCAATGTTATACATACATATACACACACACACACACACACACACACACACACACACACACACACACACACACACACACGTATATATGCTATACATATTATATATAAATATATACACTGCTCAAAAAAATAAAGGGAACACTAAAGTAACACGTTGTAAATCTGAATGAATGAAATATTTTTATGATACACTTTGTTCTTTCCATAGTAGAATGTGCTGACAACAAAATCACACAAAAATTATCAAAGAAAAACAAATGTATCAACCCATGGAGGTCTGGATTTGGAGTTATGCTCAAAATGAGGCTCAGTAGTGTGTGTGGCCTCCACGTGTGTATCACCTCACTACAACACCTGGGCATGCTCCTGATGAGGCGCTCTCCTGAGGGATCTCCTCGGGATGGAGCATGAGATTGACAGATGGATTGGTGCAGCATCTGCAGTACTGTGGACTGTGCGCTGGTCTGTTGTGGTGAAGAAGGAGCTGAGCCAGAAGGCAAAGCTCTCGATTTACCAGTCGATCTATCTTCCTACCCTCACCTACGGTCATGAGCTGTGGGTCGTGACCGAAAGAACGAGATCTCGTATACAGGCAGCTGAAATGAGTTCCCTGAGAGAGATGGTGAGGAGCTTAGTCATCCGGGAGGTGCTCAGAGTGGAGCCGCTACTCCTCCGCATCAAGAGGAGCCAGTTGAGGTGGCTCGGGCATCTATCAGGATGCCTCCTGGACCCTCCCTGGTGAGGTGTTCTGGGCATGTCCCTCTTGGAGAAGACCATGTGGGAGACCCAGGACATGCTGAAGGGATTATATCTCTCAGCTGGCCTGGGAGCACATTGGAACCCCCCCCACCCATGCAGAATTGGCAATTGTGGCTGGGGAGAGGAAAGTTTGGGCTTCCCTGCTTAGGCTGCTGCCCCTCGACCCGACCTCGGAAGCGGTAGAAGATGGATGGATATATATATATATATATATATACACACATATATATATATGGCTAACCATAAGTGTACATGACAATGTGGTAGGGGGGTTAAAGGTTTTTGGTGTAAAACAGACTCACACTGCAGACAGATGATCTGCACTTGGCTGATCATTGATCCTTCTGGGGGTTTACTCTGCAATAGGATCATGTTCAAAGTCTTTCTTTCCTCTCAGACTTTTTGTGTTTGTAATAGCAATTAGCATTTTTTCCAAGGTCATATCTTCTCATATATTCTTTAAAATCAGTGAAAAGAGTTTTTAAAAAACATTGGAAAGGGTTCAAAGCATTTATGTAAGGGCTTCCATATACACAGCAATCTGTATTTCACTTCTGAATGAAGCTAACACTTAAATGTGAAATGTACTGAAAAACCACTCCCCACCAACTTCTGGCTTATCTTATCCATCCACTTAAAAATTTCCTGGAATACACCACTGATAGTAGCTGTATGGTATCAAAAAAGGTACCTTTTGACGCATTTGCAGTCTGTGCCTACAGAGCGTAGGAGTCAGAGAAATTATGGAAATTATGGAACCACCAGCAAATTGAGACCTCCACAACTTTTACGTTTTTTTTTTTAACATATATATATACACACATATATATATACGTATGTATATAGCTCTGCTTTTTCTGTGTGCTTTGACAACACATGGTAGCGTAGAGGTGTTGACGAAAATCGCTATGAATACAAACTGCATCATCTTGGCTGCATTCAAGTGGTTATACGTTTTTACAATAAAAATTATCACGTTAAAACGTGATACGTTTCAGGTTTTTAGAATAAAAATTATTACGTTATAATGTGATAGATCCCCCCACTTATTTTTTCAGTAGGATGACAGCTCTACGCTTCTGTAATAGCACATACAAAATCATACCAGAATGTTTAGTTGCTACATAGGTTGAAAACTTAAAACTTGCATATTTACTACATTTCAACGCTTTGAGAAAAATGGGATGAACATTTTACTTTGCATAATGCTTATATTTTGCACTGTGTGAAATGTTAACAAATTTGATGTTGCACTCTATTGTTCCGTGCCTCTATTGCTGAGGCGGCCAGCCAGAGCTGTGGCTGCAAGGTCGTTGGTGCCTGTCGTGGCGGTAATCCCAGGACTCGTTGGTGGACACCAGCAGTGAGGGATGCCGTCAAGCTGAAGAAGGAGTCCTATCGAGCCTTCTTGGCCTGTGGGACTCTGGAGGCAGCTGATGGGTACCGGCGGGCTAAGCGGCATGCGGCTTCGGCTGTTGCCGAGGCAAAAATTCGGGCATGGGAGGAGTTCGGCGAGGCCATGGAGAAAGACTTCCGGACGGCTTCGAGGAGATTCTGGTCCACCATCCGGCGGCTCAGGAGGGGGAAGCAGTGCTCCATCAATACTGTGCACAGTGGAGATGGGGAGCTGCTGATCTCAACTCGGGACGTTGTGGGTCAGTGGAGGGAATACTTCGAAGACCTCCTCAATCCTACCAACACGTCTTCCCATGAGGGAGCAGAGCTGGTGGACTCAGGGGTGGACTCTCCTATCTCTGGGGCTGAAGTCGCTGAGGTGGTCAAAAAGCTCCTTGGCGGCAAGGCCCCGGGGGTGGATGAGATCCGCCCGGAGTTCCTTAAGGCTCTGGATGCTGTGGGGCTGTCCTGGCTGACACGCCTCTGCAGCATCGCGTGGACATCGGGGGCAGTACCGCTGGATTGGCAGACTGGGGTGGTGGTCCCCCTTTTTAAGAAGGGGGACCGGAGGGTGTGTTCCAATTACAGGGGAATCACACTCCTCAGCCTCCCTGGTAAGGTCTATTCAGGGGTCCTGGAGAGGAGGGTCCGCCAGATAGTCGAATCCCGGATTGAGGAGGAGCAGTGTGGTTTTCGTCCTGGTCGCGGAACAGTGGACCAGCTCTATACCCTCTCTGGGGTCCTGGAGGGGGCATGGGAGTTTGCCCAACCAGTCTACATGTGCTTTGTGGACCTGGAGAAGGCATTTGACTGTGTCCCCCGGGGGCTCCTGTGGGGGGTACTCCGGGAGTATGGGGTACCGGACCCCCTTGTACGAGCTGTCCGGTCCCTGTACGACAGGTGTCAGAGCTTGGTCCGCATTGCCGGTAGTAAGTCGGATTCGTTTCCGGTGAGGGTTGGACTCCGCCAAGGCTGCCCTTTATCACCGATTCTGTTCATAACTTATATGGACAGAATTTCTAGGCGCAGCCGAGGTGTTGAGGGGATCCGACTTGGTGGCCTCAGGATTGGGTCCCTGCTTTTTGCGGATGACGTGGTCCTGTTGGCTTCATCTGGTCGTGATCTCCAGCTCTCGCTTGAGCGATTCGCGGCCGAGTGTGAAGCGGCTGGGATGAGAATCAGCACCTCAAAATCTGAGACCATGGTCCTCAGCCGGAATAGGGTGGATTGCCCTCTCCGGGTCGGGAGTCAGGTCCTGCCTCAAGTGGAGGAGTTTAAATATCTCGGGGTCTTGTTCACGAGTGAGGGAAGGATGGAGCGTGAGATTGACAGACGGATCGGTGCGGCGTCTGCAGTAATGCGGGCTCTGTGCCGGTCTGTCGTGGTGAAGAAGGAGCTGAGCCAGAAGGCGAAGCTCTCGATTTATCAGTCGATCTACGTTCCTACCCTCACCTATGGTCATGAGCTGTGGGTCGTGACCGAAAGAACGAGATCTCGTATACAGGCGGCTGAAATGAGTTTCCTCCGCAGGGTGGCCGGGCTCTCCCTTAGAGATAGGGTGAGGAGCTCGGTCATCCGGGAGGGGCTCAGAGTAGAGCCGCTGCTCCTCCGCATCGAGAGGAACCAGTTGAGGTGGCTCGGGCATCTGGTCAGGATGCCTCCTGGACGCCTCCCTGGTGAGGTGTTCCAGGCACGTCCCTCTGGGAGGAGACCCCGGGGAAGACCCAGGACACGCTGGAGGGATTACATCTCTCGGCTGGCCTGGGAACGCCTCGGGATCCCCCCCGCAGAGTTGGCAAATGTGGCTGGGGAGAGGGAAGTCTGGGCTTCCCTGCTTAGGCTGCTGCCCCCGCGACCCGACCCCGGATAAGCGGCAGAAGACGGATGGATGGATGGATGGACTATTATGACCTATTCAAAAATGCTCCAAAATCATCAGAGGGTGATTTTACCCCATCAACTGTCACATGACTATCTGGACTTGCAAGCAATGTAAAACGTTGACATTTTTCTTAATGTTGCATGTTGCAGAAGTGAAATTCAGGTGTAAGAGGCAGCCAATTAAAGGAAAGTAGTAAAACTAACTGAATGAAAATAATGCTGCTGGAGAGTCAGGGAGGAATCCAGGGAACCCAAATCCAGAGTGTAGGAAAATACAGCTTGGAAAGAGCCAGGTTGGATCTATGCTTTCATGTTGTTTACTCCAAATTCTGATCCTACTCTCTGAATGTCGCAGCTGAAATAGAGATGCATCAGACCAGGCAATGTTTTTCCAATACTATATTGTTCAGTTTTGGTAAATCTGTGGGAAGTGTTTCCAAAGCTTCCTCATCTCAGCTGACAGTAGTGGCATCCGGTGCGGTCCTCTGAAGCCCATCTGCTTCAATGTTTGACGGGTTTTGTATGTAGAGATGATATTATTCATATCGTGGATGAAACCGTGTTCATTTGAGTTAGTGTTGCCTCTCTATCATCTCAAACTAGTCTGCCCATTTTCCTCTAACTTCTGATATCAACAAGACATTTTCATCCAGAAAACAGCAGCTCATTAGATTTTTAGTCTATTTCAGACCTTCCTCTGCTAACCCTGGAGATGGTTGTGTGTGAAAATCCCAGTAGATCAGCAGTTTCTGAAGTACTCAGACCAGACCATCTGACCATCTGACTGCAATAATGATGCCACATGGGGGGTGGGGGTGGGGGTGGGGGGGGGGTCATAATACTTACAGTGGCGGTTCTAGACCAACATTAGAAGGGGGTCCAGGCTGGGCCAGCTGCACTGTTGCAGAGATACATTCACGAGTAAATAACAAAACAAAAAGCCTTCAAGGATTTAAAAAACTGACCATATAATTAGGGCAATATCTTAACAACAATTCAATTAATTACACTGTATTTTCAAACGTGTGATGGACTGGCGACCTGTCCAGTGCGGACCCTGCATCATGTCTGCTTATTGCTGGAAGAGGCTCCAGCTTCCCTGCAACCCTGAATTTGATTAAGTGGTTTAGAAAATGAATGGATGAATTAATGTATTTTCAAGATATAACTATTTACATAACTATATGTGAATTTCTCAGCTCTTCATCTCAGAAAGGTTATGAAACAGTGCTTGTGTCTGGATCTTGTCTCATCTTCAGATAAGTAATAATAACTAAATATGTTATTCTTAATCCTTTAAGGTCCTGGTCTACCATTTGACAGAGGTATTTGCAGTGACCTGGATGACTTTCTTTTAAAAACTGTGTAAATTAACTTACCTGAGTCATCTCTACCAAATGGTTTGGGTATGTAAAACCCAAACTAAGTGATTGTTATAAGACTACTGTTTCAGAGTTCAACCATTTCTCTGTTGTTACATTATTATTAACTTCTTCTTTTTTTAACATCTTAACCATATGCTAAAAAAAATCTTTATTCTGTCTATTATTGTTCAAAACAAACAGAAAAACACAGAGAAACATTTTTCTATGGCCTTTTTGTTTGTGTGAAAGTTAAAGTGTGAAACAAAAACACAGTTAAAATCAGCATATGACCAGATACAGCTTTGTGATGGATCTCTCCAAGCATTCATTCACTGCATGTTTGTGCCTGGATGGAAAACTTAGAAGTAGCTTCTTCCAGTTTTTACATGCAGATTATGCATCATCAGTATCTTTGGTTTTAGGAGGGCTACATTTTTTTTTCCAGAATAGTAATATACATTTTGGTTGTTTTTAGTATTCAAGCCACTTGTGAACTTCGGACCACGTTGTCTGAACACTTCTACTTCAGTCCCCAGATTTTGACTTTTGGCTCCATTGGCAGGTCCTCCATTGTCCTTCTGATGCCTAAAGGAAATATAAATCAGTAAAAAAAAAAACAAAAAACAAACAAAAAATCCAAAACACTGTAACTAGTTTTCAATGGATTTGGTTCACCGCTGTAACAAGGCACCTACATCCCCAAAATCAGCATTTCTCATCAAAGATATGCTAAATTCAGATTTTTAATATAGCATAAGTCACAACTTAATATGTTTAACAAAATAAACCTGTGGATATCACAAATGAATTGTTACTAAGCAATTTATCAGGTATGCCTCATAGCGGGACTGGTGTATGTCATCATGTACAATGCAGGAAGGTTATTTCTTTCCTTTATATGTCAAATAAAATAGTCTCTCATCAAAAATCTTGTTAAAACGTTGCTCATGCTTTCCTTACATATTTCCCACAGAGCAGTATTCAGCCATTTCCTGTGCTTGGCATCTGCTGTCGGGTTCCTGTGTCATACCTGGTTATACTGGAGGATTTACTACAAACAGAGCACTTAGTCAGTTTCTCGAGCTGCGAAGCTGTGTGGCATTCGTTTCTGGGCAGCTCCTGATATAATTCTCGGTTGTTTTATCGAGTAAAGATTTTTAGTTTTTTAATGTCTAGATATTTGCAGAATTTGTTGTTTGACCAAACTAGTTGGAGATGCACTAATAGGAAGCAGTTTCTTCTTTCATCTGCTCTTATATACCTGAGCCGTTTTGAGATTTCTGCTCTCTGTCAAAGGTTTTACTTCCAATTTATTCTCTCTCACTTTCTCAAAACAAAGAAAGCAAAGCTGCCTTTTCAGATTTTCCTCCCTCAAACACTTGAACAATTTTCAAACGCTGCTGTTTGTTAAAGGCCACATTTAAAACATTTGCTGTTATTCAAGTTGTCATAACTTGCAGCTGCTCACCTACAATCAGTAAAAGAGCTCTTGACACCAACAGCAGCTACCTACTACTTATCTCCATGCATGTTTTGCATGACAGAGTAAAGAGAAGTAGAGCATGTTCAGCTTGACCTCATGTGAACGCAGGCAGAGCCAAAGTTCAAAGGTCATTATCTTAAGTGATGCAGTCCTATTTTTGGACTGAGCTTGAGCGGCCCAGCACAGGCAGGCAAACCAGTAAAGACATGCCTGTCCTCATTTCAAAGGCATTTTTTTATTAATTTTTTTCTGTCATGCAGGCTGAAAATGATTTTCTTTTTGTCTCTTACATAATCACAACGAAGAAGAAACACTTCTTTGCAGTCAAAGCGTTGATGAAGCAAATCTGTTTTACCTTTTTGAACAAAGCATTTAGCCAAACACCCCACCAATGTCACCTTTTATAAGCAATTAATTGGATAAAAATTAAGCTGTGTCAACTTCACGGATCATATGAGTATCATAAGACGCACAAGGCTTAAAGCCCTTAAGAGAGCTTTGAAAGCTGGTTTTGTGCTGCTGAAAGGAGCTGTGTGCTTGAAGCTCTTATCTGATCACTCAGATTCAGAATCCTCATGGCTTACTGGAGAGATCTGCTTACTTTTAACTTCATCTTTACTTTGTTGTATCTCCATAAGAGCTGTCAGAAGAGATGCACATACCTTTGCTTTGTAGAAGCCTTTAGCGTTCTATTCCTTGGGGGGAAAAAAAAAAAAATCCAAGTTTACTCTCTGGTGACGTTTGAAGTTAATTGAGACTCTGTGTGTGAATGACCTCTGGTCTGATGACAACAGACGGAACTACACAGGGTTAATGACGCTGTCAGAACAACTGGGAAGGAAGCAGATGAGGAGACAGAGGGTTCAAAATGAAGAAGACTGGGTGCAAGAGACAGATTTTACTCATCATTCTTTAAATAATTATGCTGTTGTCACTTTTACTTTCCAATTGTTAACATTAAACTTGTTTTTTAATGCTTTTTCATCCAGCACACCTCAGGTTTTGTAGAATAAATAGAAATAGACGGTTCTTTTAGATAATTGGTCATTGATACAGTCTATTATCAATGAAGGAAAACGCCTACATGCAACCAATTTTCATCTCATTGCTATAATTGCAATAACAATAATATTAATAAAAACAGAGGGGCAAATGAAGCACACTGCCGCTTGTCACAATTTTGGACTCCAAATTTGAGTGACAAAGGTTAAAACTTTGGCAGATGGACACTTTTCATATAGCCCTGTTTATGTGTGACATATCACAACAAGATCTATAGTGTAACACAGACCCTGAAAAAAAATGTTGAGAATATGAGCCTGAAAACACGTTTAAATACACACATCTTATTTGCTCAGAATGTGTGGCAAGAAAAAAAAAAAAAAAGAAAAGAATTAAAACCTCTTACTCAGGTCATTTGCATCTTTTGAAATAAAAAGCTTTGGACAGTACAATCAAATATAAAGTCAATGAACTGGAAACAGAGAAGAAGTTTGGTGCAGAGCCAGCAGCTTTTAAGAAGACAAATCTTAATCTCTTCATCCCAGTAATTGAAGAATGGGAGAGGAATTGAATTATTGTGTGGTACATGTCCGGATCCACAATGATAGGTGGTGATGCTGCCCTTCGTCTGCTAATAAATCAGCAGCTGGACCAGCTTTGTACATTTCATTTGCACTGTATGCTTGAGATGTTTTTCTTTTCTGTAGCTAATTTTATGTTCAGTGGTTCAGGACGATGGATGGATGTTGAATCATAATGTGCTGACAGTTTTACAGAAATTCCTTAACTATTAGTGGTTTTTTTTCCATGGGTGCGATTGACAAGAATACTTGTAAGGATTTTAAAAATCCAATTGCTTGCCTACATCATGGATATTTAATTTTCTGAAAATAAAAACGATACATTTTTTCTCTGAAAAACTTGAATTACCAAGACAGTAGAAAATGGTCAATCTGTTTCTATTTGCAAATTGCTTAAAAAAAAACAGTCACACTTTTCATTGAGATGTGTCTTGGAGCAAAAAGGCATCACACGACAACTTGTTGTGACATTGACGTTAGTTTTCTCTGACTGAGCAGCCCGCGTGATTCGGTCTCTTCTTTGCTTAATTATGAACATGCAGACTTTTTCAAGTATGGCTACTACTTATGCCTGTATTCATGACCACACTCAAGGCTAATGTTATGATTCTTTCAACACAGTTTCAGAAAAATGAGCTTACACTGTTGCTTCTTATGAAAGAAATGAAAGAAATTAAGGGCATTTATGGACTGTGTCAGAAAGATTAAGCCTGTTATCTGAGGTCAGCTCACACAACCTCATTTTGTGGGAAATCTGTAAAGGGTTTGAGCTTTGATAGTACAGAGCATGTGGTGTTTTTTTTTACCTGTTCAGGTCTTTGGAGTGTTTTTTTTTTTTATTTTTAAAAAAAAAAAAATATATAACTTCAGACATGAAAAAGGCAATACAGCATAGAAAATATGCTAATTTTAAGAAAAAAAAAAGCTGATGTCAACAGGTGATTGTGATTCTATCCAAAGGCAGTATTCACAACGCTTTGACGACAAAAATAGTCCTTAAGAATCCAAGCTGTAAAAATTTGTCAACAACTGCATTTGGAAAATCTTTGTGAAATATAATAATAAAAAAAAAACAAAAAACAAAAGAAAACAAACGAAAAGAGGTTGTAAGAAAGATTGAAAGAAATTTGCATATTTCTCCGTCTTACTATAAATAATATCATGAAACCATGAATGGAATCTGGAGGAAGTTCACTGCATGAAGGGCAAGTGTCATTCATCAACAGCAGATTTACCCTTATAAACAAGGGTTACTGTGGGGAAAGAGAACATTTGCATATATTAATTAAAACTTTATTGTGCAAGAAAGACGCTTTATGACAGCCTTGGTGAGAGGCACCAGACTACCAAATAGACCAAAGAAAATAACAATACCCAAGACTGCAATAAAAAAAACAGGGGCTAGGTTTGGCTGTAGGCTATTAATGCCCTTAGCAAAGGTATCCTAACCTTTCACAAGATGTGCTGCATTTAAAAGATTACATTATTTCAAAGAACACTGATGCTTTTTCTCAACAAAACGTACTTTACAAAAGACAAGGCTGCAGAAAAAGAATGACTTCTGGACTGGCCTCCCTGTAGTCTTGACCTTTCTTAACAAAGAAACCATTGAGAACTTTTAAATGAAAAGCATTTATTAAAACAAATTATGTGTTTACATAAATAATGGAACGAAGGAAAACTGTTCTGATTGAATATTTCAGCATTATTAAAACCACAGTGTCCAGTTTCCAGTACTGGATGTGTTAACAGGTCTGATGTGCACACTAAAACAAGAAATCTCACAAGTTTACTGTCTGTAATTGAAAACCGGTCATTATATTTGCATTTCAATAACACTTTCCATTGAAATCAAGCTTTTCTTGAGCAGGGAATATAAATAACACTAAATTATATAAGTTAGTAATGCAGTTAGTCTGCAAGTATACAAGCTTGTCTTTCCAAAAAAGTAAACGTATATCATAGCCCAAGTACTGTAGTAAAGATTTTCATACAGTTGCTTTATATTATTCCGCATCCATCGTCTTCTCCATCTACACTAATATAACAGCATCATTCTTGGCAACAGAATGATGTTTGACTGGGGTGCCATTAATGAGGTAATGGCTGCAAGTTGACTTGCTTGTTAAATGAACAAAACCTATCATTCCCAGTTATTCAGTCAGATTGTGAATGAAAGTATTTTATTGGTTCCAGTTTCTTCTAAAATGACAATGAAAGATGCTGTTGTGCTGTTTGAAATGTCAAATGTGCAGAAACATTTGATTTTAAAGCTTTATTCTTACAATTTATTAATATATCACCTAAAATCAAGTTCAGTAATCTCAAAAACAGACAATATGTAGAGAAGACAAGAGAACAATGGTAAAATCTCCAAAGGATAGAAATCACAGCAAGAATACAGAATAGATAAATATGTTTATTAATTTTTTCTTGTTCTGGTGATTTGAGAAACAAACATTTGAACAGCCTTAGAAAAGACAAAAGCATACCAGATTGTGTCAAAGAAGTCTGAGAAAAAAAAAAAAAAAAATCAAGTTAGAGATGGAAAATGGCATGAGGAACTTAATTCCCCCCCAGCAGCCACTCAAGCTCATTACAGTTCATTAAAAATTAAATGCCGGAGGGACAACCAATCTGAGAAAATACACCAGCAAAACTTTTGCAGTTCATTTCAAATAAATAACTTGTGGGAATAAAGCCTTTCTCTCATTGCAAAACAATATTGTTATTGCTTTTGAAAACAGTTAAAGTGTCATCGGTTTACACCATTCATACAGCATCACCTCTTTGGAAGGCACTTGGGCCAAGTGATCCAAACTAAATAAAAAACAGTCTGACAAGCGCAATGATGTTACGGGACGTGATGACAGCCATGATAATCAAAACACTCGGGGCCCCTTTCGAACAACAGCTCATAACTTTGAAAAGCTATATGGGAAAATGACAACGGCTTCCACATTATCATATTATATTACATAAGAAAACCCACATCGCGATGCAGCAGATGATTATTAGAGCATCTCTATCATATCATGTTGCTCTTGTGCAGCAGATGCTCGATAGTGAGATTTTAATGAGACTTTGTTTTCTTCATATAATATCCCACAGTGTGTGGAGCAGGCAGCAGTCCGCTGGTGTCATCAGTTCACAAGCTGCTTCCCCCTTATCAAAAAACAGGCACTTTATTCATTACTTAGATAACGGCCATATTTCATGGTCTGAAGCAGAACGACTCCTTGTGTTGCGAATTATCATGATAAAAAGTACCATCAGACACACAGGGTGGAGATACAGGACAAAGCTGTGGGCTAGTGTAACCTCGGAGTGCAAACTGCTCATTCTGTACTGGTGCATGCAGTAAGTAAAAAAAAAAAAAAAAAAAAAGAAAAAAAAAAGGGGGAAACTTAATAAGTATGCACCTGAAGGCATCATACCAGGAAAAAGCCACACAAAAATACACTTCCAGTCAAAAGTTTGGTCACACTTTGCCATTAGAATTATTGACGTGTGTCCAAACTTTTGATTGGTAGAGTATATGTAACATTTTAATATTAAAGAATATGAATTTATATATTCCAAAGAATGAATACTCTGGCACCAGACAGCTTTAATATGATAATGGCAGTCTGCATAGATATCGTCTCATAAACCTATTACAACACCGGGACATAAGCTTCACATCTATCCTTTTCCACTTAATACCTCTTTTCACTAAGCTTAGATTAAATGACAGATTTTATCTCTTTGGCTTCCGATCCTAATAATTCCTATAACAGCCTCCTCATTTTTAGAAACTGACCATAACTCGATATTAGCATTCAAAAGAAGTGCTTTCATAGCCAAAGGCGGAATAAAACTGAATGGTATCTCAGTTTCAAATAATTTTTATGGGAAAAGGTTTCAGAAACTGCTCGGTAATTACTTCATGGAAGTTGTGGAGAACTATTTCGTTTACAACATTCAAATGTGAATTGTCTGGTCGTTGAAATTCACAGCCCTCAAGCACTTACGGTGAACGGTTTGACTTTTTCCTTTAGTACTTTACATTTTTTTCTAAATAATTATAAGACAAAAAAAAAAAAAATCCATCACCACTATTAACCAATTACATGATCCTAATTGCTTATTTTCCCCAATAAGTCCACAGAATGTCCTCATTTAGTCTTAAGATGATTAATTCTAAAGAACCTCATGTACGCAAAGCTCAGTTATTACTAATGTTCAGAGCATCTTACAGTCCATAGGGCTACATAAATCTACTATCATACTAATATAATTCTAGGCACCTGCTTAACCTTAATGAGATGCAGTTATATTTGCATACATGTCAATAACACTTAAGCAAAGCAGACACTTTCAATAACTGTCAAACAGCTGACAATATTTCATTACTTATGTGTTATGTCAATGGGGAAGCATGTGAGTTCTTTATGAACATTAAGTTTGCTTAAAATGGTTTAGGAAACACAAGTCCATTGCAAACAATCTCCATCTTTCCTTTAGAGCTGTAATACAGGACGCGAGGCTGGAAGCCACATTGAGGAAAGTCTGGATTCAAAGGCGGTTTTAACTGAGCCATTAAGCTGGCCCTAGAGGGCGTAGGTCAGTTCCACAGTGACCGCTTCCTCTCCAGGACTGCTGTTTATTTGCAGAGGCTGAGTAAATGAGGCAGCTTTCATTGTGCAGGCTTTACCTGCTTCCATACAGTAGTAGACCCAAATTCCCAGTGTGAGGCTGGGATTGTTCTTTGTTTCCTCGATAGCAGCTGGAAGTTTGGCAGAGATGTAGAGCGGCTGCGTCAGATCGACAATATCACCAGTAATCACCTGACTGTCCAACAGCCACTCGTTACCTGAAAAACAGAAAACATGACATGAAATGGCTCGTGACGAATCACAACATGACCATTAAACAATTTAATGCTAATGCTAACATGGTAATGCTAAGAAATGATCCATTTTTATTATGCGAGGACCTTCAGTTTTCTTTTGTGATGAAAATCAAATCAATATGATGTAGAAATTGTGAACATTAGAGCCATGTGGGGAAAAAAAACATGTTAGCATACTAATATTGACTAAGAGAAATAAAACAAAGATGTCTAGTAAAGGCTGATGGGAATTATACTACTTATGCATGAACTTTGTCATAAACTACAGTATTGAATCAGTCAAATATTGACCGTTTAATATTCCTGTAATCCACTTAGCTGTTAGCAACCGACTCCAGCTGCAAGTCACGTTACAGTTCCAGCAGCTCGACTTGAGACCACAGTCAAACTGCTGTTGCAGCTTGATAAAAAGCCGGCCAATCCTCTATGTTATAAGGGTCTTCTACCCAGCAGTTACTATGACATTTAGTTTCCACAACAGCCTCCCCAAAGATACACTGCCAGAATGGTGAATAACAAGATCAATCAATAGTTTGAACCCATATAGTCTGTGCTAGGGAAGATCAGAATTAGATGGGTTTGTATGAGAATCACTGCCTGGCATCTAGATTTATTGCAGAGTGGCTGTTTACTCAACCCAGCACTGCCATAAAAAGTCCTCCCAAACATTAGCCCAAATTCACATAACCTTTCTAAATCAGATGAAAACGGAGTGAGGACATTCATTTTCTAAAACAAGGCTCGTCCTTTCAGAAGCAAATTCTCATCTTAAGAAACAGGATCAGAGAAAATGAATGAAAGCCTAAAAAAAAAAAAGAAAAAAAAAAAAGGCTGGATTTTCTACTGTGAGAACATGAAATGTAAAGACAGATGACATAATCCATGCCAGTGATGATTAATGAAGCTGATGCTGAACATAAGGTCCCATGGAAGCCTTTTCTAAAGAGCCTTTTAAAAAGAAAGAAAGGGAAAAAAAAAAACTAAAACAAAAAAAGCCAAAACAATTTTAATCTGGCTTGCACTTCTAACTTGATGCATTAAAATTCCTGCCTCTATGTCGATGCGATCAGTATAAGTCTAGACTGGGTATAATGGGAAAACAGAGGATCACGTAACATAGCCTGGTTGGCAATTATGTGAACCAAGGCATGTCGCCTTATCGAAATGTTCTAAAAATAGGCTGCTGATACGGCTGACTGCACACTGCATCCCTCAGAAAGATGGAAACACTTTTGTTCTAAACCTAATGAACAGACCATCTACTGCCACTCACACCATATCTAAAAATCACTTCACACTCGATTCTAGGGTCAGACTGCAGTTGATTACATACTGAATAATACTGAGGACTGAAACTCGTATATTCCTCATGTCAGGCACAATTTCAAATGTACTTTAAGAGTCCTTGTGTGATTTAAGTGTTCTTCTATCCTCCAACTGGGAAGGTGTGGGTTGGTTGCTTGTGGTGCAGTGAAAATGACACGGAAGTTAAGCATCATTCAGTGCTATTACTTTTTATCAAAAGTATGGATAACAGATTGAAACAAAGGCAAGTAGGAGAGAAGGAGACGCTCAACCCCACAACAGGCTCATTACAGGGGGATATAACAAGTTTCAGCTTCAACTCGCGTTACCCTGTCAGGCAAAAATAACTTTAGGAAAGTGTTTAATTGAAGATCTTTGCCTTCAATTTTGAAACTTGAGGGAAACGATGCTGTGTAGCAGGCCTAATCTGAAGATGAAGTCATTATGGCTAGCTTGGCCAAATCTGGAAATTATTCCATACATTTGTTTTGAACAAGCCAGCTACTATGGCAACTGAAACTACAAGCTTTCAAACCATACTGATGCTGAGTCCATGAGGTCCCAAGTAAAGGCTAAATCTCACACACATTATCATTTATTATTATCATATATTCAAAAACATCCATCATATTTTTTCCCCAGGCTGTATCTGTGATTTACATGTATGTTACTTAAAAATGTTATCAAATAAATCTTTAGTACCTCCTCTTCGTACATGCTTTGCAGACATATCTTCCATAGTCGGGTTTTATATTTTAAAATTGTGTCATGATAATAATGTTTCACAGAACTATATTAATTTATTTATCTTATGAACTGCATAATATTTTATATTATACATAATTGTTGGACTTTATTGTCCTTATGATGGTAGTTTAGATTTGTCATAATTATTTGTTCATTTTGAAAATGTTTGGCAAGTGGTGTTTTCATTCAGATGCAACAATTTCTACCAGAATTAACCATCTGCACCAATAGATCTGCACAGACGCCCACATACATCTGTGTAGAGTAAGATAGGAAAAATCAAATCTGTCACGTAAAAAAACAATATATATTTATATTTTGAATGAAAGCTGCTCCTCTGAGGAAAAATAAAATTCTATCTAAGCCTTGACCCACTTATTTCTTTAGTTTTCTCAACAAATTTAGAGAAAAAATGAATTATGACCCAGCAAAAATGCCTCATTCTCCTCCAACTCTGATATTTGGGATTTCCTCGTTGCAACGGTACATCACCATCAGCTGTTGAGGTGTTTTGGTTGGTTTGGTAATTAAAAACACTTGCTGGGTTTTGAAGTGTCTGACTTTACTTCTACACTATCCACCATTTCCAAATGTAATATTCTGTGAACACACACACTGTGTCCCTTAATATTGGAACAAAGCTTGAAAAGTGACAAGCATTCAGTGCAAAAGACTTGGTCTAGTGTCTTAGAGTCCAACATTTACATGCCAGACATTTGTAACAGTTACTGAACATTGTCTCACCCTCAGCTGAGAGAGCCCAGCAGCTCGGTGCCTCTTCGGTGAGTTTGGCTCCTTCTGGAAGTGATATTGTGACAGACATGATGACTGACTGGCCTGCAGACACTTCTACTGGTGGCATTTCTTTTCTGGCAGCTGATTTCGGCATCGTGGGAACTTTGGTAGTCTTTGAAGGAGCAGAGTCTGTGCACTCAGTGGAGATGGGAAACTGGTTTGGAGAGAGATTTGGATGTGAGGATTAAAGAGGAACAAGGGGAAACATGCTCAGTGCCCTTTATGTGTCACCTTCTATTAAAACTCACCAAGTGGACATGCTATTAGGGAAAGATTGATTACCCAAAGGCGGGCAAAAGTACTTTCTCAAGGTAATAAAAGACACAGAAATGCAGAGGTCTCACCAGTGAGACAGTTTTGGAGGCCAGATCCAGCACTTTGATCTGGTGGTTGTTGGTATCGGCCATATAAAGAAGCTTCCCACCACCGCCAACACAGATTCCTCCAGGTTCATTGAAGCAGGACTTGTTCAATTCTGGACCTAAAGTATCTCCAGCCTCTCCTGTCCCTGCTAGTGTGCAACACTGCTTTGTTTTTGGATCCACCACCTTTATCTGAGCATAATGACAGACACAACAACAGATGATATGTTCAGGGACATTAAAGAAAAAAAAAACAAAACAAAACATAAAAAAGTTAATTCTGTACAGCCTTGTGACAAGCATCAGTTACCTTGTGGTTGTACGAGTCGGCTACATAGAGGAGGCTTTGTTCCGGAGCCCAGGCAACACCAAGAGGATGCTGAAGTTTGGCATCCACCCCTTTCCCATCCACATCCCCAAAAGCAAAAAGGTTCTGGTTCACAGAGGACAAAATATTCATGAAAATGCAAAAGCTGAAAGCAGCAGCTTGTTCCCTTTATGCCTACACATCAAATAAAAAAAATTAAAAAAAAAAAAAAATTAAAAAAACCCTCCTTTTTATATCACTTTTCGAAGAAACTATGACAAAACTGACTGCACTGCAAAAGTGACTTTTTAGTATTAGCTCATAATAAATATCACACACACATAATAAAGGAGAAAAACAATTTAAAATTGTGAGAAAGATTTTGTCTTAAAATACATTGTTTTTATGGTGATACGGAAAATGAGATTTTCAGTGCCGCAGACTGTTACGGAGCAACAAAAACACTGCAGAAAAACCAGCTACAAAGAAATTGTGACAAATTGAAATAAATAGCTTTTTATTCATTACCATCCAGTTTAGACAATAATCTTATAAGGTTTTATGATTTGCTGCAGCTCACAAATTATAATGCATTAAATATGCAATCAATATTTTACTGAATGAATTCCAAAGACCAATTAGTTCACAAATGTTTAAGCTTTCACCTTGAAGGCAGAAATGTGACCTCGTTTTGTAACCATGGTGGAGCTGACAGCAGAAATAGAAAAATGCTCTGCAGTGCAAACTGAACTGAAGCAGAGGAAAGGTTGAACTATTAAAGCAAAGTCGCCACACAAGTCATTTTTTTGTACGTCATCAGCCACTGTCAGTTCTTAGCACTGTTTGGTAAAATGTTTTAGAGGTGTTTTTACATGTAATATTCACACCAAATGACATATTTGCTCAAAAATCACCTGAATGTTGCCAAAATATTGCTACCAACACACTGCTAGCTTGCAGCTATATTAACCAATAATTTTCTTTTATATTTAAATGCAGGATTAGCATAAATATGTTGGCTGAACTTAACATGGGTTAACATTTAGTTGACAAAAAAGGAAAACTGACTTTTGTGTAGAGTCAGGTGATTAGATAAATACAATTGTCACATGTTCACAGTAAGCTAATGGCGGTTCCACTAGCTTTGCATACCTGAGTTAGCTTTCTTTGGTCTAAAAGTTACAAAATCCATTACAAAAATATTTTACCAACAAGTGTCTGTAGGCTTTAAGGATCTGAAAAGGGATATTTAGGGACATTTGGTTGGAGACAAGGTACTTTCCACTGTCATTCTTTCTGCTAAGCTAACCAGCTGCTAACTACACTTTCATTGAGCTTTTAATTGATCTTATCATGTTTTAAAAAAGTCAAACTTTTCCTTTACATAATTAGAAGTCCACTGTGTCACAGAAAAATAAAGTGTTCAGCCTTTTAAGTGAAGCTCAATTTACATTTTATATCGTCATCATGTTGCAGTATAAAAAAACCACAGAACGGGGGAAATTTTGCAACTGCCAATTATATGATATTAGAATAAAAAAAGAAGTAAAACGACTTGAAACTTACAACAGCTCAGTGACAAAAATATTCAAGGATTTTATGGAACAATAAATAACAGATGTGATGCTTATTAGGGCATTGACAATATGCTTTTGTCCCGGTTTGACTGATTTTTTGGGTGCTGATTTGATTTGAATTTTGATTCTTTGATGTTGCTGATTTTGTTGACTAAATACACAAAATATGAACAAAACTTTTTTTGCAAGAAAGTTTTGTTAATGTCAATTAAAAAAAACAACCGAGTAGCCAGACCATCATTCTGCTGTAATGTCCAAGAAGACAAGTTAAAAAAAATAAAACAAAAATGACAAAAATTATGAAATGGATTTTTCTTTTATTTATTCGAAAAAAATCTATTTTAAAACTGTGAAGCAAAAAAAAACCCCGATATTTTGGTTGTTTTTTTTTTTTTGTTTTTTTTTTTTCCCCCCACCTCTAATGCTTATGCAAAGGCAATAAGGGTACAAGCATAAAGTATTACCTCAGATATACACAAAGTGTATTTCAAGCTTTAATCCTGCAGTAAATTACATTTTTAATTTTAGTTTAAGAGCATAAAACTTTCTAAGAAGTGTTATGCTGTATATTAATGTGTTTTGCTAGTTTTTACCTTGCTGGAATAAAAACCACTTGGTGCATCTTGAAATACATGACATATTACAAAACAAAATTAAACTTATTCGTCTGGCACTTTTTCATGCTAGGAACAAAGCAGGCTGTGTTTATTTGTGGCTTTTCTGTTTGAAGCAGTATTTTCCATCTGTAATAAACACATATAAATAAATAAAGAAGCAACAACTGAACCCTTGTGACTGCCCAAGGGTTACTCACAGATTTGTACAACTATTTCCCCTAAAACTATTTAATTAATTTCTAGAGCTGGATTGAATGTGTTGGTTTTTATCGCCTGGGTTTTCTGTTTCTGTGTAGCGGTGCAGCAAGGTGCAGGATATATATTCCATTAAAGTACTGAAGAAGGTTATGCACTTCCTACAGTATTCATCTGAATTATTTCTTTTATTTCTTTAGACTGTTGCTCATTGTTATATTTTATATGATTGGATAAGAAGCTCTCCATTAGCAGAATGGTAAAAATAGATCCTAAGTAGCCTTAACAGTGAAATATATAGAGATATGTAGGAACTTTACCTGTATTTACCTTGACATTAAAATATTAAGTAGAGGAAAATTAATATTGAAATATAACAATCATTTGTTAAATCACCCACCAGTGGGTCCCTCTCTCCTCCCACTAGCATCTTGACAGCTCCATCCTTCAGTGCCAGTGTGCGAATAGTGCTGCTTTCGCTGTCAGCCACGTACAGGCAGCTCCAGGGCTCCTCCAGAGCTAAAGCCAACCCTGAAGGCTGCGCAAACCCTGCTTTGTGAGGATAGGCGTTGTTTCGGTTTTCTTCGCTTCCACTTCCTGCCCAGCGTACACAGATCCCTGCCTTGGAGTCACTGTTTACATTGGAAAACAGGAAATAGTCAATATGCTTCTATTGCTTTATACCATTATAGAAATGGCTTTTGAAGATTTACCATTCAGTTCTTACAATAAAAATGCTTATTTGTAGTCAACTGAGTTGCAATATCTTACTTTTTATAAAATACCATATTGCATATTTTATTCTGTTCTTACTCATTCTCATTAATGCTGTAATTTATGGCTTTTTTAAGGAATGGTAAGTGTATAAATGGTCTTGTACAAATCTCTCACCTTCCTTTGGGCAGTTTTCCATCTGCTAGAAATAAAGCCCAGATCTGGTGGGTCCCTGACATGGCTATCCACAGCACGTTGTCTTCAACACCGCCTACACATGCAAAAGGAACCCAAAAACAACAACAAAAAAAACCCCACTGAATCAGTAACCAACAATATCAGTTCTTCTAGCCTTTTACAAGTAAACATGGGAATTACTTTTGCTCTTAAGGGAAAAGGTTCTTTTGAGTGTGTTTGAGGAGATAACTTTAAGAAAAGATGGAAATTTTTGTCAGACATCAGTGTCAGACATCAGTCAGAAATGACAACAGCCTGTCTTACAAAGGCCATATGTCACCTCGAACACATTCAAAAGAGACAATACTGCCATTGTGATGGATACACAACTCTTACGGACATGGAAGACCTCAGTTGTATTTTTAATGCAGAGCAGAATTCAGCTATCCTTGATCACATCTGGTGGACTCACAATATCAATCCCAGTGAGACTCTTTATAGTTCAGAAAGTGTAGGATCCTGTTGATTTGGTCTAATTAATAATTTATCCAAACGACTATGAATATGTAAAGAGTGTTGGGATGTAATCACAGAGGACAATGTCAGTGAAGTTCACATAGCATCACATCCTCAGACCATGTGGTGAGTCAAAACAGAAGGTTATTCATCAATCAGCCTGAACCTAAATGTAACCCAGACTGAATCCATCCATCTACTCCGTATACCTGCTGCATCCTGCTCACAGACCAGCTAACATAATAGCATGAGATGTGGAGTACACACAGGTCACATATGCCATTCATGCGACGGCAAAATAATGGTGTTAATATACTTATTTTCATTATTATCACTTTATCTTACAAATTATTGTAAAAAAAAAAAAAAAAAAGCATTTAATCCTTATATTTAAGAAATATTATTTGATTATTAATGGGTACAGATCTTCCAAAACAGCTAAAGCTACACAACTTTGTACACAAATAAAAGAGAGAAAAGAGAAGTTAGATTTTTAAGGTCATTACAGTAGATTGCCTGTCTCCATGCAAATCTTCCATCAGGGCAACCAACCACCTGCCTGTCAGCACACCCATAAATCATCCCTTCGGCTGTCCTCTTTTCATTTCATCAGCCATGAGAGGGTCAGCAGCACCTGCATTGTTTAAGAAAACTCTGCCTTTTGTGAATGATGATGCCCACCCCAATCCAATTTATTCACTCCAGTTCATTGTGTTTGTTACCCTGCTGCAAAATAAATAAAGTAGCCTGAATAGCAAGGTCTGGAACGATACAATGTTCTTTAGAAATGGGCTTAACGTACGTTTTCAGATGATTTCTCCATGGCGACATTTAATGGTTGTCATGGAAAATGCCATTTATGGCAAGAAATGGGGGGGGGGGGGGGGGGGGGGGGGGGGGAGAGCAGCACACTCTTATTTCTCGCCGACCTCCAGCCAGCAGACCGATCCAGGTGTAAAGAGAATGTGTAATAGTTTTACACATTATGGGTAAGAGACACTCCATATTCTAAAGCCATTCAATACGCAGACCAAAATCCCAGTGCGGTCTTCTCCCGTTGTTAACAGACCTTCTTTCTTTAACCTTCATCTTAATTTGCATGAAGTCTGATCTGCAAAATAATGAGGCCCCACCAAATAGAGACATTATGAGAGACTGGACAGAGGAATTATTGATGGTAGAGCAGAATGCAGGGAGAATACAAAATACAGAAATGAAGGAACTCTGTACGGCAAGAAGTGGGGAACAGAGTGTTACAGACAGAAAGTTACAGTCAGACAACGCAACAAAACTCACCAGCGGTGCCAAGGGCCACATCCCAAGGAGAGCTGATTGGCTGCTGTGGCCCCATAGCCCCGCCCTCTTTGTCTGTCCCTTGAGAACCTACTCCAGCTAACGTGCTGACTCTTTGCTGGTGGAGGTCGATCTAACACACAGACACAGATACAGCGAAACATAAATGCAGAGTTAATTAAAAAGTGCAGCGACCAAACGAAACAGTGCTGGGTCCTACCTTCCGAATCAGGTGGTTTTCTGTGTCCGCCACGTATACACAGTCCCCTTTGATGGCAACACCCTGAGGCGAGTTAAATGAAGCTTCAGACAAGCTGCCGTCCTGTCTGCCACTTTCAGGTCCTGTGACAGAAGTGCAATTTCACTGTGGATGTTCACAAACGCTTCCAGATCAAACCGTGATCATGCTGCTGTGGTCTTGAACCACTTTTCTCCTTAGTTGCTGAAAATACTGGAGTTTGAAAGAAAATTTGCTCAATATCAGGTTCAAATATTTAACCTTTAAACTGACAAAAAGGATTAAAACACTTCAGTCTTTATCATTTCTCTATAAGTGTGTGCATAAAGATGAGTTCAACAACACAAAAATAAAAACAACCCTCCTTTTTTTTTTTTTTTTTTTTTTTTTCTCTTTCTTTCCTCGCTTTAATTTGTCCACACGGAACAGTGCCAGTTCCCAGCATGTTCAGGTTCCTGCTATTGCCAAACTCTCTGCTGGTTTGAGGCCAGCACAGACTACCATGTGGCTCCACTGTGAGTCTACTGTGTGTCACTGAAGCATGAGCGGGATCTCAAAATATCACCAATTCATGATGTAATTGTGTACTGCTTCTAGTTTCGCTTCTTACTTCAGATTGAAAACAATATGAAATATCTGTTTACTCCTCTTTCAAATGCAGCCCCATTTAACCTCCTTCTTACCTCCTATGGAGTGTAGCAGGTGTCCACTGGAAGCCACCACCAGAATTCTGTGATGGCCCGTGTCTGCTATGGCCAGCCTTTGCGTGGCGTTGTCGACAGCCACCTTCCCAGGGAAGGAGAGCATGCTGGGTGGCAAGGAGTCCTTATACAGCTTGATGCCCACTGCATGAGACTTCAACAAGCCCTGTTCACCGTAGTGACTGAGGGCACACTCAGTGAAGAGGTTTAGCCTGTCACGATGGCCTTCGCCCACCAGGGAGAAAAGCAAATTGCCACGCGGTCCCAGCAGGACCAGTGTGGGCCAGCAGGAAACCTCCAGCTCATGCCAGAGAGAGGCCTCGCTGTCGTTTACCACGGGGTGGCAGATGTTGTAGCGAAGCACAGCGCTACGGATGTTGTCCAGGACCTTCAAAAGATAAGGGACAGATAAAAACCTGGGGAGATCAGACCAGAACTGGTGCTAAATTTATGCGCCATTCTTCACCAGAAACCTCAACTTTAGGTTTAGAGTCACAAATCATTTTACAAATTATGGATTACATAGCAAATAGGTTCTGAGACCTCAATCTTTTGTAGTCTTTTGTAGGCAAGAATCAAAAATGAGATGCTATTTTTAAATGGCTTTAATGGATTAAAGCCTTCACGAAAAGCGATTTTGAGTACTGTTGTAATAAGGGTTTTACATTACAGATGGATGCTGTGAATCTCAGGCTGCTAACCTGGAACAAGAGGCGTTTGCTTCAATCAAAGGTTTACAACAAACTGAACATTGTTCCCAAAACTAAACAACATATTTGTTGATGCTTTACAGTTCTGAAAGAGCAGGGGGGAAGGAAGCGCTGCCAGGCCGGCTTGCACAAGCATAAACAATGAAAACACTTACTTTTTCATTGGGGAATTTGGCAGAGTGCACACCAACAATAACCAATCCATCTGCGGGAGAGATTAAACAGACAGAGAGAAAATTACGTCCAAATGTAACAGTAAGTGATTTGACTGAAGAGTGCTCACAAACAGAACAGCAAACAAGCAAAGAGCGTGAACGCTTGTCCTGTTGTCCTTATTAGTGAATTGTACTGACAGTCACTAAAAGTGTACAGTAAAAAGTAAACCTTTATTCTTGTTTCAACTCCCACCTTCATTCTAACACTAACCAGAGATGTTTCTGCCTCTTTGGTACTGGGCTTTCATCCACATAAGGACTACAATTCCAGAGGAAGTCAATGATTTTATCAGAAAAAAAGTCTTATTTATGTAACAAAAAGTTGTTTTTTTTCTTTATGTTATTGTTTCAGGCAAATGCATTTGTAAAAAAAACAACAACAACAAAAATAAACTATCCAGAACTATTAATGAGGTTGTTATGTGACTAAACTGTAAACAAACTAAATGGCCAGAACTTATGTCCTGCCGCAGCAATAAATTAAATCGCATCTCTATAAATTATTTCCTTGAAATCATTTCGTGTTGCTTAACCAACAGCGACACAACGGCCTCCCACAAACAAACTGACAACAAAGAGGTCTGTGTTAATGGATGTGATTTTTCACCGAAAACTAAATATGACCCTCCAGCAGCACATACTGGAGATTTAAATGGGGTTCCTGAAAATGATTTAGTGCCTCCAGGCGGTAAATAGTTATCTCAGCTATTTTTCCAGCTGTCATCAAACACGCAGCATATAGTGCAGACAATGAGGGCATTTAGTTACAATTTGAGACTTTTGACAAGGCCAACATATTTACAAGTGTTATGTAACTGTAAAGTGTGTTCAGTGATGGTGAATAAAAGTTTGTGATGCTGTTTCAAGCAAATCTTTTTGTGGTTAAAGAGCGAACATCTTATCTGTTAGTGTGCGACTCAAAAATGCCAAAAAACTGTATATAAACAGAACCAGTATAGATCAGAAGTGTCAAAACTCCACTGTTTAATAACATGTTATTAAAGCAGAATCACACACAATTACACAAAGTGCATCGTCAATATCATTAAGATGCAAGCCTTTCTAACTGCTATGGAGAATTGGATTTGCAATACAGATTATTTCCAAATAAAAGCTGAACTCTGTGCCAGATCACGATTCAATGTAGACGGATTAAATATGGAAATGAACTGTTCCAGTGCAGTGAATACCATGAATATGTTGTCTCAAACTTGAGTTGATAAAAGGGAACAAATGGAAAGTCAGAGGAGGCTGCATGTTTTCCAGCACTCTGTTTCAGATAAAGTAAAGTGAAAAACTGCATGCTGATTAAGTGTCTGAGTATCAGCAGAGACCTCAGCCTTGCTGTGCTGTGGAAACCAACACCTAATAAAGCGCATTCCAATAATAAACTCACATTAGCTTAAGCTAGCCTCTTTGACACAGAAGAAAGACCCCCCCCCCCCCCCCCCCCCGCTCCACCAACCCCCCTATCTTCCATAAATAGACCCAACTGGTCACTTCCTCTGTAGAAGTGAAGACACTCAATTCCAAACTCTTGAACTCCACACGGTGGATTTCATCACTCGCAGCCTCTGCCAAGCAGTGTAGTAGCAGCAACAGATTGTAGTGACAATGGGGGGGGCAGACTGTGGGAGTGAATGGACAGGGTGGCTCCCACACCTCAAACACCAGAGCAGCAAGCACAATGTACCCATGGCAGTGCCAAAGATAAGGCGAGTGCGATACTATGTGGCAGTGTAGTGAGTTAATCCTTTGAAGAGTTTCTGCAGGGAGCAGAAAATTACACTACTGATTTTTTTTTTTTATTTGGCATGCACTCAATTTATTTTTAAACTTATTTATTTATGGCATTAAAATCCCACAGAAAATACCTGTTAGCTTTGGCTTTTTTTTTTTTTTTTTTTTTTAATCTGTCCATCTCTATTCTACCAATAAGTTTTAGAGTACCCAATCAGTTCAGTCCATGCTTCCCAGCATTTCAATCATTTTCATGAATGTAGACAACTCTAAAAATAAGATATAAACAATGAAAACCGAGAAATAATCAGGCGACAGACACATTTGGCGTTCTGAAATTTGGAGTTCTGAAATATTTGGTGATATTTGGTGATATTTCAAACTTATATTATCCAAAACCTCCATATTTCTTTGCTGTATTTTTCGCTTTATGACATGGCAAATGTTTTTAATTTATATAAGGTCTGCAGGCCATCCTCCATTACAAAACCACGTAAATTTCATCATATTGATAGAGTTTACAAGAACTTTCCACAAAAATAGGCTGCTTAAATAAGAGCAAACTAAAATCTGTACATTTCTTCGTTGACAGTGCCTTCTTGGATGGGATTTTTCCAAGTTCCATAGGTACTAATGCAACCACATACCATCACAGGTGTAAGCTTTTATACTAAAACTGAGTGACAAAACAGAAGGTCTCTATCTTTAGTCCAGAAGAGGCAGTGTTTATGGTTTCCAAAGAAAAGTTTATGATTTTATCCACCTGATTACAAGCAATTTTCCACTTTACCTTAATCTATATTGAAGAGGTTTGGGCTCAGAGAACATGGTGGGATTTCTGGATCATGTTCACATGTGTTTTGTTTGTTTTATAACACTCGAAATTGCAGATGTGGATGGCACATCACACTACATTCACAAACAATGACTTCTGATTTGTTCCTGTGCTCATGCATTACCAGAACCATGTGTGTTTTTAATGCTTTGCCACCTGTAGATCACAGACATGCAATCCTAATGTTCAGATATGTTTTCTGTGTTTACAGGATATCTCCTGAATGTCAGAATCTTTGGATAACATTAAGTGCGATAGATGGTGGAAAATTCAAAATATTTACAACTTTACTTTGAGGACAATTATTTATTCCTAAAGGACACTAGTTTTTTTTTTTTTTTTTTTTTTTTTTAAAACAGAATCTTACATCCCCTTTTCAATTTCTTTTCTGAGAAACTTAGCTTCTCATAAGGTTATTTTTTGTGTCCGACTGTAAACGTGTTACTGACCTGTTGGTAATTGATCTAAGTGGTTGCAATAATACTCCAATCATTTCTTTATACCACCACATAGTCTGCTTAGTCCCAACTTTTTTGAGACATGTTGCTGCCACTAAATTCAAGATGAACTAGAATTTTTCATTGGATAGTAAAATGTTTCCACTTTGGGAGGTCAGGAAACTCCTTAATACCTCCTCATATAACTAACATTCTCATACATTTATTGGTGCAGAACTCAATGATTTAAAGACTTTTCAAGAGCTACAGGTGTCATTTAAGAGGGGCTGACACAATGTGTAAGAGAATACTTAAGACAGAATGTATTTAACGTACAATACTACACACTACAGCAGCTTAAAGTTATGAGCACTGCAGTTACTTAGACAGCAGCTTGGAATTATTTTTTGTTTTCTTCACAGCTCAGATAAGGGCCTTCCTGCTCTTGGAAAAGAAATAGAAGGTTGTACAACTGTTTTCCTTCCTAAGTGAAAATATACATGCTCCCCCAATGCAACATGACACAACCCAGCAGCACTAAATTTGTGCCAGGTTGTTATGTCCAGTGAGGCCCCTGTGCTGCTGGTCACTATAAGGAATATTACATTCCAGGATGCAAACTCAGAAGGAGATTATTACCGTTTTAATGAGACTTGCATAGTATCTTATGTTTTATGTATTGAAATACTTAAAAAAAAGTTTTCACCCATAAGTCTTTCAATTTACAAACGGTAGCCATGGTGTGATGCACACTGGGCAGATGCTGTGAATGGGCAATCACTTCAAATAGTATTGTTGTGAAATTGTTGCTCGCTTTTGAAAAATGATGACAAATGAGAGGAGATTGTGTGTGTGACAGGTTGAAGTAGGTGTCACCTTCCTTCTCGTGCACTTGTTCACTACACCAAGCAGCCAATAAGACTGAGCTCGCTCACTGCAGCTACAAATTCTGCTTGCTGTACGGCTGAAAAAAAAAAAGGAGTTGATGGAGTCGGATAATGGCACAAACATCAAAACCAATAGTAAATTTCTCCTGTGAACAAGCATCACATGAACCTCCCAAGGCTTTATAAACATAAAAATATTCCTTTGTTAGACTGAGCATCATTATTACCAAAATAATAATAACAAAAAGTCATAACTGAGCCCGTCATGACCCGCATCATGCACACAAACAATCTGGGTGCCATTCTCAGCAGAGCAATGAATACATAATAATGAGCGACTGAAAGCGGTCTTTAAAATAAAAAAAAAAAAACTCCATTTCCTTTTTATTTATTTATATTATTTAAAGAAATATTACACAACAGTTTGCGTTATTGGGTAACATTCAAAGATGCACACATTCAGTCAGAATATGAGGGCTTGTTGCAGAGTTGCAGTAGGTCATAGCACTGCAAGATCAAAATAGCCCACCATTGTTGTTCTTGTCATAAAGTATGTTATTTAATTTCAATGCACCACTGCCTGTAGAAAAAAGTCCTTCCACTGACATGCAGATGTACCTGATGAGGATTACTAGTCTATAAATTCACACAACAACGAATTTTTACACAGCTGGACTGAGTTTTGTTTTTATCTGTAGAGTAAAATTGTTTTGTTTTCCTCCTAAATGGAAAGTTCACAGAAATGTCCATTTATTCACATTCAGCAGTGTTTCTACTCGCCAAAATACTTTTCATGATAATATTTGGTTTGCTTTATTCCACTAGCAGAAAAAGTGCACAAAGTTGTTTTTCCCATAATTTCTCATCTGTGTAAAAAAAAAAAAGTATTTCTGTTTCATGCTGAATGCATATCTTTATGTATTCATTCGATTGCTAAACCGCTCAATCCAATTCAGGGTTGTGGGAAAGCTGGAGCCTATCCCAGCAATTAGCAGGCGAAAGACAGGGTACACCCTGGACAGGTCGACGGTCCATCATAGAACTATCTTTTTGCAGATTACATTAATTTGCTATAATTACTATGCACTTTATTTTATTTTAGTGTTGACCCACTTTGGATCAACACTATCTCATTGATGGCTGTTTCACATGGATATTTAACAGTATGCGCAAACCTTTAATGGAGTATTTCTTCTCTAGCTGGTGCAAGTCAGGCAGGACGTGCAGGCAGTTGATGCAGCAGTAAGTGAAGAAGTCCAGCAGCACCACTTTACCAGCCAGCTCCTTGTTTAAAAACAGAGGCCCCTGTGTGTTCAGCCACTCTAAGCCTGAAACAAATAAGAAGGGACAGTGATCCAGTCATGTTTTCAGTGGAGGCAAAGTCTTAACTTTACTCATCATCTCCTCGCAGGCAGATCAAAAACAAGCTTCATGTCATATCATGCCACAGTCATGTGCACACTTGTGTTCAGCCTCAGTTATTACCTGTGACTATTTAAAGTTATACTTAAGGGTGGACTGTGTGAGAAAATGTTCAAGACATTCCAGTGCTTTAAACTTTTCCTGTGAGATTTAGTGGTGCAAGGATGGGGATTTTGTCAGATGATCCAACTGTGCAATTGTAAATTGACACATTTAAGATTTTGTTGGAATTAACCATCTAACACACACACAAAAAAAAAAAAATGACAGCAATTTTATTAGGAATTCTGCTATAATAATACAGAATGCACTTAAACTTTATTATTTTTACAAAAAGATACAAACATAACTAGAGTTTGTGCTGCATGCCTGTGGCCTTTTGAATCTACTTGAGGGGACATGCAAAAGACTTTCAACTGCATTATCTGGGTGTGTTAGAATGGTTTGAGATGTCCAATTTTAGACTATTTGAACTAAAATGTTTCATTGATTTGGAAGTCTTTACAGTCAGATTGCATCCATTAAGTACTATAAATCCCTCTCATCATTGATTTACAACACCGCTTAATCCAATTAAGGGTCATGGGGAAGCTGGAGGCTATCCCAGCAATCGAGGCAGGGTACACCATGGATAGGTTGTCAGTCAATCACAGGGCCAACACAGAAGGACACAGCCTATACGTGCTCCTAGAGAGGATTTAGAGTGATCAATTAACCTAAATATGCATGTCTTTGGATGGTGGGAGAAAGCCAGAGTACATGGAAAGAACCCACACATACACGAGGAGAACATGGAAACTTTACAGAGAGAGGCCACTGATCAACACTAACATGGTTCCCCTTCCGTTTCAATAATGACATAGATTTCTAAACAGATTAAAATGCTTCTTCGCACTAAACATATATTTTTTGCCATGATGCCATGATCTAGAACTCTGAAACCTTCTTTTCACCCAGTAAGATAACAAAAATGAGGGTGCAATTTTTAGTTTTTACTGCAAACTCCACTCACATTGAGATTCGATTAAAGTACTGTGCAACACAAGATTGAATAACAATATTACATATGTTGCCAACTTAGGTTGCTGTGCTGACAAGAAAACTATTTATATATAAATTATTAAAACTAAAACAGATTTTAAAAAAAACAAACAAACATTTTTAACTGGAATACAAATGATGAATTCAGTAGTTTTACAGCCTGCAGAAAAACACCTCGAAAGATGGATGATACAACAGCAGTATTGTATTCATTTGTCGGGGAGCTGCAGGGTGAACAGGCCATGGATGTGGTGGGTACTGTCTTCTAATTTCCTTTGGGCCAATGTAAAATAATCTAGTCTAATGATATAATATAAAAGGCAAAGCCAAGACCCAAGGCCTAATTTCTGCAGCCTGGGTCTGATTCAAATTTTCTCATGGTCCTGTATGTTGTCCTCAAATCAACACTTAAACCAAATAATCCTATAACCGCTTATTTCAGTGCAGGGTTGTAGGAGAGGTGGAGTGTATCCCAGCTGCTACTGGGTGAGAATAAGGTACACCTTTAACAAGTCAACGGCTAAACCAAATCAGTATCTGATGCAGTACATCACATATTACATTTAAAATGCTAACTGTTTTCCTCAGTACTCAAAAATTATTGCACATGAGTTTTTTTTAGGTTCTTGTAAGATATGCTTTTTCCAAACATTTTGGCAACCTTTCATGATTGTTTGGGCTTTTTTTTTTTTTTTTTTTTTTAAAACTGTATATTTCCGTCAGGTCTGTATCCTCATCTTAATCTCATGCTAATGAAATGCTTCGTGAAACATATGTTACATTTCACAAGTGCCGAAGACTAAAAATTTCTTCTGTCTAAAACAAATATATAAGTTGATCAACTTGTGAAGATCAAAATGTGCTTTAGCACGGGATTTTATGTGACCTTTTAAAAAAACAAGTTTATTTTTGACAAACATTTTTACTGTCATGTCATGTCTGCTGGATTAACCTCAAGATGGGCCAGCAAAAAATGCAAAAAGGCAAAGATTTTAACCACTGCCTTGAATGTGATAATGAAAATGTTTGCAGGATGGAGGGTTACATTATAATCACAAGCAGCACTTTTATATTTTGATGGGTAATGTTTTACTGAAGATCACCATCTACTGGCATAATGAGATATGGACAACTTACTGGATCTGGATCAATAAAGATTCAATAGAAGTCTCTTTCTTTTTTTTTTTTTTTAAATTTAACTTTGCTTCCATCAAATAAAAAAATATTTCTAAATCATAACTTCTTGCAGTTATACTGGAGCAGGGAAGACATGGTGGATTATTATACTGGTTCAAGAAAAGAAATACACTTGTGAATACTACAGAGAGCCTGTGTTTTATACACAGAAAAATCTATAAAAGGTGGTATTACCTTGTAAGAAAAATTGATCCCCTTTAATATCTATATATTCCCGTGCCTTGTATTTGCTGATAGCGTGGGAGCAAATAGGTGTTCCCACTGAATCATTAAAGTAGAGGCAAAAATATATCAGCTATATTACTGGCTTCAACACATGTTCTGCATGACCTTTCTAACCTCTTACTTTACATGTTTAGATGTAAGAAAAGAAGAAGTTGGAATATGTGTAGAATAGCTTCAAATAGATTTGCAGCTTCCTGGTAATTACATGCAGCCTGAAGAACACAAAACAAGCAAGAAGGAGCATTTAACAACAACTGAGACGTAAGTTACACAGATAACTTGCTCTTAATGTAAGCATAACTTAGTTTGAAGGATCCTGTCAACTAACGAGGAGATGATGTGAGAAATGTAACAAAACCAACAACTGAAATACATTTAGTCATTAGCCGGCCTATTAAACAAATAGTGTCTGTTTAGATTTCACACACTGAATGGAGATCATTCATTCATTATTATATAAGCTGGAGCCTATCTCAGAAGTCACTGAAAGGAGTTTTGACATATGGAAATATCAAACTCCAGTCAAACTACCTGAGAAAGAGACAGTGTGCTAAGGAAGCTAGAACTGTAACATGGTCTAACCTGTGTGAAAATCGGGGATCTTCAGGTCCTCTCTCTCATCTAACTTTTTCAAATATTGATAGACAAGATGTTCCTTTTCTTGTTGTGTAGTAGCGTCATCTAGAGCATAATCGAGCAGACTCTGGATAGGAAAAAGTGTTGAGAGGCTACACCGGGACGCCATGTTTTTAACAACTACTGCCTGACTTCAACCAGAGCGTCATGAGTTGCCTGACAGCAAGGCAACCAATCACAACCACGTATCTAAACAACCAATCACAGCAGAGTATGATAAACTAATAACGCAGATTCGTACCACTGATTTTGATAAGAGTTAAAAAATATAATACACTTTTTAAAAAAAAATCTATTAAAGGTATGAATACAATAAAATATGTAAACCAACCGATAAAAATGTTTTTAAGTAGTCAAAACAAAAAATATTTGAGAATTTAACTCTTACAGAATATGTAGAAAGTGCAGCTCTTGGTACATAATTGTCTTTACGTTAATCGTAGTGCTGTGGCGGTAATTGTTACTCTGTTGATGATACATACTGTACAAGATCAAAGGGCTAAAATCGATTTTATTTTATACCACAAGTCCTTAATTTGCTAAACATTTTTGCGGCGACACGTTTACACAGATATCCAGGAATTTGCAGCCGTTTTGTCTTGTAGCTTTAGTCTTTCCCGCGGAATGTTACTAAACATTAGTTGTTGTGTAATAACAAGGGTTTGTAGGTAACCTCTGGCCCGCCACGTTTTCTGCCACTAAAAATGCCACACAACGACGACTCCGAAGATGACATTTGGGAATATAAAGCTTTGGAGAAAAAAAGAAAGCGAAACGACTCGTCGTCTGTGACTAAAAGAAGATGTACTTCCAGAAAAACCTCCAAGAAAGACACTTCTGTTTCCATGAAGTCACACGTCAAGAGTGAAAAAACCAAAGCAGCCGGAAGTGGAGATTGTGCTGCAGCAGACCAAAATAGCTGTTTGGAAGCTCACTCACGTTCCCCAAAGGTGTCTTCACCCGCAGAGACAGTGCAAAGTGAGACCCATGCTGCTGAAGGACCAACACGTGAAGACCACTGTCCCATCTGTCAGATGCCATTCTTCCTTTTGGTTGTACAGTCCCAAAGATGGCATGTTGCAGAATGTCTGGACACATCCAGGGACAAATGCAAAGGTATACACGTGCATGCAAGCTGGCTCTAATTGTCACAGTTTCAGATGAACATCCTTTCATATAAACTGATCAGTTTCAAAGAGACTTTGTAGACAAGTAACTCTTGGTTTAGTAGAATCTGAGTCATATTGACGTCTCGAAGTGCCTAAAACACTGGACTCCATGTCTCCCATTATGCTGCGTTCATTACATAGGCATTTCATGACAGGATATGCTGTAAATTTGACTTTTCAAGGACTTTAATCATCAGTTATTGACACTTGTTCCCCTTATTATAACTGACACTTATTATGTAAGTGGTTTGAGCTGTGTAAGCTGTAAATGATAAACACTGCAAAAGACCAGGAATTGATCCCAGGCTGATTGCTTATAGGACCTTCAACCTCTGTGTTAAAAAGAGTGCTTGCATATCAAGATGGGCTGATTGTGTGCTTATTCTGTTCATACAGAATGTCCAGATGGTCTTCAGTGCTCCTCCACTATTCCAAGCCATTACAAGAAGTTCAACCACACGCTTCTCGCTCACAGCCGAGCAAACGGCACCACAGCCATCCTCAGCCTGTCCCAGCAGGCTGGGAAAACAAGGGAAAACCAGGGACCTTCTTTAAGACTGACAAATGACAACAGCTGCATTTTAGACACCCCTCGGGATAGTTTTCGCCATCTCTCTGCCTCATGCAGTCCCATTGTCTCTCCCGCTGTAACGCCTCCATCAAATCTTACAAATGGCCTTCTGCTGCTACGTTCCCCTGGGCCGGAGGATTTTAAGAAAAAGAAAGGCTGGTTGTCCTCTACTAAAGGACAAAAGTCAGTCAGTGCTTCCCAAGAAAGTAAAACAGAATGTTTAGACACTCCTATCAGAGAAAGTAATGGAAGTCAAGTTGATGATCATTTATCTAAAGATGCCTCTTTCCTTGAAACTGATGAAGCAATATCTTACTCTCCGCTGTCTGAGCTCCCTGGTGAGACTGAAGTCAGTAATGGGTGTAGAAAAGCTCTTTTTTATAATGATGCATCTGAAAATGAAAATGAAGGCTCGATGATACTGTTCAACGACAGCTTTTCGAGCGAAGACGAGCTTCTCGCCAAATTTGTAGATAAACATTTGGAAGTCATGCCAGCTAATGATCCGGCTTGCTCAAACTCTCAGCTGTGCTCAGTTTCCTCATTAGCACCTGCAAATGAAGTGGCTGCCTCTGTCGTTGAGGAACCCAGAGCTGATTGTTCTGATGGAAAAAGAGCTTCCTGGAAATCCACCAGTAAAATCTGCAGCAGCATTCAGTCGCCACAGAGTGTTGTTTTAGAGCGTCTAAGAGAAACTCTTCTCACCTCAGAGGGTCAGTGTCGCAGAAATCTGAGTAACGGCAGCATCCAACAGCAGCAACCTCACACAACTCCTGAAGTGCTCTCCTTACAGAACTCAGCTGTACCGAGATCTCACGACATGCCGCCTCAGAAGAGCCTGATCAAAGCCGGCCAGGCCTCGGGTTTGACACAGACGGACATCGGGGTGTTTTTTGGTCTGAAACCACTCAAGCAGAAGGAGCCTAAGAGCGGACATAATGATCTCAGCACCTCCGCTACTCCAGCAGTTGGAGAGAATTCAGGACAAAAAAGACAAAGAAGAAACAGGCAAGGAAAAAGTAAAGCTGATCCAGTTGGAGATGTATCAAAAGCCACAGAAACTGGAAATGACTTGAGTTCAGTGGGTGGTCAGGGAGAGGCAGGAAGAGGTAGGACTGGGGGATGGAGAAGGAGATGGAACAGAGGCAATGCTGATGGAGAAGTTGAGTTGCCTCGCTGTCCATTCTACAAAAAGATTC
This sequence comes from Telmatherina bonti, assembly GCF_933228915.1. Lineage (NCBI taxonomy): Eukaryota > Metazoa > Chordata > Actinopteri > Atheriniformes > Telmatherinidae > Telmatherina > Telmatherina bonti. The sequence continues at coordinate 15,256,912 of NC_136630.1, read as the reverse complement.
CAGGTAATTGAGTTTATTTTTCTGGTTGAAAAAAAAACACGCTAAACATGCATCTGCTTTTTTTTTTTTTTTCTCATCTTTTCATAGGTACAAAGTTTGTCGTAGATGCCTTTCGATATGGAGAGGTGAACGACATCAGCGCCTACTTTTTAACCCATTTCCATTCAGACCATTATGGAGGGTTGACCAAAAACTCCAAATTTCCAATCTACTGTAACAGAGTGAGTCAAGTGATCGATATAAATTCATTTAATTAACTTGATTATGAGTTAACTCTGGTTCCTGCTAACTAAAATCTTACTGTGTCTACTTTGGGATGCACATTGAGGACTGGGGATGTTACGTTACTATTTTGGAAAAGGGGAAAAAAATTTTAAAAAGGGGGGCCATCTTTTTTTTTTTTATTAACCCACGTGTACTGTTAAAGGTGGAGTATGAAAGATTTTCAATAATTTCAAAATAAATTAACTAAAAAAAATAACTACAATCATAATTGGATAGTTTTTTTAAACATGTAGGTTGCAGTCTGTTCATATTTGATGTGTTGTTAAATTACAAGTTTAATTAATGACAAAGACCCTTCTCAAATGTTTGCCTACCAGTAAAAGAAATTTGCTTTTTGTCATTAATTAAACTTTTAATTTAATAACACATCAAATATGGACAAACTGGCACCTACATGTTAAAAAAAAAACTATCTAATTATGATTGTAGGTATTTTATTAATTTATTTGAAAATATTGAAAATCTTACATACACCTTTAAAGCTGCATCCCAAATATTTTAATGGAAATGTTATACAGTGAGTAGTTTTTCAAAGCTTTCAGTCCGCCAGTAAAACTGAGGAGTATCACAAAGTCTTTTAAATACTTTCATTTATTTGCATAAATTAAACCCTTTACCCCAAAGTCCATAGAGGACCTACCTGATTGGCTTATCTCACAGCGCTGTATTGACTCTGAAATGAAAAACCAGCTTGCGTTTGCTAGAAATGAATACTAATTTACCGTAGCTGCAATGGTAAATGGGTCAATTAAAATTTCAAGTCCTCTGTGGGCTTTTTGAAAAATGTATTACATGCAGGAAATGTAGCCTATGTGGGTCTTTGTTGGTTTTTTTTTTGTTTTTTTTCTTTTGTTACTCTGCAAGTGTTTTACCAACAAAGCTGTGAATGAAGCTGTAAGTTTGAGTGTGCAGCAACACAATGCATATTTTATATTTTTTGTGTGTGTGTGTGTGTGTGTGTGTGTGTGTGTGTGTGTGTGCGTGTATGCGTGTATGTACGTATGCGTGTATGTACGTACGTACGTACACATACATACATAATGCGCCTTATTTGAACTTAAAGTGGAACTATTATGTGTATTTCAGGCTAATTTATTTGTATTTCTGAGCCCAGAAGGGCTGGTTATTGTCACAAATCGCTTTATTTACTTCAGACCGACCCTCTCTGTAGGCTGTCAGATCAGCCTGTGGGCAAAATGAGTGGATTGAGACTCTTCCGCATTAAGCCCCGCCTCCCGCCACTGCACTACATCGGGAGCGCGCACCGCAACGTCTTTCGCCATCATTGTAACATCTCATAAACAGAAGGATTAGGCTAATATGAACTCAATAAAAAAAAAAATAAATTAAAAAAAAATGTCAACACATAGCATACAGCCCTACATGTTGGAACCTGAATCAGACCCTGAAAACGAAGTGGAAAACAGCAACCCATAGCAACAAATGCAGCAGGATGTCTCTCTTTGGTAAACTCACCAGCCATCGTTGGAAATAACTTTATCCGACGTTTTCCACCCGCCTGATGTATTTGTACATGCCCTTGTTAACCAGTAGAAGGTAACCAATCACCGAACCTTATCCCCCAGGACGTCACAAGGATTTCCAAGTAGAAAAAACTCTCTAAAACAACACGTTTTTCGTCGCCATGGAAACCGAACGGAGAGAGTGCTGGAACTCAAACTCAAACTCAAACATGCGTTTAGGTGATAAAAAAACAGCGTCGTTCACATATCTTGAGGATTCAACACTGTAACACTGTAGAAAGCTCAGAAAACTCCAAATACCGTAATCGGACCCCTTTAAAAGATACTAAATAATAGACATATTTTAGTTTGTAACCAGTAACCTTTCTTTTTCGCAAGAAAGAGCAGAATAAGTTTGTGGAAAAAAATAAATGAAATCCTGGATCTTGTCCAATCACATAGGTCAGATTTATCACAGTGGAGCTTGTGCTTTCCAGGGATTAGAACTAAAAGCGGATATACATAGACTTATTTGGACTCCCCTGCGGTTTTGTTTATTTGGTGGGTCACAAACACTCAGCATGGGTGCTAGGTGGGTCACAGCCTGGAGATGTTTAATCAGATCAATGAGGAAATTGTAAAGTTGATGCTGGAACAACGATTTGTAGATTAAAGTGGTGTGGATTACACTTTTTCCTAATAGTCCTTTTTTCGTTCTTTTTTTTTTTTTTTTTTCTCAGGCATAGAAAAGTTTGTGCAGGCTTTTAAATTTTCCCTGCATGTGTGAACAGTGATTTGACTGAGGGCTGCATCTTCTGATCAGATCACAGGGAACCTGGTGAAGAGCAAACTGAAAGTGGCAGAGCAGTACGTCCACATCCTCCCCATGAACACCGAGGTCACCGTGGAAGGAGTCAGGGTCATCCTCCTGGATGCCAACCAGTGAGTCATCCATGACGTCAGCAGAAATGAGCTATTTTAGTACAGATGGGATGTTGTAAGAAAGCTGAGCCAACGACTGATATACTGACCAAAACCACCTCTCTGTTGTTGTTGAAGAGGATGTAAAAATGTGCTAAGACCACAGACGAGTAGCAGTTTTACTGTTGCCATAATTATTCTTAATACCAGCGCAAACCTTGCAAAATTAATAGCTTGTTTGTCAGCAGGAATCAAAACATTAAGTGCACTGATTATGAAACAAGAAAAAAAAATCAATCCAACCATTTTCTTAACTGCTTAGTCCAATTCAGTGTCGCTGGAACCTGGAACCTATCCCTGCAACAATCGGGCGAGAGGCAGGGTACACCCTGGACAGGTCACAAGTCTATCACTGGGCCAACACAAAGACAACCATCCATCCTCTCATCTCATAGGAACAATTTAGAGTGACCAGTTAACCTAACCAGTGGGAGGATCTCACCTCTAAAGAGAACCCACGCAAACACAGGAGAACATGAAACTCCACACTGAAAGGCCACTGGTTGCACAAGTGAGCTGAGCCTCGCACCAGCAACCTTCTTGCTGTGAGGCCACAGTGCTAACCACACCACCACACAGTCCAAAACTAAAGACGTTTCTTCAAAAATTAGATATTGTTGTTTTTAGTCATGGCTACAGTCTAAAGAATAATTTCCTAAATCCTTGCAATAATCTCCCGTTCTCCCTTTAAACTGCATCCAGTCTTCAGAACCGGGGCGTCAAACTCCAGTCCTTGAGAGCCAGAATTCATCAGGTTTTTATTGTTTTCTCTGCTCAAACACCTGATTTAAATCAAATGGATCAAACAACTTTTTGTCAACTAGCTCATTAATTTTTTGCAAGGTGTGTTGGAGCAGACAACAAAAACCTGCAGGATGGTGGCCCTCAAGGACTGGAGTTTGACTCCTGTGCAGGTGATCATTCGTAACTTTCATCTCTGCTCAGCTTCCAGCCTCACCTCCTGTTCATGTTGGCTCTTTCAGTTGTCCCGGAGCTGCCATGCTGCTGTTCTTCCTGCCTGATGGACAGACAGTCCTCCACACTGGCGACTTCAGAGCTGACCCCTCGATGGAGACTTACCCTGAACTGCTCCGCAGCAGGGTGCAGACACTCTACTTGGATACCACGTAAATATCTTCTTTTTTTTTTTTTTTTTTTCTTAAATGTGGTCACTAAACATGCTCCAATTGTGCATTCTGAATGAACCGTGCAACTTGAACATCTCATCTGTGCAGCTACTGCAGCCCTCAGTACACTTTTCCCAGACAGCAGGAGGTCATCAGCTTTGCAGCCAGCACCGCATTTGAGCTGGTGACACTGAACCCACGTACACTTGTGGTGTGTGGATCATACTCTGTGGGGAAAGAGAAGGTGTTTTTGGGTAAGTGTTTTGAGGACAAGAGATTTCACGTACAAACATGGATATTTTTATTCTATAAATGTTATTTACCCAGACAGATTCTGTTGCACAATGTTCGGAGTATGTATGAAGAATAACTTGGATTTAAAATGTCAAGAAAAAGGACGGTTGATGAAATAAAAGAATTGGGTTTTTCTACATCTATGTTGTTCTCCTACCGGATGCAAAACCAAATTATATCCAAACCTAACAGTAAGACAGAGGGTTTTGTTTTCTTGTTGCCTTAAATTACTTTTCTCTACTTGAAAGGTTATCTGATGTTTGTTTAAATGTGAGCGTGGAATTTGTGGATTTGGCTGTGTTCTGATGAAAGAGACTCTGTGTGTTGTCCTCATGTGGAAGCTGCCTGCTCTCTGGTAATGTGCATGAATAATGGTTTGTTGCGCTTTAGTATAAAAGAGCACTTTAAAAAAAAACAACAAAAAAAAAAACAATGCTGTATTTAAAAAGAGGGATCAGCGTTCACCTTTAAAATGAAAGGTTATGATGTTACATTTTGCTTTAATGCAAAGCAGAGAATTTGTGGATTAGTTTGTTTTGAGCAAAGAGCCATTGAATGTGTTTTTTCCTCACATGGAGCCAGCCTGGTCTGTAGTTGCACACACACATTATGGCTTAGTATAAATTCTAAGGAATGGAAGCGCACTTTAAAATCAAAGTTTTCCCTAGTTAGTAAGCTCTGAAGGAGGAACTGAAAGATGGAAATTTTGGTCATTTGGACACTCCCCCCACACCTAATTCAAATGAAATGGTTCTCCCCTGTCCAAGCATGTTGACCCATCACTCTGATTCAGACATACTGGTGCAGAACTGACTTTGGAAAACCCTGCTCAACACTTATCTATAGAGGAAAAGAGTTCCATAACATATAGTTTTATATGCAATAGGAAGCACTGTATCAGTGATAAAGACATTCACCACACTGACTGAGGGGAAAAAGCATAAAGTGTAACATGGAAGTTTGTTCTTTAGAAATAATAAAGAAAAAAACTGTCAGTGGAGTTAATGAATGCGGCTTCCTTTTGTTTTTTACTTGGTCATTGTTCTGCTATATTTGCAGCACTGGCAGAGGTCTTAGGGTCCAAAGTGTGTCTCTCCAGAGACAAGTACAACACCATGTGCTGCCTGGAGTCGGAGAAAGTCCGGGAACGAATATCCACTGACTGTAAAGCAGCCCAGGTCCACGTGCTGCCTATGATGCAGCTTAACTTCAAAGTGAGTGCAGTGTGTGCGTGTTTGTGTGTGTGCTTTTAGTGTGTATTTTCTTTACATCAATCTGGTTTTTATTCTGTCCCAAGTAATTTTCTAATAGTCTTCATATTTTGTATATTAGCCTCTGTACTCTAGATTAGTTTTCTTCATGCGTCAGTAGGCACAGAAAGGCTGATTTGTAAGAAATGACTGCATCAGTTTTAGGCTTTTAGTATGCTATAACCCCCCCCCCCCCCCCCCCCCCCCCCAAAAGCAATGTCATTATACTTTTGAAAAATGCATCTTAGGAGATTTTTGAGTTTCCATATTTTTTCCCTTTGTTACTGTATTTTCTGCAGAAGCTGAAGGATTACTTGGCTCGCTTTGCACAACAGTATGATCAACTGGTGGCCTTCAAGCCCACAGGCTGGACCTTCAGCCAGCAGGTGGAGTCTGTAGAAGACATCCAACCTGACATCAGTGGCAACATTTCCATCTATGGTACGTAAAAGCAGATTTCTGGACAATTTAAAAGATCTGAGACATTAGGATTTAGAAATATACTTATTAAGACAACCAACCATATTTATAGATTTTCTGCAAAGTATTTGTCTTCCATTGACTAGAGAACCTCATAAAGATGAGACCTGCGACAAAAGCAGATTTTTTTTTTTTTTTTTTTTTTTTACCAATGTAGAATGTTGCTTACATTTTTAGATTAAGCCTACAGCTCCCTCTTTTGGCAAACAGAGAAGCAAGGAAAGGTTTACACAAGATCATGGCATGACTTTAGGTGACGCTGGTTTTGACAGAAGAAAATGCAAAATCAAGATGCAGAGTGTTTTATCATTGGCCTTTTGCAGCACACCTGGAAAGTAGTCTCCCATTAAGTCTAAATGGATCATGACTTGATTTTCAATCACAGATTTAGCCAGCTTCTCTCCCAGTCCTGTGTTTCATGTTGTAAATAGATCTATCAATGGCACTGGCCATCTGGCTTGTAACCTACAACCACCAGCTGGAGGCTCTTGCAACACATATTAGGATATAATTTCTTCCTCCTTATTAGTTTGTGTGGCTCAGGCGGAGGTTGATTTGCACTCTAGCTCTCTCCTGTTTTTATTTTAACTCATCCTTGCAGTTCTGCTGTACTACTACTCCTGCCACAGATATTCTCTGCATGTGGGAGAACCGGCTGCACACGTGAACGGGTTTTATTTCAGCTACATCTATGCAGAGCAGAGTTCTCGGCAACTGGTGGATAAACAAGAGGTGTCTGCTTTCTGTAGCAGTTCTAAGCTGCCTTTTTCTTGTCTTTTAATGACAGATTAACATACATGAATCCTAAATATTTGCCTGGAATTGGTCTTGAGCATGTGACCTTTTTGTGACTTGCTTCAGTTTTTGTTTCAAGACTTTCTTTGTGTGTGTATGTGTGTGTGTGTGTGAAACAGGAGAAATTAAGATAGAGATGAAGCCTCTGTAGTAGGATATAAACTTCTGGCATCTCTCCTCTAGTGCACTTGCGTCTATTCAAAGAAAATTGAGATCATCATATCCCACACTTGCAAAACCCTTTTTGAGTTCTTGAGACACCAAAATAGGATAAAAGATGACAGTTACTCTTTCTGTGGCAGGAATCCCATACAGTGAACACAGCAGCTTCCTCGAATTGAAGCGTTTCGTCCAGTGGCTCAAGCCTCTCAAGATCATTCCGACAGTCAACGTTGGCAGCTGGGCGAGCAGGAAGGCTATGGAGAAATGTTTCAGCGAGTGGCTTTTGGAAACTAAAGCGAGACTGTAACGTCGGTGCAGCTGGTGTCAAGAGCTCCAGCAGCTCGGTGGTCCTGATGGCAAAGCCAACAAATTCCCAGTACATGAAGTTGCATTTGTCCATTGTGAGCGGTTATGTCACACTACTTATTTTATGACTGTTTTTCTGTTTACTGCATAAAGTGTTTGGATAAAAATGAGCAAATGATGCATAAAACGGAGAAGTATTCACTGTACTTTTAATGCAGAGCTGGCCTTTTTTTTAAGAGCTGTTTACACAAACATGTTTACAGTTGAGCCTGAGCTGTTCAGACTTATTTTACATTGGAAGTGAACTAATTGGATGTTTTAAGTGACCACTTATCATGTCAGCAACATACAGCAAATGGTGCTCTTAAACTGCAATATTTTCAGTGTTTTTGTTTTTCTGTTAAATTTATTTTAAAACATTCACTTTAACCTAATCTTTTTTTTTTTTTTTCTATCTGTATCACATGTTTGAGGTTTCTGTTTGATGCATTTAGAAATTAATGAACAAATGTGTCGCTGTCACATTAAATGTGACACCTAAACATCACAAACGAACGTCTAGCTTTGAAACGCAGCTTGTTTGCCATCAGTTTATTCAGGTGTTTCTTTTAGACTGCAGAGACGTGGCGTTAAGACGCCGCTCTTCATGTTTCTCTGCAGGTCAGGGTTGTCAGTTGTCATTTAATTCACCTCTCTTTTAAACTACCCCCCTTTTTAAAAAAAAAAAAAAAAAAAAAAAAAAAAGATAAAATAAATAAAAAATTGCCAACTATACACTAAAGGTAATTGAAGCTTATTGGATTTCCATTGTTACATGCTGCTGCTCCTAATGCATTTCAGTACATTTCAACAATCTTGTCCTATGTTGTGATACTTATCACCAGTTTTTATGTCCAATGTATTAACTATAACACTGCTCAGAAAACTGATGTATTAAATGATTCATTGAACTAGCCTGATTGGGAGCTTGATGAAACATGTTTTCTGAGTGATGACTCATTTTTTGTGGAATTATCTCCAATTCTCATTAACGAAATTTCCAGATGGAGTGGTCAAGTCCTGCCACGTGTAATGCCACGTACATGTTGCTTCATGGTGCTGAGAGCATTAAAAAAGAAAAAGAAAAAAAACCTAGGAGTTAAGAGACTGAGGCCCTCCACCCCCTTTTCCATCTGCAAAGCTTGGATGAGCATGTTGATGAATGCCTTTCATATACATCTGATGTGAATGAATCTGCTTCTATATTTCATGAAATACATAAAAACAAACCCATGAGCTCAGAAAACGGGGAGAACTAATAATTGTGCTACGAAACAAGCTGTTAAGAGATTATATCTGGTTGTTCAATTTTATTCATATTTATTTTACAAATTTAATAAAGATCATGTTCCAGAACAAAAAAAGATATGCTTCATCATTGCAAATGATAGAATATATTTATACTACAGCACAGCTTTAATTTCACAGTTGACTGACAATTTTTGTCATGAATCATGAATTAAATGACTTTAAAAGGAAAAGTTAACATGCATCATGAAAAAAACCTGCCTGAATATGAACATTAGCAGATGTTACTTGATTTTAGCAGATACAAGCTAAGCTTTAGAAATAATAAAAAAATAAAGATTACAATATATGTATTGCACAACATGTATTTCCACATTACACAGGGAAAGTATCTTAAGCAGAGTACCTGACTGAGTCATTCTCTGTTTCAAATGAACTAGATTAAGGTGAAACGCAGCCAAAGGCGTGACACTCTCCTGTCTGCATCTGAACTCCCTGAGGGATAAAAGACAAACAACTGGTCTCTGCTTACATAATTCATCCACCACTGATTATTTGGAAGGTGCTTTTAAAAAACAAAGTTCAAAAAAAAAAAAAAAAAAAAGTTTAAGTATGCCCGTCTTTTTATGTAACCAAGTCCAGACAAACAGGTTTGGGTTGTGACATCTCACCACTAGATGCACTTAGGGAATTTATCATATTTCACCAGCATTTTACTGGCACCCATGCCAGTCAGGCAACTTACTCTGCCTCAAGCAACAGATTTGATTACTGGAATTTTCTGCCAGCTTTAATTCAAACACATTACTAAAATTAGAATTTATTGAGAAAGTCAAAGGATTTGCTGTTAGGAGAGAATCTGGCTCATGTCCTGAGCTAAAAGACATCTTGGGGGACTTTGTTTCACCATACTCTGCTGCGCTTTGTGTGCATTTTAATGAACAAATACCTTTCAGATAGATATGCTAAATGTAATCCACAAAAGCTGGATGAGTATAACAAGTTGCATGGTTACTTAATTTCATAACAACACAACTTTTACATTGTAAAGACTAATTAAGTCAAGAAGCTTGCATCATGAAACCCCAGTTACACAAGGCATCAAACAGCCAGTATGAGGAAATATCTCCTTTTAGATTTCCACTTAGCGCTGTAGAATTCACATCTTATCTACAGTTTGCACAATTCACAGTGAACAAACTCTAAATCACACACCAATCACTTGGGAAAAAAACAAATATTTTATCTGCTTATGTATAGTATAAAAACTCTTTCATTTTAAATCATTCTAATCTTCCAGTGGGAGACACAACTCTGACAGAGCGACAGATCAATACAGTGGCCACAGTCCTGGGAAAATACTGCTAGCTGTTTAAAGTGGTCTGTACATGGTAAAAGCCCACCATAGAGTTAAAAAAAAAAAAACACACCATCAGGCACACAAGGAAGAAGTAAACACCTCAGTCGCTGCAGGGGCAGTTTGGCAAATGAAAAGGCTGCTGTCCTGGTAAACGCAGAATGGTCAGTTTCACCTGCAATCAGATTTGTATTTCAGATGGAGTGCATGAATGCAGACAAAAAGCACGGTAAATGTAGAAAACTAACTGTATTGTGTAGATTTACTTTATGTATGTTTTATATATGTATGCTTTTTTTCTGCATTATAGTTCTACACAATAAGTCAGTGGGGTTGTTAAGCTACAACATGAACTTGAAGTTGTTTTGTCTGGAAGTAATGAATCTACCTCATTCTTGAGTGACTTGCTGATGAACATGTTAAATTCCTCCATGCTGCTGGTATGCAAGTCATTAATTGCCAAGATCAGGTCTCCTTTGTGGAACAAGCACACTGTCTGTGGCTGGCCCGTCCATCCGCACACACTGTCTCACACAAACACACATTCTTGTTTTAAGATACACTCGACAGCTTTTTCATATATCAAGCATGATTTGATTGTGCCTCATTAAATACTACCCCTAACATTCTTTATGTTTTTGCAAAGATTTGCCATCAGGTCTACAAACAGTACATCAACTGAGAAATAATCAATTGACATTTTGCTTGTGACACTAATGACAGAAAGATGTGGTTTGTTAAGATAAAAAAGTGAAATATTTTTGTCACAATGAACACTAAGAGATAAATATGACATAAAAATGATACAGAAAGCGAAAGGAGCTAAAAATGTAATCAAATCAACAGGCACCGTAGCCACAGCTACAGTTGAATTTGCAATATCTAGCATCAGTTTTACTACACATGCAGAAGGGAAATGTCCATCCACACAAAAATTTAAAGAAGCTTAATTTCGTTTTAGAACTAGAGTAAAAATTTGCAACCTGCATATTTATCTACATTCATTCATATACCTAATAAGAATGACGTTAGTTGTTATTAAGCAGCAGGACTTTTCTCTGCTGCTGCAAAAAGAAAGTGGTACAACAAAGGTGACTTTTCAATCTGTAGAGCTGCATCCTGTTTATCTTTTTATTGACATACCTTGGCCTTCCATCCAGTTCTGTTAGTTTGAGGTGTTTTTTCAAATCTGCTGGTTTCACCACAAATTCTCTTTCTTCTGCAGTGAAGCGGCGGTCACTACTGGAAAGGAAAATAGGAAACATCGAAAGCTTGATTTTGTGCTATACATATATATATATATATATATCTATATATATATATATATATATCTATCTATCTATATATATACACACACACATATATATATATATATATATATATATATATATATATATATATATATATATATATGTGTGTGTGTGTGTGTGTGTGTGTATATAGTTCCCCAAATTTACTTAGAAAGAAATGTATTGCTTCTTTCAGCAGTGCTGGTGGTAAGACCAATTGAGTGGTCATGCTTCTATTTTTTCTCAGCTTGGCCCTAAAGTAGCACAAAGGGACAGAAATGTGTGGTGTGTGTTTTACCCATAAATGTACCATGTGTCTCCATACAGGTAAGGACTTCTGAGTTTGTTGGACAACTCATTAAAAGTTTGTCATCAAGCTGTCTGAGCCCTTTATGTTAGATGTTGGAGTTTTGACTATGTTTTGTTAGTTATAATGGTATAGTTGTTTACAAGCAGGAACTTCTAAAAAAAAAAAACCTCCTCTAACCAGTCTAGCAACAGCTTTGTGTGTGTCTCATCATTCCTTCCCAGTATCAATGTGTCATGCTGAGTCACTCTAAATGTGATAAATTACACTAAGTGTCATGATGTCTTTTGTTTTCTTTTTCATGTCACAAATGTTTATCAGTGTGAGCAAAGGTTTCTGATCTTGTCAGAATGAGGATATTCATTCCTCACTCTCCTTCTGATTCTGACTAGTCAAAACTGGTGCAGTGAATTCATCCATTGTAAACCAGCGCTTAAAGTAGTTGTTATCATTTTTCATTTTAAAAGACTTTTTGGGAGAAACTCACCACTCAGGCATTCGCTTATCCATCTCTACGGGAGAGAGGGTGTCACTGGAGCTGCTGCTGAACTCTGAAGACTGACATTTGTCATCTCTGTAAAACGTGATAATAACGTCACTTTGGGCATCATGTCCCCTTTCAACTAAATGTCACTGGTGAATTCTTGGCTGATGACTTGAATGAGAGTAGAAGACAATGCAGAGAAACAGAAAGAAGAAACCACAAAGATGCCATGATAAGCCAAGGACAAAGAATGTAGTTTTTTTTTTCCGGCCACAGCATGCATGTGCTGTTATGAAAGTAAATTAAAAAACAAGGGGAAAAATACGCACATCTCAGAAGACTAATGCAAGGGGCTGGGCTGAAAAGGTAATGTGAGATAAAACAGTAAAGTTCACACAACAGAAGCTGCTCCTTGAAGAGTTTCTGTTACATTTCAGGCACCAGCCCTACTTCAGACAAGTCTGACATGTCTGGAGACGGCCTGGAGCCTAAAAGGTAATAATACCTCTTTAAGCAACAGCTTTGTGGTGTGCAGACTTTACAGTTATATAAGTAACTCACAAGTTAACAACATGATGCAAAAAAGTTTAGTATCCAGTCAAAAGCCTTGACAGGCAGCTGTTTGCTTTTGCCCCTGTGGCAGAAAATATAAAAAACAAGTACAGAAAACATGATTGATTGATAAATTGAGAGCATTATCCATGCCAAAAAACAAACATGCAAACAAAGCTTCAGATGTTGTGAAATCATTTTCTAAGAGGGACCCGTGTGGGAGCAGAAAAAATTATTTAAAAAATGTCTACAACGATTAAGGGGAGCATTAAGAGGAATCCAATGGCTCATATGCCAAACATAGACCAAGAGGTGGGGGGGAAGAGATGTTGTCACACGTGATGGTCAAAGTGATTGGCTGAGTACTGCTGTCCTTAGGAAACAGAACATCTGATGAAAAGTAGATCCTTATCTGAGCTTTATAACAGTAAAACATGTTTCTCATGAATGATTTAGGTATAAAAAGAATTTTAATAAAGTAACAAAATGCCCTGCTTGTGGACTCATTTAAAATAAATAAATAAATAAATGCGCAGCATGTCAGACACAACAGCCTCCATTAATGTTAAACTGAAGGTGTTTTGGTGACACTAACATCTCAAACTTTTGGCAGGCGTGTACCTCAAAGCATATAAGCAAGCCACTGAAAATCTACATTAAAAATAGAGAAAACAAGCTGGAGATGTTAATTTAAAAAAAACCTTGATATTTTAGACAAAGTTTATGCAAGGCTTCTTCATAAAATTCTGTAAGAGCACAGGATGGTTCAACTGTAAGTAATCGGTAAAGATCATCAGTGCAGTGTAAAGTGTAATCGCAAACACTGAAGAGATCAAATAATAGCACATAAGCTGCAAGACAAACTCTCAAATTCTTGAGTTAGCAACACAGGCCCATGCTGTCAAAAACAAGCGCTTGTTGTTTTCACTAAAGGTATTTTAGCCAAAGAGGTCACGGTTACCTCTGACGAGTGAGTCACCGTGTTTCTGTAAGGCGACGACAAACATGTTCCAAAGAATTACACAAAGAGGAAAGCGCACCATCACCGATGATAAAGTGAAATGTCAAAAATAAACTCAAAAGAAAAAAAAAAAGGTTAATCTTATTCATACCTGTCTTCAGCTGCTGTCTCCTCTGCAAATGAAGGCAGCTCTGTCTTCATTTTGTCAAAGGCACAACTGAGAGACATCAGCAGGCTGTCAGAGTTAATCTCTGCAACTTCTTGGTCTCTAGAAAGATTACCAGCAATAATCCCACTTAATCACGGTTGATCAAAAAAAAAAAAAATAAAATAAAATTTTCCAGCTTCGATTGAAAAGTTAAAACTCACAAGGCGAAAATGTCCATCTTTTCATATCTGAAAGAAAGAGATAATAAAAGCAGCAGTCAAATAGAAATATTACATTCTGATTTACATCTTCATCATTCTTGTCTTGCAGTGAAAGCAATACTCACACTGAGTCCATACTGACATATGCTGCATCAGTTTCCTTCATCATTTTTAATCAATTTGAAGAAATAGAATAAAACACGGAATACAAAAAAAAAACAGAAAAACAAATCAGTACAACTCCCAATTTGCGATTAGAACTTGAAACATGACTTTACTACATTTAAACACTCAATATCCTCTGATGTTGTAAGTACAAGTGCTGACAAGTAACTTAAAACAATCATAATGGGAAACAGTTGAATATTCACATGAATAGCTTACATTCAGCTTTAAGTAAGATCTGGGACTGGAATACATTGGTTCCACTGGCTCAGAAGCACGTCTTTTAAAAAATTTTTCATCCTTCTACTCAATCAAAACACAGGACAGCATGCTGTCAAAAAGTCAGAAGTTCAAAGCTGGTACTGATTTTCATGAAACAGTCGAGATGTAGCACCTTTGGTGACATTGCAGTGTCATGTAGGAATGGATAAGACAAGGACCTGGGCTTCGGTGCTGGCTAAAACACACACACTTGCAAATTAAAACACGAACGTTTACTGCATGAATATTATAAAGTACAGTCCTTTTAAAATTGTGGCTTTCAGTCCACCCATATTGATGTTCCAGGATCAGATCTAATGGCTGTACTTATTGTCATACCAGAAGCATTCAACCAGCAGTGATCATGTACAAAACATTATTGAAGATTCTATGATCTTTAAGTCTGGAAAAGTCTAGACAATAAAGACGATAACGGAAATATACGCACTAATGGCAAAGTAGGTTGGCCCATTTCTCCAACAGAAGGTGAGGACACCTGCAAAGGAGCACAAAGGAGTTTTAAGAGATTAATATAACATCTCTGCTAGAATGATGTCATCCAGACAAACATGACATAGACTGGTGAGAATGGAAATTCTGTTCCCACATCACCCAGCAGAACACCTGAAGGATAGTCTGGATGTTTTACAGGTTTCCCTGTCACCACCGTCACCGCTGGAACTGTTCTGACACAATGTGGCGATCCAGTTTCTAATTATGAAAAAGCTGTTTTCTTTTCTAAATTCATGACCATCTGTGGTTTCACGTATTTTTTTTTAATAACGAGGAAAGGATCCAGGAGTAATGTGATTTATGCACTCAACCTTTTAAAACTCAGTGGCAGAACTCTTTTTCTGCTTGAAAATGTTTGAAATATTCAAAAACAATGGGAGAAATCTACTTAAAAAAAAAACTATTTAAGATAAGTCACCAATAAAGCTGTTTGGGGTTTTCCTGTTGGAGTTTTCAGGGACACTGATGGGGAATTTTGATTGAGCCTTAACTGCTGGAAAAATGGAGCATGGCATCCAGGAAGAGTTTAAGGACTGAAGAGTAAGTAAAAGAAGAAGGAAGTCCACAGAGCACAATAACTGGAAACAAGTGAAAACAACTTGTCTGACTGTTTTAAGATAAAAATTACATATTGTGTGTCAAAAGCCTGAGGCTAGACCATGGAGGTCTACTTAACCAAGGCTGATAGATGTAAGACCATTTTTTATTTCATGTTAAAGACTTAACAAGCAAGCTATATGTTAATTCTTGAGTTTTGAGTTTTTCAGCTATAGCTGTTTCCAGTGATTTTACTTGGCAATGAAAGTCGGGTTTGCTGCATCCACACTGCAGCTATACTTAACATGATAATTTTGACAGATCTTCTAAAATGTCAAGCTAGTACACGGACATGATGACTTGTAGTAATTAGGAGAAAAATATGGAATAGGCTTCACAAATACCTCAGCTGTTACTTGCTCAGGAGGATTTTCATCCTAAAAGTAGGACAGTCAAATAAATACAGCTGACAGCAGCAACACAATTAATGATCAGAAGGTTTTAAAACATAAAGAAGTAAAATCTTAATGTACCTCTGAAGAGAAAAATTTATGCGGCCGGGTTTTCAGTGCGTCAAACAGGTCACAGAACCAGCCATCCACCTCCTCGCTGAAACAAACAAAAAAAAAAGAGTACTTAAAATGTCATTTTGAGACGCTACAAATTACACCTTCAACATTTTAATTCAAAATCCAATACCAAAATCAAATAAAAATACGAAATAGCAACTGCAATTTACTGTGAGCAAAGCCATTATTGGATGATAGATTGTAACTGAAGGGGAAAGCAGCATCATAATTTCACTTTGATTGTTCAAACTCCAAAAATAGTAAATGGTGAGAGGGGCAGGGGGGACGTGTTTTATGAGGTGCTGTGAAAATGTCAGAGAGGGCCTTCAGAGGAATAATAGTCCACCCAGCTGGGGACTGAATCTTGGTTGGACTGTGACTGACTTTAAAATTAAGGTCATTTTTGTAATGAGACCGTTTTCTGCACAATGCAGGAAAAAATACAGACCAATTCGTGTTTGAGAAAGATCTTAATTTGCTGCATTTATGTGCAGTTATTAAACCAAATATGGTTATTATGCAACAGTAAATAATTAGGTTTTGTTTATAAATACACTTCAACCATGTTATTTTAGAGGTAATTACAATCTTGTTGTTGCTGCACAGCTGCCAAAATTTGTGCCAATATGTATGATCATACAAATGAAAATAATGAAAAGACTATTTCACCTGCTCTGCGCAACAAGGAAGAAGTCCCTGTCTGCAGTCTTGATGTACAGCACGCAAGCTGGGGAGCATTTCATGGTCTTATACACCGTTCCCCATGTACAGTGATGTTCAGGGTTCACATGTAACAATGAGACTCTGATGAACAAAAAAAAAAAAAAAAAAAGACAAAGACAAAAAAAAAACCCCAAACTATATTACTGAAAGATTTTTCCTTATTTTTCCTTATACGTGCCATGACAGAACTTACTGTGACAAGTCTATGCCTCCAAGTGGACGGTCTATTTCATTTGGACTCCTGGAGTACTTGAACTGATATTCTTTCTCACTGATTTTGTAGAGGACAAAGTAACGTTTCTTCCATGATTTCTGCAGATGACAAATTTAAATAAAATAAAGGAAAACAAATCATGTGGAAATGGAAAGAAGCTGCAACATATTGCAGCCTTTTTAGCAAAGAGTGTCACCTCTGTCTTCATACGTTTTTGGGGAGGAGATTTAAACAAGTATCCAGATCTAATCTTTGTTGCAGATGTAGGTGGTTTGTAGAACACGGCAGTTCCTGCAGGGGAAAAAAAGAAAAAAAATGCTGATTGTTCAGCAATTGCTTGCTCATTGTCCTTATTTATGAAACACTTGCTTCATTATGTTGTCACTTTGAGAAATTAACAAAGCCCTGACATGGAAAACTGAACTGAAGGCTATTAAGACCTAAAAAAATACAGAAACCTTGTTAAAACAAGACATTATTAGTTAGTGTGTTCATATGAATTTGACTATACTGAATCAAATGAGTATATGTGTCTTGGTGAGATCAGTTAAAAAAAAAAGCAAGATCAGTGTTATCGAAGCACCAACAGAACTGTAAAAAACTTGGAGCAACAAACACATTTTGTTTTTAAAGGGAGATTTGTAGATGTCATACAATACCTGAGCTTTTTGGGCCTTTGTTCATTGTGAGACCACACCTGAACAAAAATAACATTGGAGCCTATCACTGTCACTTGAAAACAGCATAAATAGAGTTAACCTTGAAAGAGGGCAATGAAACAGTTATAAATAGCCTCCTTCATCTCATTCATCTGCGGTAACAATGCATGAAGAAGAGCACACACAAAAAAAGCCACGTTGAGATGAAGGTTTCCATTCAGGAGAAATTATTCTTGAATTTTAACAGAAAGATTCCCTTCATAGTTAGTACTGATCTAATGATAAGCTCGTAAAGAAAGAATAGCACTGATGAATGAGTAAATAGTCAGGATAAATTTAAAAAACAGCGTTAAAATGCAATTTTACCATTTACTGATGTGGTCATTTTCAATACGCTGTCACATCTTAGATAGAACATTCTATAAAAAGAACCTCTTGTATAAAACATAATAGTATATTGTTACCTGTGTAGGTGATTTCAAAGATCCTCCTCACTTTGCTGTCTTTGACCAAAGAGTGTCTTCAAGAGGAAGCTGGATGTTTTTATGTTGCAGGCAAACAGTGGCAAGAGAAAAAACTGGAGTTTCTGGTTCCACTCTGACCTGCTATGTTGTGAAACGAGTCATTTAAGATCTGTGTTTCCCTTTAAAACAAAGTTTCACTTTAAGACGTTTTAACAGAGAACATGGCTCACTGTAAAACAAAGTGCATGTCAAGCGAACCATTCTTGATTTTCCAAAAGGTTTTAAAAAACATAACAAAAAAACAACAACAACAAAAAAAAGAAACCCACGAAAAACAAAACCGAAAAAAACAAACAAAAAACAAACATGCATTAATGCAGCCTGCAGAATGTGACAAGGGGTCATCTTAAATTTAACATTCAAACAATTCAGATGATAAAAAGAGATTTCATAAACTTTTAAACACTGCTTAATTTATGTGTTAATGTCTTCTCAAGAGTAGCCTAAACTGTATTCAGTAGAAGCTTTTGAAATAATTCAAAGAATCTACTGAGGTAGAGAATGCTTTTATTATGATGAAGTATAGTCTAGATAGGACTATGGAAGAATTAAAAGCATTTGATATCGACCAAGTGAAATGCAACGCTCTAAAATTAAAAGTGAATTTCTCCACAGTGACTGTTTGAGGCTTTCCTGATTAATAAATTATCTTGCAAGTGACCTGTCAGTCACTGTAATTAAAGCCAGTGGGAGACTCACATGATGCTATGGGACACTGCTGTGCTGTACCATTGCTTCCATGTCCTCTGGTTACAAACATGCAATATGCCAGGAGGAGGAGACGGATCAGTCAGACTCTGAACTGCCAGATTTGAGGGGTATTCTGTGTATGTGCCATGACGCTAGTATGACAGAAATCTGACCTCATTAAGGGAGCTGAGTGCTTTCAGGGCATCTGACGTCTTTCTGTGCAGCGGCCAGTTGCATACGTAAAACTTTGTTGGTCATGGCAAGTATTTTTGAAGAGGAATCCTCAGGAGAGATTTATTTCTCACAGGGTGAGGCTACTCAACATGCACACGTGATTTATCTATAAGAAAAAAAACCAAACTGTGTTTAGATTGTCCGTGACCCACAAAGCACCATCCATGCCTCAAAAAACTTGCAAGGCTCCTTCACGTGTGCATGTAGGTCACATACATTGAGGTCAGCGCTAATATTAATAGAGCTCTTGTGAACTTTGTGTTTAGTAGGACATGAAATCATTTTTCTGACAATCTCCCCATCTGTGTGTCCTTATTTCGCAGTCTTGCTTCCTCCCTCTTGTCTTCAAAGTTTAGAGTCATGGTCCCTTCTATAAAGTCCAACACATGCTGGCAGCATGTGGGGCAGATATTCACCCTGTTTGCCCCCCCCTCCCCATCTCTGACAAAAAAAACCTTCACTTCAGTGGCAGGCTTATAAAAAGCCCCCGTGGTTACACAGGCCA
This sequence comes from Telmatherina bonti, assembly GCF_933228915.1. NCBI lineage: Eukaryota > Metazoa > Chordata > Actinopteri > Atheriniformes > Telmatherinidae > Telmatherina > Telmatherina bonti. Next base: position 15,237,569 of record NC_136630.1, on the reverse strand, counting down.
CTTGTGAGAGGAGTCTTATCTACACTTCTGGAAAGAAAATGTACAGTGAGGTTGGTGGAAAGGCCAAGAAAGGCGTAAGCATATCATTCTTCCTAGTTTTCTGCTTTGCATGTATGTCTTGAACTCTTTCTTATACTTTTTTATGTTTGTCTGCTTGTTGGTGTTTTAAAGGAAATGCTGCTCAAATATCAGCAGTATCTGCAGAGACAAAGAGACGCCATCACCTACAGGATTAAGAAGCTGGCAGCCAAACAAGTGGAGTTAACAGTAAGTCTTTTGTACCATTTGTATGTTAGTCATACCGTAGGACAATAAAGCAAATAAAGCTTGCTGATATCTGCATCTGATTTGTGAATCATTTCATTGTTTGCCTGAAAATTAATAATGAACATTTAAAAAATTATAAACGTTAGAAGTGCATGCAAACGTTGACTATAATGGAAGTGAAAAGTTATAGTTTTAATATATTGGATCAAGAAATATCAGCTTTTGTTTTTGTTTTTTTTTATCATCGCTTCTGTCTGGGAACACTGGAATCTAAAACACCTCAAAATCTGCTGTCATATCCCATCATCCCAAATCTGACATGAAGGGATGGCTTTATCTTTTTTGCTTCTTTTCTTACTTTGTTCCAACTCATTTTATTGCCATTATCATTAAAGTGGAGTGTGTGTCCTTGTGCTGTGGCACAATCACATGAAGGTTAAATAAGTTATGGATTCTGAAATACACTGTTGTCTAGCTCAGTTTTTTTTCTTTGCCTTTGTAATAATCCCAGCTCATCATTTGTAGTCCACTTTCATCAGCAAAGCACACAAAAAGAGCTTGTTTTGTTGTTGTTGTTTTTCATTGTGTGCTGTTTCACAGATAAATTGTTCATGGGCCTGTTTGACATGCTGTGCTAGAGATGAGACAATTGGTAAATTTATTGCACGGTGCTGCAGAAGATAAATTAATCTGCATTGTTATAAATCTTGCATATCTCAGCTTTTCAGGTTTAAATATTTGCTGATTTTTATTAATCCTCTTCTTTTTTTTTCTGTTGCTGTTTTCTGCAACAAATCGTATTATCTTGTAGTACTGTACTTTTCAGGAAACAAGACCTCTTTTTGCCGAAAAACATTCAGACACGGTTGTCATAGCAACGATTTGTGTGTCCAGAATCTCTTGAAAATAATAAAATTGTTCTGTTTTCCTCTCGTTGTCCTTCAAACTCAGAAAAAGACGGACACGATAAAAGAGAAGATCAGGAAGAAGTATGAGGACATGAAGCGAGTGCTGGACGAGGACCTTCGCATCACACTGACCCAACTGGACACGGAGCACGAGGCAGCAGAGAAACTGGTGGAGGAGAAGATAGAGGACTGTTACCACCTCACACAGGAACTGGATCAGGATCTGGCAACCGTCAGTGCTGATGTTAAAGCACAGGAAGCTGATATTCAGGTAAACACAAAGGTTTGGATTTGAAGTGTCAGAACGTTTAACAATCCCTAACTCTGTATGTCATTTTGTTTGTTTCCCTTTTTAGCAGAACTCAGAGAGAGACAAAAGGTAGGACACTTGAAACAGGTTCACTGCAAAAGCACTTTTTTTTATGTGAGAAATTTGAAATCTGTGATGTACATTGTAATAAAAGGCTGGAGTACATAAGAAGTACCAAACATACCAAAAATATTTTTAAAAATTCCCTCTTCGATGGGTAGGAATTACCAGGAGGACAACACCTGGCATCGGTTATTTACCGGTAGTCCCTTTTCACTTTACAATAATTAATACAACACTTCCTTGTCAGTCAAAACACTTCATGCTTCAGTGGCATAACCCACATTCTAGATACAACATGCTTCTTGGAAAGGAACTTTTTTTTACCAACATTCTCACAAAGTCTTCTCATGCATGAGCTGAAAGTCAGAGTGTGTTTCCTTATTCAAAGTCCAACTAAAGTGAATCTCTAACTGTCTAAATCAGGATCTCTGAGACACTTAAACTGACTGACCCTGACCTGATTCAGGTGGATGATTTCAAGAATGACCAGCTGCTGTGTCTTACCATCAATCTGCTACTGTTCATCAGATCCCAAGTCCCTGTCACCAAGAAGCTGTTTCAGAGCTGTGAGTTCCCCCAACAGGCAGGTGGATTCTGTGCATGAGTTTAGGACGAAGGAGGAAAAGATGTCAAAGATTATCTGTGCTACCATTTATTTTGTTCCCCACAGATGCTTCAGATGTTGTTCTGGATGCTGACACTGCACACCCCAAGCTGATCATCTCGCCCCAGGGCGACTCAGCCACATACACAGACACGTGGCAGGACGTCCCAGAGAGTCCTTCCCGCTTTGACAACACATTAAATGTTGTGAGTCAGGAGGGCTTTAGAGAGGGTCGCCACTACTGGGAGGTGGAGGTGAGTGGAAAGACCTACTGGGAGCTGGGGCTTACCTACCCGAGCATCCCGCGGCAGGGCCGCGAAGAGGACTGCTGGCTGGGCCGAGGCAAAGAGTCGTGGTGTGTGGAATACTTTAATGGAGATTACACAGCGTGGCATGGCGGCGTTCATCATGAGCTGCCTCTGCTGGCCGGAAGACAATTCACTCGAATTGGGGTATTCTGCAGCTTCCCAGGGGGTCTGGTGTGCTTTGTAGGAGCTGACACGATGACACCTCTCCACTGTTTCTGTGCTGGGACCTTTACTGACACCCTACATCAGGCATTGTGTCCTGGTCACGACAATGAAGGCACAAACTGGAAGTCCCTTAAAATTTGTGATGCCAGCCGATCAGCTCCTGTTCTGTGAGGCGGAGCATGAAAGGTGGTCTGGAATATTTTGAGCTGGGGGGCATGCGCATCAGCTGCTTGATCTAACATTTTTAACCTGTGACACAGCCTGAGCTCTGAATACTGTGCATGTCAGGCTGGTCTAAATGTGCTTAAAGGAATTTTTACAGCATCTCTATTTTAGATCTACAGATCATGTCGTTTGTTTCCAGTTGGTGAGGCTTTTATTCAATCAATCAATCATATTTTATTTATATGTGACTCAAAGCGCTGTACAGTTTAAAATCAGACATAAAGGGCACAGACAGATAGACACATCATATAAAATGACACCTCCAACCCCTCCTTTTAAATACATATAAATGACAGAGGTAAGTGCAGAATGGCTTATTTATTTTTTTAGTGGTGATTAAAGCAGAAAAAGCAGAATAATACTAATAGTCCGAATTTGGCGTTGAAATGACAGGTGTCAAGTCATGTTTGAAAATAGACAGGAGAGATTAAATGATAAGAATAGGAAAGAAATAGGAATTTCCAAATATAAATCTTGGATCTTTATTATATAGTAACTATACATATTATATAGTAACTGCTGAGTTCAAGTTGTGACTGCTTTAAAGTGGAAAGGTGACATCTGAGAAAGAATTAGTTTGCCCAAAATATCACCTACATGAGAGTGAACTTTTAAGTCACACCTAGCGCTACATTTGACATTATTGTGCATCATTTCTCATAACTAGGAAATGACTGAATCTGCTCTTACATTCTTATATTCTCTACTCTTAGAAAATAATAATTGTTTGCAAATCCTTTAAAGGAGACATGCCTATATTTATAGTATATTTTTGTAATTTATAGGTTCATAGTTCCACAAACACAGGTTCAATTAATTTTATACTCACAACACCGGTAGCTAATGACTAACTTGTCACCTCTGACCAAAATTTTCTGTTTTAACTGCTGCCTTTTAAAGAACCCCCTGCCAAAATCAGCTGATTGATTCAAAATACAAAGCAAATGCTGCCTTTGTGGTTTTATATACATATCTATATATATCTCTCTATACATATATCTATAGTTTGTGTGTGTGTGTGTGTGTGTGTTTATGTGATATCATGAAGCCAGGATGACAAACAAAGATGTCTTTGGCAGCTCAGGAAACACTTAGTAGAGTTTAATGCCTTTTAAAACACAAGGGAAAATGGAGAAAAATAACACTTTTTCCAACAAGTAGTAAACAATTAAATAATAAGCTAGTCTACTGTAGTGGTGTACCAAAAAGACCAGAAATGTTTAAATTTAAACTATATGTTCATGAAACACATTGAGGTTGTAGTTTTTATAAAGTTTTTTGTCTATCACAAGTAAAAAGTGCATGTTGCCATCTATTACCTGTGTATTGTTCTACTACTGGTGCATTAGAAATGCAGTATGTTTATGTGTGATGCTATAGTGAAGAAACACATTATCTAGTGCAGATGGAATAGAAATAGATATTAGAAACCAGACATTTGTCAATGAGATTTAATGTTGACCATATTAAAATGATTTCAGGTTAATCAAATGTGAACAGAAAGCTAAAGGTTTTGTTGACTTTAAAGTCGTAATTCTGAAGAGTTTAACTTAAGGATTTTTCTTTCATTCAGTTGATTTGTCTGAATTAACTGTTTCCAGGTATCCTGTTGTGTGAAACTGCTTTTGAATGTAGTCTGTTTACACATGTTCCAAGTAAAACAACACACACTTCATTTAATAAATTTTTCAAGTTTATTACAGGAAAATGTTTACACAGGCATTCATCTATTTAAAGTTATTTAAACAATTATTGCCCTTAATATATATATATATATATATATATATATATTTTTTTTTTTTTTTTTTTTTTTTTTTTTAAATGGGCCAGATTATAATTTCTATCAAATTCAGACATTTTTTCAAAATCTTCCCTAATATCTTCCTGAGGACAACAGCATTTAACACCGGAAAGCATTAAATATTTTGATATTAAAAAGTTTTTTTTTTCCCTCTTTCAATTCAATTCCAAAACAAGTGGAGCAAACATTTCTTTCAGCACAGGTCGGGCACCACATCACTGATCAGAGATCCATGTGTTGAGAGAGTTCAAGAGTCATGGCTGTATAAGACAAGAACTGGGGATGCTGGTACTGATCACACACCTGGCATCTATTGAATAAATGTTTTCTTCAATTAAAATGACTGATTAAAAAACAAAGTATAAAACTGGGGAAAGCTTAATAATAAATGTATTGAGGGTTATTTCCCTTCCCAAGTTACCAACACAAGCAATCATGTGGATAATGAAAAAACATTGCAGAAACAGTGAGAGTGCATGTTGTGGACATGTGGATTGTGTAAGTTCAGACTTGTCACTGCCAGTAATAGCTGCCTCTGTGTAAAACAGACTTTGGAACGATAAAACACTATATCTGCAGATACAAACTATCAAAGTTGTAATAACAGTTAGCAAATGTTTACGTATCAATATAAGAATATATATATAAAAAAAAACGGTGTTTAGATTTTATTTTATAACACTATAATAGTATTTATCAAGTTATGTATATATTGGGTTTAAAAGCTTGTCAAAGTGCACTATGTGCTTAAAGTGATATAGTAATAAATTTTTGTTAATTTGAATTTTTAAAAGGGTCTTACAGCAAAATTCAATTAGAAACTAAAAACAGCAACACACTGCTTGGCACCTGTTGACTACAGCGTAATGTAAGGGAAGACAATGTACAACACTAATATACAGTGAAATGATGCGGCATTTGTGCTTTGGGCCCTAGTTTAGTTTTACACTGTGATATTTCCCAAGTTTATCTCATAATCTTAGACATTCTGACGTGTGTTTAGTATATTATCTATGCTGATAAAGAAGAATGCCTACAAAATAAAAAAATGGGAAATTTATTTAAATGCAAACTTGGACCCTGATTGATAAATAAGTGCACAGTTTTGACCATATGCAATTACACAAAGTTCACTTATTTGTGCTTGGACATGCAAGTGAACACTTAAGCATCATGCTGGGAATCCCAGCAAAACTGCAAACGATCATTGCTATGTGCTTGACTCAAAGTCTCATAGAACAAATCACTACACAGCAAAAGATCACACCTTCCTTGCCACTACATATATGAGATTATTTAACATGACATTTACCCATTTGATGGGACATTAAAGATCCTGAGGATGCCATGATGCTACTACTAACTTTAACTTAGCTAGGAAAGCTGAGACGCTGAGCCTTTGGCATTGTGTGGAGTCATTTCTACTAGGAGAAGTGTTGTCTTTTCTTTTCTTTTTTTTTTTTTTACATGTAACCGCTGAAACACAGGTTGCTGAACATGGTCTGTGCAATTTTCCAGATACTTATCTCTTTCTTAAACCATTCATTACATATGGACAATGATTACAACCTACTCATTAATTTAATTTGCTTAGAGATATGGGAGAAGTCATCGTAGCTTTTACAAAAGTTTCTCTCTTCTAGTTCCTTATTCCTTTTGCATTGCACTAATGCACAGTATGTGTTCCTCGGACAGGTTATGTTAAGGAAGAGCTTCTCTATCTCAGTTCACACTTGGTTTGATCATCAGCCAAAAAATAAGACAGCTGGGAACCCTCATATCATATCAAGAAAATGATTAAGATAATTGAAAGGGTTCCCATTTGGATTGTGTTGTTTTGCTATGATTATCTTTTTTTAGTTCATCTGTTGCCTGAGAAAAATTAATTAAAAAGATATATAATTTAATCTGCAACTTGTTTGTGTTCATATCTACTGAAACACAGAACCCTTCAGCTGAAAGTATGGCAGAAAAGCTTTGGCTTCTTCTATTTCCTAACTCCAAATGTGAACAGATAAGCTCTCCATGTTTCTTGTCCTGTTCTAGTTTAATGTTTTTTTTTAATTCAAAATCTATATATCTTCTCTTATATCATTATGTTACATTTGTTTGGCATCGTCATGACTATGACAAGCTTCTTATGTGGCTCTCTAAAACAGGTTGATCTCTCAGCTATTAAACTTGAATTATAGTTAACGGAAACGGAAACTGAAGACACAGTCATAGACCGACTGCTGGTATCCTGCTTTGTACTTACAGATAAGTGTATTGAATATTTGTTTGTAACTAATCTATATGGATATAGAAAATAATTGGGAGATCTGACTTTCTGCTTCTGACCTATTTTTTCTAACCTAAGTCCACAAGGCTGTCTCCCTCAAAATATCTTTCAATATCTGAAAATGGAGAGACACATATTTAGAGGTGAGTCCCCAAACCCACAAAAACTGGCAGCAAACTTCATGGGCTGGTAGAAGAACATGTATATTTTACAACGCCTGTCAACAAAGATCAGCTCAGAAGGAACCTGAAGAAGAGGTTTCACCATCAACACATGAACGCAGAGTGCCACTGTATTGTGTGTCATCACAGGCCCAACTACACATGCAAAATGTCATCTGTGCTCTAAATGTGCAGTGTGCTGCTGGGCCTGAATTATCCCTGAATGCTTTGACCGCTTAGTCACAATGGAAAACAATCCGTCAAGTCAGTCTGGTCAAGAAGTCTGTGTCATACAGTACAGGTGGGCGGTCAGTTGAAATATAGTTCTTTGGTCAGCATAGAGACCACACAGGGAATCTGCTTCTTCTCACTGAAGCGTGGGTCCTCAGACCAGGACTCAAAACTGGTGGCCACCATGTAGTTGACCCGCGTCAGGATCTGCATTATCTCCAGCTGCTTGCCAAACTCATTCAGGACATTGCAGAGCGCCTGGACAAACCAGGAACCACGTCCAGGGTTTCTCCATGAGTAATAGCCTAGAAAAACATGATGGGTTGTCCGTAAAACTGCACAGACAAGCCATGGACGTCATAAGATGTTTAAGTTTTTGTGTATTTGGACAGATAATATGGCTTACCTGGCACAGTGGAGTATGCAAACAGGAAATCTGCCTCGACAGGAATCTTATGTCTTGGATTAGCATCTGCTTCCAGGGTATCGTTTGGCGGACCTGAATCTGTCTGAATACCATCGTCAAATTCAGAACCGCGACAAGCCTGGTGAAGAAAATGAAATGGCATTTCATCAACAACTACTAATGAAGCAGTGAAATTATTTACTGTTTTTAAAAGCTGGGATGTTGAGAGCTGCTAAACACTAACAAGAGCAATTAAATATTCTTTTTAAATCCCTATTAAATCCGTAACTGACTCTTTGGGTCAACAATGGTGAACATCTACATAAGATTAACGATTGTAACACCAGTGTTACACCAACTGGATTTCCAGTATAACTATTTAAACATTTAAGTCTTACCTGGATGAAGAAGAGTTTTGGCTTTCCAACTAAGCTTTTGCACATGTCTCCCCTGAACAGCGAGGTCATGGTCTTGATGGGCATGGCGCCATCTGTGCCATAGATCATGCCCTCCTCACCGTGACTCAGCAGGATGCAGGCGAAGCACGAGCTGTCACTGTGGTCTTCCTCTGAGGCTGATGCATACACACACAAAGAAAACATTGAACTCTTTGCTCCATTTAGGCATCTCTAAAAAGTTTTTTTTAGTGAATGGGCCTTCAGTGTAATTCTAGAATATAGAGCTGATTTAACTTTACAAATTATTTTCCCACTTATTTTATACTACAGGGTTGTCATTGATGCTACATACATCCTGAACAGATAGCCAGTCCATCACAGGGCTAACACTAAAGACAAACATGCACATTCAACCCATGGTAAATTTACAATCACGAATTAAATACAATCCAGGATTGTGGTAGGAAGCAAGAGCACCCAGAGGAAACCCACACTAATACAGGGTGATCATACAAACTCCACTCAGAAAAGCTTCAGCTAAGATTTCAAAGGGGAATCTTCTTGCTTTAAAGCAACAGCATTGACAGCTGCCACAGTAATAATCAGAGAGAAATAAAATCTTTCACTAGAGAAAGCGTTTAAAAAGTTTATCAAAAGTCATTACAGTATACAAGGCCTTCAGCTGATTATATTATTGTTATTTAGGTCAGTGTGACTAATTCATTCAATTAGCCATGAGGCAAGTAAACTGTTTTACACTAGCACCCTCTGCTGTCTGACTTTGGGATTTTATAAAACCAAACACAATGCAAACTTGTGGCTGTTGACTTGATATATGGACATAATAAATGCTTATCAACTACAGAGAGTTGAGAAATTTTAGTGTCAGACTATTTTTTCAGACACAGATTTGCTCCCTTTAAAAAAAGTAAAACTTCTCTGTCATAATGAGCTAAAATTATGCTGTTATATTTTCTACCTTACATATGTTAACAGTAAAAATATGATTACCCATTATGCCCACACAGCTCATAAATAAAAAGAGAGCCATAATGCTCATCAGTATGTACAGATTTGCCTATTTATTTCAAGACAAACAGGCCAGAGTTCTACAAAGCAGGCCATACTCATTTGAATACATATTTTTCTTGATTTGCAATCAGCTTGACAGTGCGAGACTGAAATCAGTGGCAATAAGTGCCTATAAAACTCCTCACACAATGCATTCACTGCAGCAGCCCGAATACATATTACATATCAATTTCAATATTATATTACATTTATATATCAATCAATCAGCCAACCTGTACATATTTTACATATATGTGTGTGTGTGTATGAAGAATTTTATTTGACAGTCCAAGCTCTTTGTGTTATTATCTTATAATTCAAAATGATTAGCTATATCTAAAAGCCACACCATTTCAATAATATAATTACATAAAAATCTTCTTCACCATAAGAGAAGACAAAAATTGTGGCTTACTCACAAATATGACACAACTGGAAGGCACTACTCACCCTCTCTGAGAAGTCGCTCCATCTTTTCACATGTCTGGTCATTATAGATGAAAACATCGAAGCCCAGGCTCTTGAAGCACTTCAACAGCTCACCTGCATCTCGGTCCGTGCCGTTGCGTACATTCATCCCTGCCAAGACAGCGTACTTCAGCTCAGTCTCCATGAGTAACACTAAGTTAAATTTAAAAGGGGTGTATAATGAATAAAAAATAATGTGTGTATGTTTGCTCTACCTGTCTTCTCATCAAAGTTTTTGTTGTTGATGATGATGCACTTCCCCACTCGCTGGTGGCTCATCTTATACTGGAATGTTGGTGAAACAATTCTGTAATGGCTTTCAGAAGAGTAGTCCTGCTCCCGCGTCTGGCCATCCTTATTCTTCCTACTAACACAAAAAGCCACAAAAAAAAAGAAAAATTAAGAAGCACTACAACTTTAGTTAACACTTCCACTTTGACCCGCTTTGATATAAAAATAAGAAATAAAATAAGAGAAAGAAAAAAAGGATATCCTCATTTTAAATAAAGCTGATAACTCACAAAATGGACTCTTACCATATATTATAGCATCTTGCAAGTGAAGAGTTGTCTAGGAAATATCCTTGACTCATTTTACATTTCTCAAGTTGAAAGCTTTCTCAACCAAATGGAAAGACTTCCAAAAAATGAAGCACACATGAAACTGAAAACCATCGGGGCCACTTACTTAGAATCCAAAGCAGACAAACATGTTTTAAAATAAAACTATTAATGTCACAACCAAAGTTAGATGTAGTAATCCACGGTTGGGTTAGAGAAGATACTGTAACTACTTTTTTCTTGGCACAGATAACAAAAGTATCATAACCGCATCAATGAGCGAGAGGAAATCTTTCACCAGTAGCGATTCCAACAGCGATTCCATTCTCTAAAAGATCCATCCAGATCACTAAGCCAATAGAGACTCATTGAGAGGTCTAAAAAAAACCCCAGCTTGTTCCAGAAGAGCCCAGTCATCAGGTTACTCAAGCGCTGGAACAATACACAGCATTTCACAGAAACACTAATGCACATACACTGACATGCTGTCCAGCCATATTCTAATAAACATGTGATCCAGAACATTTGAAGCCCCCCTCCCACCTCCAAAGTGTGCTAGCAAACTGCACCAAACAAACCACGAGGGTGGGCAAAGAGGTGAAGCTCTGGTTTACTGTGGGCTGGGCAGCAGGAGGACAATCAAGAGGAATAGGAAGCTGCAGTGTCTGTCTTACCTGGGCTGGTCATTAAGCGCTACGCCACTCTGCATCTGAAATACCTTATTTCTGTATTTGTTCTTTTTCCCCCACAAAAAGTACAATTCTCCAGACCTGGCAGCTGGCTGTACTAGGATACTAACATGCTCTCTACTGGATGGAGACCTGACTGGGCCAACTTGCTGCTGAGGACAGGGGACAGCGCACAGCAAGCTCCCTGAGTCAGCAGCCTTACCATCACACCAGTGCTTTCTAAAAACCTATTCACACATGGCCCCTGTGCCTCACTCCCTGCTGAGGTCAGACAGGGCAATAAGTTGTTCCACTGCTGACAGGCAAAGAATCCAAATAATAAATGCATAAGAAGACCTTTAGCTAAATTCATTGCTAAAATACAAACCTGCTTTTTTGGTAATCACATTTACAATTACAGATGGATCATCTTAACTTGACATTGTTGGTTGCTGCAATATTCTAAAATATTATCATATAATAGTTTGATCAACTCACTCAGTCCTACAAATCAATTCTTTTTTTGTTTACAAGCTGATATAACCACATGCCACAAATGTAAACAAGATTAACCCTCACCAGCATATGCTGGTTTGGTTCTGCCTCCCCACCGCTCCAAAATTAACTTTTCTTTGAGATACTGCATACATTTCCCATGTTTGGTTTAAAGCTGTAATTGTCAAAGAATGCCAATAACATCACACACACCTTTGTCTAGTCGCTAATATCAATGTTGACTGCACCATCCCCTCCAAAACTAGAAAGAATTAGCATTTAATTAACAGTAGACTTTTTATGTCATTGTCAATTTTAATATAGTTGTTTTCTCTTTTCAAAACCGATATTCAAATAAAGTTTATTACTGACCGTGGTGCAGATTTTGGTGCATTACAAGTCCCGAAGTCCAGATCAGGAAATAAGGCACAAAATCACCCTAATACTTTTAAATATATCACTCATGTTCTTGTTCATGATAAAATTAATTTAGTAGCAATGAAAGACAAATTATACTGATAATCAGAATGAAAAAAAGAAAAAGTTTCCAGATACACAGTGCCAATGTGTCTTTTTTTTTTTTTAAAGCTAACATAATACTTGTTTAAATAATACAGATTTTGATCCGCTTTCATGTTTTATGGCTTAAAATTAAAATAACTTATGCTGATCCTCACATATTCAAGTCAAAACCTGAAGGCCAGACTGAGAAGGCAGGCTTTTTGCCTGATTTCTTCATCTGGAAGAAATATCAAGAGTATTGTTTTTCTATTTGAAAGGTTCAGAGTGCCACCTTGTGAGTAAACCTGGAAAAACAAAACTTTGTCTCAGTGAGTGGTGAAAATGTTCTTTATACAAAGCATGCAAACCTCTTTAACCATGACATAATTAGGCTATCTACAACTGGGACACTATATCAAATTAACAGAATATTATATAATATATTATATATTATATACTGTATAATATATTACTGTTTTAGAGTTTCATTAGTTGAGAAATTTGTCACCTTCATGTCATCCGTTTTTGTTTCCTCCTTTGTTTTCAAATGTAAGATAGCTATATTTGTGGAAGACTATCTAGTAGGACATTGTTGTGTTTCCACAGGGAGACAAACAAAAAACCCATCCATCCATCTTCTTAACCACTTAGTCCAATCAAGAGTCACAGGGGAGCTGGAGCCAGCAGTCACTGGGCAAGAGGGAAGGTATACGCTGGATAGGTTCCCAGTCAATCACAGGGCCAACCCAGAGAGACAAACAACAATTCACATTCACAATTTAGAGTAACCAGTTAATGCTACCAAGCATGGAACACGCAAACTCCACTGCTCAAACCTCCCTCCAGCTGAGCATCGAACCAGTGACCTTTTGCCAACCACTTCACCACCATGCAGCCCCAAATAAATACCTTTCTAATGTATAGCAAGGATGCAGAACATGAATGCAGCAGTAAATTATGTAAGTAATGTCTTTAAGGAAATACACAAACTTTTAATTACAGCGGGGTGCAGTAATTACAACACATCAGAACAGACATATTAGATCAAAGATCAAGGCTCATAAACCATTTTTCTGTTTTGTTTAGTTTTTGTTGTCTTTTAATATCCTGTTTTGCATCACAGCTGCAGTGAAATATTAAAGGAAGTAAACGATAAGACATTGCAGAAGATAATGTAACTTATTTTTGCTCATTTTAGTAGTTTGTCTGATTGATATACTGTATGCATTTGCATCTAAGCAGAGACAGAAGAGTCACCTTCCAAACAGTAGAAATCTGCCACTGCGGTTAGGTTTGGCATCTATTTCATCCTTAGTTTCACCGTCGAGTCCAGCAGGCTCGACATGTTCCCCAGCCATCTAAAGTCAACGCAACATAACAAATAAGAACCTCAATACTTGTAATACATTTCGTTATAATTAGTTTATAGAAAGACATTAACTTTTTAAGAAGTTTAATTTACTTGCTTTTATTACGAACGTTAATACTGCCTAAAGGTTTATAAGCAGCAACTTGTCAAGCTACAAGCATTAGCTGTTAAGTTTCAGTGACTAGTTAGCTAATGCTGTAACCTTTTCTAACTTAGGAGAAAATACTTTGCGTTAATTTACTCACTTGTTTGTGTTTTGTGCTGCGTAACCTTATCTGTAGCACAAAAAATGATTGGAGCTGTTCGACGTCTCGAAAATTTGATAACTCAACTTCCTTCCTTAAAACTTGATAATTATTAAAATTACGTTTCGATAGACGTCTCTGTAAGCGTCACTACGTAATGCCTACGTCACTACGGTGCCAGATGAGCGCTCCATAAAAGACTAGACATCGCTCCTAAGAGCAAAACCTAATTGTAGGTGAATATTTCACTCAAACCTAGAAATTTCTGGGCTTCCTATTCAATAACCATTATTATTATTATTATTATTATTATTATTATTATTATTATTATTATTATTATTATTATTGTATGTTCATTTATATCTTCATTGTTCCATTAGTAATTAATTTATAGTTGTGTTATTGCAGTTTTTTGTCTAAGACTGTTTTAGCCAGTACACTACTTTTGTTATGGCGGCATCAAGTTTATTAAAAAGACAAACCTAAAGAGACCAATTTTAATTAGTCAGATCCAGTAAGGCGCAAAGCCCACTTGTTTGGCATACTGTAAAATGCAGTTCATACAAAATCCTATTTTTCCTGTATGCTAGAGTAAAAACATCAGCTATCATGCCTTTTATGCCTTACTTTTGAACAAAGATACAGGAAAAATAGCAGATTAATAAGGCATAAACTCAAAGTCTAACTTTTAGTTAATTTAATTTACAAACCAGAGCAGCAAGGCACATATTCTAAAAATCTTTTAATTTTGACACTACATTAGAAAACTAATTAATAAACCAAAAATATAAATTATCAGCTGCACAATGATCTCCATCACAGTACAAACTGTGAGGATTTTGCCATTTGTAATGTAAAGTGACACTGACATTTTGCCAATATTATGAGTTATTTTTTTGTGGATGCATGTTTTTGTTTGGTTTATACTGCCGACCTTCTTACTATATTCCAGCCTTCCTCTAAGTCCTATCTGTTTAGCTTTGCTAACAACCAGTTGTGTGTATAAATGTAATTAAATAATAAAGCTAAGAAAGACGAAGTTAAACCATTACACAGCAAGTTAAGCTCTTATGTCATAATGTCATGGCAGGATGCCCAAAGTTGAACTATCTATTTAACTAAAGACCATGACAGATATGCAGTGACATGTGAACTCTGTGTGACAGACAGCAGGATCCAACCAGTCCTGTAGTGTGAGGCATAGAAAGGGGTTGATCCATCATGGGACATGGTGTCAAGTAAGAGGCAGTTTCAGAGTTTCACTCTCTCATAGCTAAGTTTACCACAACCAGAGCCACACTAATCTAACTGTCAGGGGAGTCACTTTCTGCTTCTGAAGCTGTCTCCCTAACCTAATCTAATTCCCGCTTCTGATATATAGCCTTCCTCTTTATTTTCTCTGTTATTGTTGTTTGTTTTTTGGGGACACGGATAAGCACTCACCATGCAGTCTTGTGCCAGATGTGGGTTTGTAGTGTACCCAGCAGAGAAGATCAACTGCATTGATCAGGTAATGTGAATTTTGAGACTGGATTATGTATTTTCAAACTGATTTCTTCTATGACTTATTTGTCAAAAACTTATATTTCTTGGCAGAATTTGTAGATCTTGTGTGCAGTAATAAAAAATTAACTTTAAAAATGAGATATACCAAGTTATTCTATGTGCCTAACAGCTGCCTAACAGCTCAGCTCCAATAAACAGCTAAGTTCCAAACATTTTAGAAAACAGCATCGGTCAGTTTATTATGCATTAATAATACAAATGAAGGATCAAATGATTTCTAAATGAAAAGCAACTCCATGAATCTGTTGTGCTGATTACATTTTTCATATATAACACCGCTTTCCTTCCTAAATGCTGTCTAAATATTAGAACATAACCTGTTTACTGTGCAATGGAGCTATTCTAATACTAAAATATCTATGTGAAATTTTATAATCTGTGTAATCATAATGCTTTTGCTGGAAAAGAATCAATTTAGACTCTAAGAACATAACATCTGCAAGAATATAATGTGACTGCTATCTTAACCGTTAACTGTGCTAAGATAACTGTTGCAACTATTCTATCTTATTAGTCAAATGCTTAACTATTTACCTGTCTGACCACTGTTTTCCCTCAAATTATAATCTTGTTTTCAAAGAACCCAAATGTTAAACAATGTCATATGTTTTTTTTTCTTTCTTATTCAATCAGAATTGGCACAAAGCGTGTTTTCATTGTGATGTCTGCAAGATGGTCCTCACTGCTAACAACTTTGTTAGTCACAAGAAAAGGCCATACTGCTCTGTGTAAGTGCTACATTTCTGTGTTGGCTTGTCTATAAACCCTAAAACTGATTTAAAAATCTAGTTTAGGCATAAAAATATAATCCTCTATTTATAAAGCATTTCTTCAGCAGACATTTTGACTTATTACTGCAGGAAAGTCATTTGATAGAATTAGTTACATCTGTGCTTTTCCACGCCTGTCATAATGAGATGCGGTTTGATTCCAACCATTCAAAGCTGAAAGGACTGTTCATTTCAGGCACAATCCAAGGAACAACACGTTCACAAGTGTTTACGAGACCCCCATCAACATCAATGCAAAGAAGCAAAGCAAGGCCAGCAGTGAGGTAACTTCATATCATTTTAAAAACCATAGCAACACGGCACATGTTCTGGCCCTGACTCAGATACTGTTGTTGACAGGTTGACATAAGCCACTGTATATGTCATGAGTGAGATATTTATCATGGTTTGTCACGAATGGATTTATTTTAGCAGCTGGTTTCATAGTCATTGATACCTGCATAATTCAGATGCTTTAGACTTTGTTGTAGGCCTATGTGTCTGAGAAGTTTGCGTTTAATATTCTCATTTAGTGCTATAACATTTTCACATAGACTCAGAGGTTTGAACACTCTTGAATTCTGTGCATAGAATTAGAAAACCTAGGAACTGACCCCAAACCCATGTAACCTTTGCTGCAAGATGGAAAAAAGAAAAAGCCCTATGAGACAACTTGATAAAGTTGTACTGCTGTGCTAAGTCTGTGGTAATGGCAGTGGTTTGGAATGGACAGTGTGGCTCAGGTTATTTTGGTTTCTGTGACAGAATCGAGACTGCCCCCACCTCTGCTTTGCCCACTTTATGCTTCAGGGGGCTATATTTATATGTCAGGAAAAACACCCTTGCATCCCTTCATATCCTCTGCCATGTCACCTGTTTCTGTCCGTCTGAGCCTGTCTGTGTCTACAAGTTTATGCAATGCTCACATGCTAATAGCAGTGGTTGGCTAGCAAGCTCATTAGTTGCCGTTATTCACCACTAGAGACATCAATATGTTTACAAAAAAGAAAAATTCTATCAGATTCTAACAAGAGAAAAATGGCTCCAACTTGCAAAGCAAGCTCTATCTATCTATCTATCTATCTATCTATCTATCTATCTATCTATCTATCTATCTATCTATCTATCTATCTATCTATCTATCTATCTATCTATCTATCTATCTATCTATCTATCCATCTATCTGGAGTGTGTAGTTTTTTCATATTGGATGAGGCTACATACACTGTTTTAAGCTAGGTATTTAATAAATTTAGCTTGTGGACTACTATGTTTATCTAGGGGTCCATGCTGGTTCTAGAAAGGCTCTCAGTAAGTTCCTGTGTCTTCTTCCTCCAAAGAGTGGTTCTAATGTTAGTTTAGGTCATATTTAAACTGAGTGAACAGCCCCGGTTTGGTTCTGCAAGCTGGACCTTTCCAGCAGGTCTTGTTTCATCTTAATTGGAACACATTGGTTATTAATAACAGTATACTGATATTATCCTTTCAACCTATTTAAGCTTGAGTTAAAATAGTGGCTGGTGACTTGAAATCATGTTAACCTTTATTATTCAAATGACCATATCAGATCTTTTCATTGAACATACAAAATACCTCTGCATGCTGGTCCATGAAATCAGAGAACCACACTGAGTTCTCCACACCAGTCGTCAAACATCAGGATACATTGATACATTGATATCTACCATTAGCATTAAATTAGAAAAAAACTCTTACTCCTGACTATTACTTGTATAACATTTGTTATTTCAGAAAAAACTGTAGTTATAAAGTCTTGTAATTTCCTCCAACATTATATAGACAGTCTTTTCTGTTGTTGTAAATCCAAATTTCCAAGTTTTTCAATGAGTACCCAATAAAGCTTTAATGTCAGTTGGAGCTATGTTTTATTTGTCAGTATCAAAAGCATCCAACCAGAATGGATGGTGCAGACAGTTGTCCACTGTGTGCATATACTAATTTGTGCTGGCTTTGGCTTAACGCTCATCGTCCATGTGCATTTATAGCTGAAGTATCGCGAAGATGGTGAACGCTTTATGTCCACTTTCCACTGTGACATGAGATCCATGGAGCTGGAGAAGGCTTGCCTTGCCAGTCAGATGGCCAGCCAGGTGAGATCCCAGGAGAGCAACTGGCCATTACATTCAGACAAAAGGAATATCAACATAAATCTTTCTTTTGATGCATTGTTTAGATGTTTTTAAAAGTGGATAAAAAGGTTAACTGTTTTAGTTTTTCACTGGTACATTCTGCTCTCTAAATAACTGTCCTTTCATATCTTTAAATAATTGAATGTCTCCTATACTGTGCAAATTTTGCTCATGTTTAGCATGTAGGGTTTCTGCCTTTGCTTTTGCAGAGTCTTGTAGTTGTAATGGTTCTGTAAGCTGTAAGCTATCAAAATCGTCAACAAAGGGAGTTTTTCCACTCCAAAGAAGGACACAGCCCCATAGCTGACTAAATATGTTTTTAGTCCAAGCTATTCTTCCTTTACATCTTACTTTGAAACACATTTGCATATTGTGTGCCTGGAGTCCAATTACACGTGTCTAAAACAGAGCATAAGAAGCTGTCTTGCACGCCAGTAAACAGGATTCTCAGAGCAGATTAAACTTTAGGAAGCTAAGTCCTAGGGCCATCACACAGCATAGTTCTCCAGGCTTCTCAAAGGATACCATAAAGGTCTTCGGATGCTGACTGCCTCTTGTTTGTTTTCTGTAAAGATGATCTCACGCGGCTTTAGTGATGAAGAGTTGCATGCTCTAGTAGGCCAGTCATGGTAACAAATTTTTCCATGTGATTAATTGATAATATTGCACTAAGTGATTAGTGTTGTTATTTTGAGGCCATTTTCAACTGAAATGACAACAATGCAATAATAATGCAAGTACACTCTTTCAAGAACATACTTTAATTTCTAAGGACCATTTAGCTTAATGTGCAGACTAGTTTATGCTCATCCAGTCCCCAGTCTGCTAAAATAGATCAGGATATTTCCTGGGGTTTTGGCAATGTGGTTATCTGGAACATCTATCTCCAAACACTATGTAATACAGTTACATAATCTATGTTCAAGATTATATAGGTGGACATGTTTGGACTTGACCAGAACTGGAATGGCAAAATTGAATGTCTTTGATTGCCTTCAGTGTTACATTTTTCATGTCATTGTAAAGTTTTGGATTTGCCGTTTGTAACATGTATGTTCATCCAGGCAGATTGTTAAAAGTCTTTTTTTTTCCCAGGTGGGAAAACTGCAGTTGATTATTTTGTTTTAGGTGCAGATGTAGTAGTATTGTAGTATTGCCGTGTTTAGTTAATATTGTCTCAAAACAAATGTGGCGCTTGCTCGGAGTGAGCGAGAGAGAAAAGAAAGACATGAAAATTATTGCATCCGGCAAACAATGCATGTCTTCTCATCATGCGATAAATTGACTTATTTCTTATTGCAACATGCCTGTGCTCTAGGCAGGATTCATCCCTGTATAATAAACACATTTACTTTGATAATGACTGATTTTCAGTCTATATCTAGTGTAATTTGGCCTAGGTCAACATTTCCTCCCCATTTTTACTCATCAAAAATGGCTTCTTGACAACAACCTTTCCCTTTTTGATGTGTCTTTGGCAAAGAACTGATTCACTCTGGAAACCTTCTGCTTAAACCACTTTAATGTATTACACAAGAGCAAAATATAAAACAAAATGTTTTTAAAAAGGAGCAGCAACGTATCTTAAGACTTGTTTTGCAACACTTGCACACACCACAAACTGCCAACTGACTTGTATAACCAATGCTGGGACAAGAAGATGTAACTACAGAATGCAGTGATTTTTTTAAAGGTTAAATAAAAAATAAACTAAAAACTTTCAGGGAACATATACATCCGCTAAGCAGCTAACAATTCTTATGTCCACAATTCCTTCCAGATTGCTCCCTAAATTTAATGGCATGTAACTTTGACCCAGGTCAGACATCACAAAAATCAGCAGAGTATTTTTTGCGGAAAGTTGCTAACAGGAAGACCGAAAGAGAGACAGATATATAAATGCAGGCAAAAACATAACCTCCATGGCAGAGGTAATGGATAAACCCAGCACTATTTGGATGAAGTCAGCTCATGCTTTGTTCACTGTTGATTTAACATAGTTCAAGTTCAGCAAAAGTTTTTTTTTGTGTCTTTGGTACATGTTTCAATTAATTGTTTTCTATATTTCTGCTTTTCTAAAGCTTTTAATCTTTGTGTATTGGAAAATAAGGTTAATTTAATATACAGAGGTCAATAACTTGGTTCAACCACTGGCCTGATTGATTTTTGACCAATTCAAATGTTGAATTTATAGAGTGGACGGGTATTTTCACTTCCAAAGAAAAAGGGTAACTTGCATTTTCTCATATATTTTACAATGTAACAGGCAGAAAGTTCTCCAGAATTTCAGGTGCAGTGTACAAAATAAGAACATTTTGAGTTTCTTTTTTAAATTCAAGAAAGTTAAATACAATTTAGTAGAATCCAAATATAAACAATGAGCTTTAAGATTAGCATAACATTGTGAAAACTAAATTATTATTGATGAATGTAATGTAAAGTGGAGAAATCTGATCTATTTTCTGTTTAATGTGGAATTTGAAGGCTTTATTTGCCCTGAGAAACTTATTTACATCATCTGTTATATAAACCAAATGCATACACTGCAAAAACTGAAATCTAAATAAGATTTAAAAAATCTTAAATTGAGTACACATATGCTTATTTTTTTAATGGTAAGATAATTATTAGTTTTTATGCCAGAGAATTCCTCTTGTTTTAAGAGTATTTTTACTTGTTTTGGGAAGTCTTGACAAGCCAATTTTCTTGTTCTGTTGGCAGATAATTTCTCTTATTTTAAGCAACATTTACCTCATTTTTGTGTATTTTTTTCCTTTTTTTTTATGGCTGAGTTTTTGCAGTGTAGTAACCGAGGTTTGACCGTGTCCAATCTAACAAAGTGAAAAAGAAATTTCTGGATACAAAGTTACATCCCCTGGGTAGGCCTTGGATTGATGAGCTGTTCTTCTTTTTCTTTTTTTCCACTGTTTAGCAGTCCTTTCAGTCTCAGTCAGAGTTCTCACAGCAGCAGACCTGGTATTCAGGGATGGTGACCAACCAGGAGATTGTTACAATGTCTCAGGCACAGAACACCATCAGTGATGTACGACCTTTTTTTTCTTTACCAAAAGTGTTCATCTTCATATATTAATTATATATTACGATTGTATCATTGTGCTCTGAATGACTTTGTCCTTTTATTGCAGGTGAAATACGCAGAAGAATATAAAGAATCAAAAGGAAAAGGCAGCTTCCCTGCAATGATCACACCAGGTTACCATGCTGCTAAAAAAGCCAATACTTTGGCCAGTAGTGTAAGTATGTATTAAAGGATGTATTGAAACTTCAATGGTTCAGAAAAGTTGTTTCTGTGACTGGATAATGCATCTTTTTGTGAATCTAAAAAGCTACAGAAACCCAATTGTATGTGTTTCTGTTTGTGTGGGCATGTGTGTGTGTGTGTGTGTGTGTGTGTGTGTGTGTGTGTGTGTGTGTGTGTGTGTGTGTGTGTGTGTGTTTGTCTTTTTTTTATAGCTGGAATATAAAAAAGGACACGAAGAAAGAGTTTCAAAATACACAACGTTTGTTGATCCTCCAGAGGTGCTCTTAGCCAAGAAGCAAGGACAAATTGCTAGTGATGTAAGCTCTAATTATTTAGTCAGATGTTGTTTATAGATAATAGTCTTCTTCCATTAATTTCTTTTTTCCCTCCCAGTATGCCTACACAGAAGAATATGAGCACCAGAAAGGAAAAGGTAGTTTCCCAGCTCATATCACCCCAGGATACAAAATTTCAAAGAAAGCCTCTGAGCAGGCCAGTGATGTGAGTGGCACAATAACTATTTACACAATGCTGTATGAAGGCAAAACAGTGTTGCAGGGCAAAGATTCCCAGCTGATCCTGCCATGTTTTCCCAGATTAAGTATCGTCAGACATATGAGCAGGAGATTAAGGGTAAAGCCAGTGCTGAGGCAGCAGCTGCTGAGATGGTTCATGCCAAAGAAAACGCAGAGAATTTCAGCCAGGTATGAAGATTTACCTTAATGTCCCAGCAGTTTTAGACTTGACACTTTCTTACAAAAGCAGTTTAAAAATATACAGGTTGCACAATGAAAGATGTTTATTTGTCATGTTTGCATTTATTTAAATATGCACGGTAAATTTAATTCACAAAACACGTTTTATTTTGTTTGTTTTATTTGTACAATTAAAGTACCAAGTACTCTGTTTACAGATTGCTTATACTGAGGAATATGAGCAGCAAAGAGGTAAAGGAAGCTTCCCTGCAATGATCACTCCTGGTTATCATCTTGCAAAGAAAGCTCAGGATTTTGCCAGTGATGTGAGTAATCTTAAGCAGCTATAAGTACTTGTGTGAGCTGGAAAAACATTAATCAATTTGCAGCTTTAGACCAATTTTACATTTTTTTACAACCATGTTGCTTATGTGTCGATGGTTAAATGTTTATTTAAACTCTTAGATTTGGAGTTGTTTGAAAAGGAAACCTATGTGAGTTGTGGGGCCATTTGAGCTGGTTTATAAACTACAGTATGTATGAATCTTAGCCTCGTCCATCATGTGGACTTGCCATTGCTGAGCAGATGAGGGGAAATAGTGAGGACTCCTCCCTTTGCAATAACTCTGCAAACTGATCTCACAGACTGACTAACAATGTCTCTAATCACCTGATCCTATACAAATAAAACAGGCACTGAATCCTCCACCTTTTTTTCTCCAGCTGAAATACAAGAAGGACTTAAACAAGATGAAGGGCACATCACATTTCCATAGTCTAACTTCAGAAGACAGTTTGACATTGAAGAATGCCAAAAAAATCAACAAGATTGTCAGTGAGGTGGGTAAAACACTGCATTGAGAAGATGAGGCAGGACAAGTTGGTTATTATCCTGATAAAACTACCTTTCTTGTCTTATTATGTAAAAAAAAAAAAATAGTTTTAGAGATAAATGCATTGATGTTAGTATGCATGTGCGTGTGTCTAAGAGCTAGAAATATAGGGTGTAGTGTGTCAGTTTCTAGCAAACATGAAGTCACCCAGCCTGCATTTCCATCATCATTGACATGCCTTTGTGGTGAAGTTGCAGTTTTCACTCAAGGCCACAGGACATCCCATCAAACTCATGACACTGTACCTCACTCAGGATTAAGAGCCCACATGAGCATCTATTCTCAGCCTTGGAATTTTAACATAAATATGTAAGCTGTAAAAGCTCTGAACCACAGCTTCCACAGAAAAACAAAGATGTTCAGTAAAAACACCTTTTTTTTTTTAAATTCTTGTTTCCAGCACAACTTGAATGTTTGAGGTGTTAAGTCATGCCACAGAGTACTTGTTAAACTCAGAACAGCATTTTAAAGCTGCTTCTCAGTGACTCTTGCATTACGATGAGGTGTTAGTGAGCGCATGTTACTGTATATTTAGCACACAGCATATAAGAGTAATCCCTTGCTGCCTCAAGGGATGAACTTTGACTCTTAAAAAAAGAAAGTAAATTATAACAGTTGCCGCTTTATTGCTTTATATTTGCAGGTGGAGTATAAAAAAGATTTGGAGAACACCAAAGGACACAGCATCAACTTCTGTGAGACGCCGCAGTTTCGAAACGCCGCTAAGGTTGCCAAGTTTACTAGTGATGTGAGTCTTCTGAAAAGTGCAAATAACATGCCAACAAGAGGCAAATTAGATGACATAACCACTCCCCTACTGCTTTGTCCTTAGCTAAGTGATTGCAGCGTGTGTGTATTATAGTTACATCAAGGAGTCCCATAATTTTTTCCTCTTCATTTTGTATTTTGAAAGAACAAATACAAAGAGAAATACACAACTCATTTAAAGGGCCACTATGAAGACTCGGGCATCGATAAGAAAACCATGCACGCCATGAAAGCAAGGAAGCTGGCGAGTGATGTAAGTCTGGCTTTTCGCAGACTTATTTGTAATACAGTTGTTCTTGAGTTTAATGATAAATACCTGGCATCTTTTACTATCTTTCATGAGCATAAGGCTCATAGGATCCATTCTAATTGTAAGTGGACATTTATATTGTTGTGGTCTTGTTGCACTGCTTGTTTCAGATTTCTTATAAACAAGGCTATGAGCAGGAGCAGTGTGAATATAACTACCCAGCCACTCTCACACCTGGGTACCAAAGCCAAAGGAAGCTGGACCCACTGAAAGATGTATGTTTTCTTAAACTGACATGTGCTGGAATTTATTATCAAATTAGTTAAAGTCCAGTTAAAATACAAATAAAGCAAACCTTAAAGTGTAAAATATTTGAATGAACTGGAAAATTGCTCTATGAGTCTGATGTAAAATTATGTCCTTGATGGCTGCAGAAGAACTACAGGCAACATATCAACCAGGTGAAATACAAGTCAGTGACTGACACACCTGAGATCGTTTTAGCAAAGAAAAATGCTCAACTTGTCAGCAATGTAAGTAAATAAACAGCACAAACACAACACATTACCAAGGTCTAATGGTACTTTTATCAACCCTGTCAGGATTTTTTTTATTTTTTATCTGCACTTATAAGCACCAAGCTCACTGCTGTGTGAAAACACTTAATCCACCTGTCCCTTAGCTGAATTATAAAGCAGGGTATGAAAAGACGAAGCACCAGTACACTCTGTCCCAGGATCTGCCCCAAATCCAAAAGGCCAAAGCCAATGCTGCTTTGTGTAGCGATGTAAGTTCACATGTATGAAAACAGATGCCTGCCTTAAGACAACATGTATGCATGCAGAAGTTCATTCAATGTCATATCATAAGTTTGTTTCGTCAGGTTATGATTTAAACAACTCATTATTGTCTCTCCAGATTAAATATAGAGAAGAGTGGGAAAAGACCAAGTCTAAAGCATGTGAAACGGGTATGGACGACCTGAGCGTGAGAGCAGCCAAAGCTTCAAGAGACCTCGCCAGCGATGTGAGTTAGCACACGCTCTCACCCACTTCAGCAAGATGAGCCTGAGCTAAGATCTAATTGGCTTTAATCAGATGTAATAGCTGGCAAATCAAATTAAACTGGAAAGACATGTGTTTCAGATTAAATATAAAGAGTCCTACATGAAAAACAAGGAGAAGGCAGTGGGGGTCAACGTGAGTGACTCCAAGACTCTGCACTCTCTTCAAGTGGCCAAGATGAGCAGTGATGTAAGTAGAAATGAACGAGTATTAGCAAAAAGCTTTCAGAATTTATCTTTACACTCCTCCGAGTATAATATATAGATTGTATGCAACATACCAGCAGTAAATACCAAGAGTTCTGTGTTGTTACTCTAATCACAGATTGAGTACAAGAAGGGCTCCAAGGAGAACCAGTCCCAGTACAGCCTTCCGCTGGATATGATCAACCTCAGTCATGCCAAGAAGGCTCAGGCCCTTGCCAGTGACTTGGAATATCGCACAAAGCTTCATGAATACACTGTCATGCCTGATGACATTAAGGTCCAGCAGGCCAAGAAGGCTTATGCACTGCAGAGTGAGGTAAAAACTCTACTTTAGGGGCTGTATCAGCACCAGGTTTATTTACAATAAACAAACATGAAAAAACATGTTGTTGAGAGTTTATCGTTCCTTTCCCCTCTGTTCCCTACAGAACCAGTATCGTTCAGACCTCATATGGATGAAGGGAGTTGGCTGGGAGACCGAGGGATGTCTCAACATTGCTCAGGCTAAGAAAGCTGGGGAGCTGCTTAGTGATGTAAGTCAGAATACGAGCTCCTATTTTAGGTTCCTCCTGACCCTCACGCCATCTTAGGCACCACTGTTTATCAGCTGCTCTTTTTACTCAGAACAAATACCGCCAGAAGGCAGACAAAATCAAGTTCACACAGGTGGCGGACGACCTGTCCATCAAACATGCCAAGAAAAGTCAAGAACTGCAGAGCGATGTAAGTTTTCATATGGAAATCTCTTATCATTTGTGTCTCCTGATATAATGTCACTCTCACAGAATACATGTCTGTCATTTTCCAGCTGGCATACAAAGCAAACACCGAGCAGATTTTACACCAGTATACCATCACAAAGGACGAACCACTTTTCAGACAAGCAAAAGCCAACGCTGACCTGCTCAGTGCGGTAAGTTTAATGAAATCATGCCTTTATGGTCATACCTGACTATCAAGGATGTTCTTATAATTCTCTTAAGTTTAAAAACTTTATCATTATTATTATTTATTTATTTATTTTGCATTTTAACTACTATCTTTCTTTCCTGTGTGGAATGGTGGCTAAAAAACACAGAAGCAGCTTTGAGACATGCCTCATTCACTGCACATGGTCTCTAATTTGTAGTCAGAGCTGAAGAGGGGGTTTTCATGTTTTCCTTTTAAACAATAAAACGTTTCACATTCCTATATTTTTAGAGGCCATAAAGTAAAATAAATCCACTTTATATCTTCTACGTGAAGGATTTGGTGCTCGATTTCCCATAAAGTAGACTTGTTTATTCTAGGTTTTTATTTATTTACAATTAGCAAAACTAGATCACAATTGAAAGTATTATGAATTAAATTTATCATGTAAAACCTATGAAATGACACAGAAAGGTAATTTGTGGTCAATTTGCTTTGCATGTGGTAAAAATGTAAAAGAATCTCCAAATGCAGATGGATAATTGAAAATTAAATTAATTTATAATGTAAAGAGTCACAAAAGAAAGCGAGGCTTTATGCTCTGGCATCATGGAAGACTCCTTTGATATATTGAGGCCTTTCTACTGGAGACCAAATACACTAATGAACACTAAGTGAGAGTAAGAGGCTTCTGATTATTTCAGTTGCAGGAAATTGGAAAGCTTGAGATCATTAACAATTTAATTGCTTATTTCGGTTTTTTTTCCTTCTCTTCATGTAACGTTTGCTGTTTCTTGTTTAAACTACAGAGAAAAAAATTCCACCTGAAACTATTGCTGTTTTTTTCATTTTATTATTAATATATTTCTGGCACTGTTACATGTTACTTATCCAAAAAAGAAAAATTTTATCTTTAAAACATTTTTTTCTTTGCAGAAAGTGTACAAGAGCCAGTGGGAGAAGCAGAGAGAAAAAGGTTTTGAGCTTCATTTGGACTCTTTGTCAATACTTACAGCAAAAGCCAAGAGAGACCTGGCCAGTGATGTGAGTTGAAACCTGAAGAACAAATCTCTTTAGATATTTACAAAGAGTAAAACCGTTTATATCACACTTTCATATTTTCAAACTAAGATAAAAAACTGTTTATTAAACGATTTTTGCAGGTCAAATATAAGCAGAATTACGAAAAAATGAAAGGAAAAGTTATCGGTATCAAGTCAGTCAGCGATGATTCCCAAATGGCTCACTCTGCTTTGGCCACCAAACTCCAGAGTGACCATTACTACAAGAAGAAGTATGAAGACACCAAAACCAAGTATTGGTGAGGCGCTTGACTGTAATTGTGGCTTTTTAACAATCTTTGTTCTCCAGACTCAGACTCAAGTAAAAAAATTATCTCCTGTTTGCTATTCTTTGTGATAGAAGGTCAAAATGCAGCGTATATGAACACTAAAGTCTGAGGGTTTGCATTCACTTTAAATATGTCCTTATCTTTGATATATTTATTATGGGTCACATAGATTTATTTAGCAGTTTGGAAGCTAAGGATATTGAGCTTTAATTGGCTGCCTCTGAAGCGTCTGTGCCCTTTAATGCTATAAGTGCAGATGTTGACCTGAGAGGGAAGGAATATGTGATAGGGCTGTGACGATATGCTTTCATCCCGATTTGATTCCGATTTTTTTGGGTACTGATTCGATTTAAATTGTGATTCTCACGATTCTTCAATATTGCTGATTTTTGTAGACTAAAAATGAAAAAAAAAAGTACAAAACTTTTTTTGCTTGTCATTTTTCTTAATTTCAATTAAGAAAAAACAACACAGTAGCCAGACCATCATTCTGCTGCTATAATGCGCAAGAGGACAAGTAAAAAGATCAATAAAAAAAGGACAAAAAATTTATAATGAATTATTTTTATTTATTTGGGGAAAAAAAATCCATTTTTTAACAAAAAAAAAATCAATTTTAAAATTGTGAAGCAAAAAATTCTGATATTGGATTTTTTTATTCAATTTTCCCTCCCCTAATATGTGACCTACATAGTGACTGAAGACCTCTTAAAGTTCAAACACGGGTAATTTGATTAAACAAACAGTATCTATTTATGAAGCAAATGTTAATGGAAAGCTTGTCAATTAAGGAACTGAATTACATTTACAGTATTGGCACATTCCTGTAGGATGTCATTTTATTAACCCACATACTAAGCAATTTAGAAAAAAATGTTTCTCAGGGGTAGGTGTAAATATAAGGTAGACCAAATACTTAAGCAACCCTGATATCATTCATGTAATGATAGTGTTAAGTTAACTTCATTTTATACAGAAATTAGTCCAGTAGCTCGGAGCACTCATCTACGATAATGCCTCAAATAACAGACAAACAAAGCTTCCTGTTTTCTGTCTGAAATAAATCTTGTTCCCAGTGTTTCCCTGGACATGCTGAATATCAGCCAAGCCAAGAAGGCTCAGGACCTGGCCACCGAGACCAACTACAGGACTTTCCTCCATAAGTACACCACTCTACCGACTGACATGAATGTAGCCTGGGCCAAGAAGGCCTACAACCTGCAGAGCGATGTATGGTTTTGTTTTGTTTTGTTTTTTTTAAAGAAAAGTTATGGCAAGTTATGTCATGCACAAGTGATCAATTAATCGTAATACTGTAGTATTTGAAACATGTGTGTTTATCTTTGTTTTTAGAAACTCTACAGATCAGACCTGAACTGGATGAAGGGTGTCGGCTGGGAGGCCTCAAAATCGCTGGATGTTCAGCAGGCAAAGAAGGCCGGAGAGCTGGTCAGCGAGGTAATGCTTGGTCCTATCACCCACAATGCATTGCTGCAGTTAGGTGAAAGGAAAAATTACCAACTAAACTTACTACTGGAAACAAAACATATTTATATTCTTTGTTATTTTCTTCTTAAACTGGAAATCAAATTAAATTCAACCAACCCTCGTGCAGTGTTTGAGTAACATTTCTCTATTGCTAATAATATTTGTGAGAACTAAGCCAATGAACAGGCCATGAAAAATTTGTAAAAATGATTATGTAACAAGTAACTGAAAGGCATATAGGTCAGAGGGTATTTAAAGAGTCACAGCCCATTGGTGTTGCCTACGAACTAGGTTACATACAGTATGTGGACTACATACATGCTGAGTCCAGCATTCTTAACCTTTTCACAGGCAAACCGGACTTTCCAATTTTTCTGCATTTTTGCACAGTTGATAGTTGGATTTATTCTGTTTTAATTTTGGATAAAGTCCACCCCCATTTACTCAGAATATCCAGTTTTCTAAACCTGTGTCAGTATCTACTGATGCATAATGAACATCTTAGATTTTATTTCTTCACAAACATTTGAAATTGTTTTTATTAAAAAAAAAAAAAAAAAAAAATCTATAAAATCAGAGATAACTGATGATTTAAGATTATTAACTGATTCTATGCTGCAATAAAGCTGTAATGCTATAATGTCTAATTTTTTGAAGATTTTTTGTTCTTAAATTTTCACCTCTACCTGGCATGTAGAGGTGAACCCACTGACCGATATGTGGTCAATGGGTTCCCCCTGATCATTGAATCATTTGATAAAAGGACCTGCAGCTGGGACATGAAGAACTTAATGTCAAATGTCTACAGTGCAAACTGGAGGCAGCATGCTCTATTCATAACCTCATCATAAGGAGCCTCTCATTTACAGGGTCACTCCAGTCAGGGTCACCGACATTAAACCATGAAATGACAGAGTGCGCACAAATAGAACCGAACCCGGAGCTCGTTATGAGCCGGGTTATTTTCTATTTATGTACATGTATCTATATCAGTGACTGTGTGTGTGTTTATGTGTGTGTGTGTCTGCAGTCACTTTTGTTAGAAATTTTGCCAGATTTTTTGTTGGGACACTTGTTCCCTCTATTCTTTCTTAAAACCATGTGTGCCATCTATTTCCCAGCTAGGCTACATTTCACTGTGAACTGATCGGAAGTTAATGATTTTGGACTTTTATTTTCTCCAGAAAAAGTACCGCCAGGCTGTGAGCAATTTGAAGTTCACCAGTGTTGAGGACACTCCAGAAATGACGCAGGCCAAACTCAGCAACAAACTGGCTATTGATGTGAGTTCAGTTGCAACTTGTACCCTTTATTATTTGTTTAGTTTACAAGAGCCAACGTGCAACTGATCTGACACAAATGCATATCTGTGACTAAAATTATAACTGCAAATAAAATTTACTTTTTCTAATGAAAGGCTGATGGATACTTTCACTTTTTTTCTTAATTTATTGGATGTACAGTGATACTGTTATTTCTGCTTTGCAGAGGTTGTACAAGGAAAAAGGAGAAAACACGAAGCACAACTACACACTCAGTGGGGAACTGCCTGAGTTGGTACAGGCCAAGATCAATGCCATGAACATCAGTGAGGTACATTTGTTTTTTTCATCAGCTCTGATCCATTTGATAGCTAATGAGTGCATCCAGTTAGGTGACTCTGCGCTTTGTTTTGCTTGCAATATTTCTAGAGTCGTTACAAGGAATCTTGGACTAAGATACGCGATGGTGGTTACAAGCTACGTCTGGATGCCATTCCTTTCCAGTCTGCCAAAGCATCCGCAGAGATCCTTAGTGATGTGAGAGCCCTTTGAAAATCGTGTTAAAGCACTTTTACTGTCACTTTAACTTTTGTGTATTTTAATGGAGAATGGACCATTTATTGTGCTGATTTCCCCTCTGCCATGTTTTATTTCAGCAAAAGTACAAAGAAGAATTTGAAAAGACAAAAGGGAAGATGATTGGACTGAAAGGACTGCAGGATGACTTGAACATTGCTCACTCAGTCAATGCCACCAAGCTACAGAGTGATGTTAGTTCTCTTCTATGTGTTTCAGCTTAAAAAAGAAAAGGCTATTTTGAAAGGGCTGTAATGTCTTTTCTTATCATTTTAGATTAAGTATAAGCAAGACTCTGCAAAGCATCTTTCCAAGTTCCACCTCCCCATGGATATGATAGAGGTTGCTCATGCCAAGAAAGCCCAGTCGCTGGTGAGTGATCAGGACTACAGGCTCTCGCTACATCACTACACCTCACTGCCTGATGACTTGAAGCTACAGGCTGCCAAGAAAGCATATGCTCTGCAAAGCGAGGTGAGAGGGAATATTTCATATAACTTATTCTATTAACTCCTCTTTATTATTATGATATAGTATCAGAAAAATTCCAGTGTTTATAATCAAGTTTGTTTTGGTTTTTCTCCACCACAAAAGAGACAAACCAAACATAAATAGCATTTTACAGCAACTGAATACCTCACACAAGGTAATTTGTTATTATCTCTATAGAGAGTGTATCGGTCTGACCTGAATTACCTGCGAGGTGCAGCCTGGATTGCCACCGGAGCTCTGCAGATCGAAGGATCCAAGAGAGCTACAGACATCATCAGTGATGTGAGGCATCTGCTTTACTCCGGTTCATTATTCAATTTACATAAATAACCATATATTCAATTTTGTACATGCAACTTACATTTATTGTAAGATCTTCCGTTTCTCATTGAAATTTCAAATGAAAGAATATGAAAGACTGAAATGAGATCCCAGGAAATGTGACAACTTTTTATTCTTTGGTGACAGAAAAAGTACCGACAGCAGCCGTACCACTTCAAGCACACTTCTGTTGCCGACTCTCCAGATATTGTCCATGCCAAACTCAGTGGACAGATCACAAATGAAGTGAGATATTTTAAGCTTTCTCCATATTTTACATTTATCTAATCCTGACATATTTTCATATTCTCCTCTATAGTTAATTTTACACTGCAAAAACTCAGCCTTAAAAAACAAGAAAAATTATACAAAAATTAGGTAAATGTTGCTTAAAATAAGATAAATTGTCTGCCAACAGAACAAAAAAATTTGGTTTGTCAAGACTTTCCTGGCATTAAAAACTAAGAATTATCTTACCTTTAAAAAAAAAAAAAAAGCATACGTGCACTCAAGATTTTTAATCTTACTTAGATTTCAGTTTTTGCAGTGTACACACTTCAAGACTGTTTGATACAAAATGATGATTTGCATCTTGTCACTGTCGCACAGCGTTTGTACAAAGAGAAAGGGGTGAATGATCAGCACAGCTACACTATTACAACTGAGAGGCCAGAGATCACACAAGCAAAGATCAATGCAGCCAACTTCAGTGAGGTACAGACAGCATATCCAAGCTCTGCCATGTGATGACCTATAAAAAAATAAAATCTCTTTCTTTTTTTTTATTTTCTATTTTACACTTAATGTTTTTTGCTCTGGTTCAGATAAAGTACAAAGAGTCCTGGCACACTCTCAGGGCTCAGGGCTACAAGCTCACCATGCAGGACATCCCTTTCCAGGCTGCTAAGAGCTCTACAGGCATCGCCAGTGATGTATGTTCATTTGTCATCATTAATGAGAAAAATTAATGTGTGATTTTACTAAATAATACATGAATAAATATTAATTAAAAAAGAACATACTGAACTAACATAACCACTTTTTCAACAGTACAAGTATAAACACAACCACCTGCTGGACAAAGGGAAACACATCGGTGTTAAAAGCATCACAGACGACCCGTATCTGCTGCACTGCCTTCAGGCTGGTCGGCTGGCTAGCGACCAGGAGTACCGCAAGGGTGCTCTGTCGATCAGCGGGCAGTACCACCTCACCCCAGATATGATTCATCTGGTGGCAGCCAAGAACGCCCAGGCTCTGGCCAGCGATCAGGATTACAGGAAGAGGCTGCATGAGTACACAGCACTGCCTGATGACATGAAGGTCAAGTGGGCCAAAAAGGCTTATGACTTGCAGAGTGAGGTGAATGATGGCTACATGAATAACTGGGGGGCAAAAAGGACCTTACAAGCATGATGCAACTTCTCTGACCCATCTTATTGTTCAATTTAAAGAAACTCTACAAGTCAGACCTCAGTTTTATGAAAGGAGTGGCCTGGGATGGAGTAGGGGCACCTCAATTGGAGTCTGCCAAGAAGGCTGGAGAACTAATAAGCAATGTGAGTGAATGTGGAAAATGGGGTTTGTCAAAAGTTTAACACTACCGGCATCACAATAACAGTTTTTTTTATCTTCTTTTTTTATATGCAAATGTTCTTTGCTATTTAATGACTGTTTATAAATATTTAAATTAAACCAAATTCTAAATATGTCTTTAGTTTTAAGTTCTGGAAAAA
The DNA here is from genome assembly GCF_933228915.1 of Telmatherina bonti. Lineage (NCBI taxonomy): Eukaryota > Metazoa > Chordata > Actinopteri > Atheriniformes > Telmatherinidae > Telmatherina > Telmatherina bonti. The sequence goes on along the minus strand of NC_136630.1, from coordinate 15,204,305 downwards.
CTTTCAGAAAACATTGCCAATTCAATACTTTATTTTAGGCTTTGTGATTAACGCTTTAAGCAGTGCCAAGAGCAGAAGTAACTAATTGCAGGTTATTACTTCACGATTCAGCAATTCTAACTCTTGACTTCTATTTTAACCCAATTCTGAGGCTTCTGTTCTTAAGTGTTTACATTCCTTCCTGCAGAAGAAGTATCGCCAGCTACCAGACAGCCTCAAGTTTACCTCAGTGGCTGACTCTCCTGATATTGTCCATGCTAAGCAGAGCTATCAGCAGTGCAGTGAGGTAGGATGAATTGATAGATGTGCTGAAGAAATAATTCAAAGCCTGAATACACTTAAGGGAATTTGTAACATCTGGAGGCTTATTCTGTTTGTTTTTGTATGGTATATTGCAGAGGCTGTATAAATCTGGAAAGAATGATGACATGCATAAATACACCTTACACTCAGACGACCCAGACTTTGTCAGAGCGAAGATCAATGCCCAGCAGATCAGTGATGTAAGGCACTTATTCACATTTTCACAAACTGTGTAATTCGAATGCAAACGCAAGCTACTTATTTCAAACACCTTTGAAGAGATACTAGTATAGTTTGTTTCCTTTTTCCCTTTTCTCATTCCATATAGAAAGTTTACAAGGCATCTGGGGAGCAGGTGAAGACATCAGGCTATGACCTAAGGCTAGATGCTATTCCCTTCCAAACTGCCAAAGCCTCCAGAGAAATTGCCAGTGATGTGAGTATCTCATAATATAGTTCTATTACATTCCTTTTAATCTATATAACACCAATTTTGAAACTTACTCTGAATATCAAATTTGTAAAAATGCTCTGCAGTGTGAAGCAGCTGCAGATAATTTTAATCAAAATGCAAATACTGTCCAAATAGTTCCGTTACAAGGAGTCCCATCTGAAGGAGAAGGGCCACCAGGTGGGGCTGCGCTGTGTGGAGGATGATCCTAAGATGGTGCATTCTCTGGCAGCCAGCAAACTCCAGAGCAACCTGGAGTATACGCGCCAGTCCAAGGAGGACCGTGCCCACTACAAAATCCATGCAGACCAGCCTGAGTTCCTGCAGGCCAAAAAGAGTCAAGCTCAGGCCAGTGACCTCACCTACCGACACAAGCTCCATGACTACACCTGCGATCCCGAGCAGCTCCAAGTCAGGCATGCCAAGCAGGCTTATAAACTGCAGAGTGATGTAAGTGATGGAGTGTGTAGTTTGAGTCATCTAACTGGTGTCAGATTAATGTAAATGGGTGTGTATCGCACACAGACAGAGACTCAGCAGTTGTTATACTACATTGTAGGTGAACTATAAGTCAGACCTGAACTGGATTAGAGGAGTGGGCTGGACCCCTCCTGGTTCACACAAGGCTGAGCTTGCCCGCCGAGCTGCAGAACTGGGGCTAACTGAGGGAAGTACAACTGACGAAGCTATTGCAAAGTATCAGCATATGATGATGGTAAGTGAAAATAGAACTGATTTTAGTATAAGGCTGTAAAGTGTGATAAAAGATAATAATAAGGAGTTTAGGATTCTTTAGAAGCATCAAACTCCCACCTGTCTTCATATTTCAGCTGCACCAACAGGAGCAGATGGAGCAGCAGCAGCAACAACAACAAACATCAGAGCAGGTGGAAACACGGGAGGAGATTAAACAAGGTGTCAATATGGATGCCATGGAAGTTCTTCATGTCAAAAGAAAGAAAACCATCCAGACAGTCCAGAAAAAATCCTCCACCACCACAACTTCATTCAGATCCATGGAGAAAAAGACCAGTTCTACCTCCTCCTCAGCAACAGCTGCACTCCAAAACACAATGAAGATGACTATGTCCAGTACAGCTGCTGCGATAAATAATGCATAAAGCAGAGATTTATAAACTGAACGATGAGGTTTGAAGACAGTCAGAAACTTGCTGAAAAAAAGTTAAATAAAAGAAGCTGCCACAATGGAGGGAACTAAGCATGTTGATCCAGTGCAGGACTAGTCAAGTTTGTTACAAAGGTTTTTGAGGTATGTGTTGAATAAAAGGGAATTCAAGGTATCTTTATTTATTGATACAAAACTCTTAAACACCAAGATATTGATATTGCTGAAACTGAATTGAAGACATTACAGGACAGATTTCCAACTAAAAGAAATGCTAAAATAAAAGTTTGTTTTTTGCTTTTGTACACTGTGTGTTGAAAAGATAGAAAGCAGGACCAGAGTTTGCTGTGTGGCCAGCAGTGCGAAGTACAGAGAATTTATACAGTTTTATCTTTAGTAAACAGCAAAAACTGCAAGGGAACACTGCACAATCTCTGTGCAGCCACGCATCTCTAACTTTGCATCTAAGTAGGCTCAGTTATAAAAGAGAACAGACCCACTGAAATATTTCCTCTACTTATTTCTGGCAGGTTCAGTTTTGTGAGTTTATGATAATGGCTCTTTTAACTCAAAGCTGGGCTGGGAGTAAATGCTTGATTTATTGCTGAATAAATAGAAACATTTTAAAGGCAAACTAAGTTTCTTTTGACTTTGTTGAAATTCTTCCCAATATTTTTATCCTGAACTGAGTAATCTAAGGAATAATGAAAAACATTTTTAATGTTCAGTTAATCTTGCTTTTGATCCAGTTGAGGAACATGTGGACATCAGTGTAGACACCAGGCTTGTCCTTCCAACCACAGAGGTTACCCCAGCTCCCCACACCAGCGATGTAGTGTGTGCCGTCCTGCTCACACATCAACGGACCGCCATAATCCCCCTGTAATGCTGAAATAATGAAGTTGAAACATTAACACAAGACAAATGCTAGCAAACAGATGTAGATCTTGTAATCTTTATGTTTGGTTGACTCAAAGTCAGAGAAATGCACCTGGCAGGAGTCAATGCCGCCATGCAGTGTATCTGCACACAGCATGCTGCTGTCCAACCTATTTCCATAGACTTCAGGAGTTTTGCATTGCTCTTCAGAGATCAGAGAAACACGAGAGTTCAACAGCTGGCTGCTGTAACGGGCTAAAATGTGGGGGTCAAAGAAAATACAGGAAAGAATTTAATTATGTTCAAACTGGTTATCATCAAGTAGGTAATAAATCAGCTCTACATAACATGAAGATCAATGATTTTATGATAAAATAGAGTATTACATGAGTCATTGGAACGCCATCCAGAGATCACACACTCCTTTCCAGGTGGGAATGCCTGGTCTGGCAGACACCCTGACTTCACAAAGCGAGTTTCCTTTGCACAATATGGACTGTCTGTAACATTAAGTTTGAGCAAAGCTGCAAAAGAATTGAGCCCAGAAAAAAAAGACTATTATTAATTGCTGGATTTACAATCAAATTAGATGTCTTTATTACATTAACAAATCTGCAGTTAGTAATATTTGGGATCTAAGAATTAAAACATTGCGGCTGTTTGCCATGAACATTTGGGCTACGGGATAATGTGAAAAAATCCACGCTGTTGATCCATTGCCACTTGATTCAGTCAACCATGGCCTTGTGGTTGATCCTCTGGACTTCCCTATAGCAGGAGAGGACAAGGCTTCACATGCAAGTTCTTCTAGCGTTAAAGCACCAGAGTGTTGGCCAAGTGGGTGAGGAGTACCATCTTCACTGTCTTGGCATGTGGACCTGCATGATTTGCACATTTGTTCTGAAGTGAAATTTGACCTTCAGTGGCCCAAAGTAAAAGATGATGCCACCAGTTCCATTGGGATGAGAATAAGCTGCTGAAAGCAAGGAGGACAGGAAACAGCTTCTATTGATTACCCCAGAGGTGCTGGAGAAGCCTGCCATATTTGTGCAGAGCCCTTCAGGGAAAGACACCCTCCGCGTTCTGTGCTCAATTGTGAAGGAATGGAAAAATGTAGCATCCACCAGATGTCCCGAGTTAAACTTGCAGCACCATCACTCAAAAACTTCCATGTCAGCAGGGGGGATCCTCTAGTGTGGACTGTTTTCATTTGAACCTGATTAAGAAATCCTGCAAGGCAGCTGTGCTATGGTTTGCACACTCAATACCGCTTTCTTATTAATGGCATATCAAGCCAAACAGGAGAAAGACATGACCTCTGCTCCTGATGTTGAGATGTGGGAGGAAAGGTGTACTATCACCAGTCACTGCATTTACCTCCACAAGATGCTGATTCAGGCAAAAAGTGGACCTATGGAGCTTATGGTCCTGCAGGTCAGAGCAGGCTGGCTGAACTGTCTCTACCAAAGAGAAAGAGGATCCCTTAACACTCCTGTGGTCAATCAGGGGTTGCTGCTGTTTGGTGCAGCTATCTTCATTGTACTAAAAAGGTGTGAGGACAAAAACTGAGTTGACAAAGCTCTAAGGATGTCTCTTGATACAGCACCCACTGCCCACCCCACAGCACCCTGGTTTTGCCCAGACTAATCCAATGTTGGATTGCCTTTCAGAGGCTGAGCCCATGCACTGCACAGAGATTGCAGGTCTCTTTTGCCTCGGCAGCTGCAGTACACCTTTGGAAAGCTACAGACTTTCTGGCTCAGGGTGTGGCCATGAAAACTGTGCAGATCAAAAAAGCTATCACTAAAGATCCTTCATTCTCATGCTGGGCTGGTGTTCTGGCAGTAAGAAGTGTGAATGGGATCAATTTGCCTGCATTTGCTGACCCACAATCTGATCATTTAGGCCATCTGCAATTTTCTGTCCTTGAGTGGCCACTCATGTATCGGGGCTCTGAACCCGGATGGAGTTCTGCTTTCCATGGGGTATGCTCTGTATGCAGAGGGAACCTATCCCTAGATATTACCAAACTGGTCTGGCAATGTTTTTGTCAACCGTTGGGGACTTTTTTGTAAATAAAGACAACATTCCCATTTAATCAACAACGAGGCTAGGTCTGAAAGCTAGCCTGCATGTGCTCTTTCGACCTCAAATTCCACAGCTTCTACATTACTTTATTTTCTTTACACATTTCTTTAATATGGAATTAGAGAAGTATGGAGAACACTGAAGATGAAAAAATGTTTCTGAGAAAATAGTAATAGTTATTCTGACTTTAATCTCAGAATTCTGAGATTTTTCTGTTTGAAGCTTTTGGATCTTGGCATCTCCCAACAGGCATAGACTTATATTTAGTTTGTACCAGGGATCCCAGGTATATACCAGAAACATACCAGAAATTATGTAAATAGGTGTTGTTTTTTTTATAAAATCAAGTAATATTTACATAACTACATTTCTCAAAGACCAATACTTTTTTTTTTTTTTTAAATGTGACAAACCAATGTTGTTGTAAAGAGTCCATGGGGTTTGCTTGAAGTTCTCATGGACAATTGTTTCTATCACTGGGATGATTTGTTGACTTTCTTCTCGTTTGTCTAGATTTACTCCTCCCAATACCACCTGGTAATCAGTATTACGATCACTAAAAAGAAAAACAATGGTCAGATTTTTGGAGAAATAAAAGAATGAACTGGAAACAGGAATGCATTAAATACCTACATGCAGAGGGCTGTAGTGAGGACCCAGCAGGAATTTAGCAGGATCCCACCACACATGTGTACAAACTCATCATATGAACCCATGGGTTTTGTCTGCAGTGACACTTGCCATGGATGGGCACCTGGAAAAGACTTGGTGCTGCCAAAAGTCCTGCTGGTGCGAGGTGGCTGGGGTTTTCCACACTGGGAGAAGTGAGCAGGACCAATTTCTGGTGTTGCTGGTTGTGGTGGAGGAGTTGGGACTAAGTGATAATACCAAAAATAAAATGAAAATATTACAACAAAGTCCTATGTACTCTATATTTAACATTTGTATGTAAAATGTTTTTATGTGCTTTGTGATAGCAGGCGACCTGTCCAGGGCGTACACTGCCTCCCAACTAATGATTGCTGGGATAGGCTACAGCTTCCCTAATAATTAGATCAAGCGGTTGAGAAAATGGATGGATGGATGGATGGATAGAGAGATGTTTTTATGTGAAGGCTGTCACCTTCAGAGCATTTCTTGACTTTGCAGTAACCCCACTCCAGTTTAAACCCCTTCAAAAAAACACCAGGGCCTCTGATCACCATCAGGATTCCTACAGTGAATAAATGCGATAAATAAATAAGTTTAATCAAGTTTAAAAGTGGACTTAAACATGCTGTAGAAAGTATCATGTAATTTGACCATTAGAATACCTGCAGTGGTTGTATTCCAGATGAGGGAAGTCTGAGTATGTGGTAAAAGGATCCTCTCCAAGAATAACAATGAAATGAGAGTGCCAGGCCAAACACTCATCTCCTGCTTCTGTTACATTGACTGCACCTCTGTATGTCTCTCCATTGCCAATGTAGCAGTCATTTGAAGCTAAACAAAATTATTTAAATGTTATAAGTTAAAAAGTAAACTCAGAATCTCAACACAGTCACAAAACACCTATTTGTGCTTTTGATATACAACTGAAAGAAACTAAAGTTCTGGATGTTGAAAACTTTGGCTCAGTAACATAAAATTTATGTAAATGTCGGCAAAATAATAAATTAAGTAAGTGAAGTTGAAAATAATTTCTGTTTTAAATAAGATTGTTCCAAACATGTTACTTACAGCAACCAAAGCTCATTTTAAATTGTAAAGCTTCCAATGAATAACAAGCTTTGTTTTATGCTGACTTTCCCAAATGTTTTTGTTTTACATTTACAAATTTTCACACACCCAGTTGACCTATACTCTTCCTGTCAACTTATATTTTGTGATAATATTACAAATCAAGAAAAATACACCTTTAGTGTCTTTTTATGTCTATTGCCATCAGTAATCTGCATCGTAACAAACAGAACTGATGTGAATTTCCCCGTATATCCGTCTGGACAGGCGCAGCGATTTCTTTTTATACAGGAGCCTCCATTCTGGCAGGGGTTGGGTTCACAAGATGTTGGCACTGATGTAGGCATGGCAACACTTCATTAGCATTAGGATGTAGGTTGTCTTGTATCTCGTTTTCATGTTGAGATGATGAACCATTTCAATTGATCTTTCGTTTCTTTTTCAAGCATTTTCTTATATTAAATCGTGCATTGCATTTTTTTTTTTTTTGCACACCCAGAAGTCAGCAACACAGTGACCACAAGCACAATAGATGCCTTTGCAAACATTTCTGACTAATGAAGAAGAAGTTAGTCATTAAAGGAGGATAAATTAACTCCGCATGAGTTTGCAGCCACTTAAGTGAGTAAAAAAACTCACAACTCTGAAAAGAAATAAAATATTAAGCCACTTACAGACTTCTGCTTACCTTTCCGGCATCGTCTTCCACTGTAGGGCTCAAGGCAAGAGCATGTGAATTCGGTAGCAGATTTACTTTGACATGAGCCCCCATTGAAGCAGGGGTTTCCATCGCAACCAACTTAAAAAAATTATGAAAATGTTCCTTCAGATAGACAAAATTACTTTGCAATTTTTAAATGGAAAAAAGAAAGCTAGCATTAATGCATGTTTTAAAGGCCACTCACTAGACACGTTCATGGGTTCCATCAGCCGGTTCCTTACATTATAATTAATAATAGAGGGTTTAGTTGGACTGTCAGCATCATTATCTATTGCTGAAAAGGACAGAGGCAGAACTGTTTAAACAATAAAAAGAAAAACTTGGAGAAGGTCCAATTTTCTGGTTAAACAAAAAACACTCATGCTTATGTTTACATAAGGTCATATTTATCCAAAAAAAAAAGCAAAGAGAAGAAATTATACATTTTCTGTAAAGTTGCACAAAATAATTAAGGTAAGTTACTTGTACTAATATCACAATATATACAGAAGTTTTGGGAGAAAAATGAAGGTATGTACAGGAAGTCTGTCAAAGAAAACACAAGTTAAGAAAGCAAGTCGTGCCACTACAAGTAAAGATCAACTAAGTAAATATTCTTACTGTCAATATCCATCTGTAATGACAAAATCACAAAGGAAGAGGGCAAATGAATAAGAGGAAATTCTCTTTTCCAGATAAATGAAAACTGTAACTTATTAAGAAATTAATTTTTTTTAACAGAGAAACTTACATTCAGATCAACAGCGTGGACTGTTGACACACTTAAAAAGATCAACAGGGTCCCCACAGTCAGCATGATGTCACTGTGTCTAACTCCACCACAGTGCAGGAGACCCGGTTGTTGACTTGCATACCGCACTCCTTCACTTGTCAATCTTTAGCCAGCTGCATTGATTTTGTTTGGGTTTGTGTGTTTATTTTTTTCAAAGTGTACTTCTTCAGCTGCTCAGTTTCAATTGGTTTTTACTATGCTCCATAACTTTTTACGTTTTGACATAAAATTTTGCAATTTATGTTGCATTTTAATGATAAAAGCTTTTTCCATTCTTCAAATTGTTCAATAGCATTTAATGATTTATGTGCAATTTGATTTTTTGGGCTCAGAAAGACCGCCATGTCCATCAGTCCATAAGTTCATTTGGTTGTTCTCCATATCCTCGCCAAAGTCAACCAATGACCTTGGGGCCATAGCTCCAGCTGGCTGCTTCAACAATAGAGGCACAGAACACAGCCCACTCGGTCTCAATGTCCTCCGCCTCACTTGGGACATAGTTTAAACTCTGATGGAGGGGTGAGTTGATGCTAGCTCTGACAAGGGACTCTGCCAGACGTTCCCAATAGACCTTCATGACATATTTAGGCCTGCCAGACCCTACAGTCTCACTACCAGGTGGTGATCAGTGGACAGTTCTGCCCCCTTTTCACCTGAGTGTCCAAAGCATGTGGCCGCAAGTCAGACGATACGATTGCAAAGTTCATCTGCGAACAGTGGCCCAGAGTGTCCTGGTGCCATGTGTACATATGACACTCTTATTTAAAACATTATGTTCTTTAGGGAGAATCTGTGACTAGCTGCTGCAGGAAGAATGGCTGTTGCTACACAAAAGCTAATGAGGAGGGGGTGTCTCACTGCCATTGCCCGCGTGAGCATTGAAGTCCCCCAGCAGAAGAAGGGAGTCCCAAGAGGGAGCCCCCTCCAATACTCCCTCCAAGGACTCCAGATAGGGTGGGTATGTCACAGGATGCAGAACAATGTTCTTGGTGTTTATATGATCAGCTAATTCTATATTTTGTGTGCCATGAATTGATTAAAATTTTTTTTGAGTATATTCATTGTGTTTGTATGGTATTGGACTGAGTTACCAGGATCTGAGAACAGAGATGTTTGACTGCAGATAGACTCACCTGGATCTCATTGCATCTGATTGCAATAACTGGTTGATCCTCCCACTCATTAGAGAATGGAACACCAGACACCTGTCTGGAGGACAATGGATTTAGGTGAATGCTGTTTAGGCTTGTGGCTGTTGCAGCTGTCCTGGGAAGAATGGCTGGACATGCGCTTTCTTCTCAGGTGGATCTTCCTGGCTTGGCAATGGCCGCTTCCCCGGTCGGATCGCAATAGATCTTGCATTTTATCAATGCTCATTATTCCTCCATTGGAAGGGAGGATCACCTGCAGCAGGCAGCAGAGGTCCTGGCACCAGGCTTTGTGATCAGACCGTGGAGCATATTGGGGCCTCTCCTGACTGGCAGGGCACCGAGGAAAACGCGGCGTGTATGTTGGCTTGGACTGGTAGCTGGAAAACCTGCACATTGAAGGTGGTTGCCTCACCTAAGGCTTGTTCAGACATTGTTGTAGTCGGTCATTTGTTCTTATGAAACTACTGCAATTTTTTTTAAGTGTTAATAAAAAAATAAAGACTTTTAGTTTTAACTCACATTTGTCCTTCTCAATGTGTTCCTGCAGCTGGGAATCTTAAGATCTTGTAATGTAGCCCATTACAGGTACTCTGAACTGCTGTTTGGTGCAAAAGCACAAACAACAATCAGGATCCATACCCCAACCTAAAGGCAGAGGAATGCTACCCTTTCGTCCAATGGGGCACACCCCAATGTAAAGACACCAAGCTAGAGAGCCATGAGAATGCCTACACCCGCTCGGCTCCTCTCACCAGGAGCAACTCCAGAGTAGAACAATGTCCAGTTCCTCTCGAATGAACTGGTTCCAGAGCCCAAGCCATGCATTGAAGTGAGTCCAACTATGTCTAGAGGAAACCACTCAACCTCACACACAAGCTCTGACTCCCTCCCCACCAGAGAGGACGTTCCACATCCCAAGAGCCAGTTTCTGTAGATGAGGTTTGGATGGCCAGGGTCCTCACCTCTTGCTGCTGCCCAGCTCACTTTGCACCCAAACCCCTACAGCCCCTCCCACAAGTGATGATCCCACTGGAGGAGGGGCCTGTGTAACTCTTTTGGGCTGACCCCAACTGAGCCCCACAGGCCTGGCCACCAGACACACACACACACACTCGTGCCCCACCCGCAGGTCTGGCTCCAGAATAGGGCCCTTGTTACCCACTTCGGGGCAAGAGAACATTTATCCCCTTGGTCGTCATCATCATTGCAGTCTCTGACACCTAAACATACTGGGTTCTGGAGAGGAGATTCCATCAGACAGTCAAATATCGGATTGAGGAGAAGCAGTGCAGGTTTAATCCTGGGGGGGCATTGACGTTTGTCCAACCAGTCCACATGTGCTTTGTGGACTTAGAGAAGGTGCTTGACCATGTCCCCTGGGGACTCCTGTAGAGGGTACTCTGGGCGTATGGGGTTCCGGACCCCCTAGTATGAGCTGTCTGGTTCTTGTATGACAGGTGTCAGAGCTTGATCTCCATAGTCGGCAGTAGGTTAGATTCTTTTTCAGTAAGGGTTGGACTCTGCCAAAGCTGCCCTTCATCACCAATTCTGCTCATAACTTTTAACGACAGAATTACTAGGCACAGCAAAGGTGTTGCGATCCGGTTTGGTGACCTCAGGACTGGGTCTCTGCTTTTTGCAGATGAAATGGTCCAGCTGGCTTCATGTTCACCTTAATGATTCACAACTGAGTGTGAAGCAGCTGGGATGAGAATCAGCACCTCCAAATCCGAGACCATGGTTCTAAGCTGGAATACGGTGGATTGTCTTCCCCGGGTCCCTGGGAGTTAGGTCCTGCCCCAAGTGGAGGAGCTCAAATATCTCCGGGTGTTGTTCACGAGTGAGGGAAGGATGGACTGTGAGATCGACAGACGGATCAGTGCAGCATTTGCAGTAATGCGGACTCTGCACTGGCAGTTGTGGTGAACAAGGAGCTAAGCCAGAAGGCAAAGCTCTCGATTTACCGGTTGATCTGTGTTCCTACCCTCACCTTTGGCCATAAGCTGCGGGTTGTCAGCATCATGAGAATGAGGTTGCACATACAGGTGGATGAAATGAGTTTCCTCCGCTGGGTGGCCAGGCTCATTCATTCATTCATCATTCATTCATTTTCTGAATCGCTTAATCCATTCAGGGTCGCAGGGAAGCTGGAGCCTATCCCAGCTGGCTTTTGGGCAAAGGCAGGGTACACCCTGGACAGCTCGCCAGTCAATCGCAGGGCCACACAGAGACAAACAACCACACACACTCACTCCTATGGGCAATTTAGAGTAACCAATTAACCTAACATGCATGTCTTTGGATGGTGGGAGGAAGCCGGAGTACCCAGAGAGAACCCACACATACACAGGGAGAACATGCAAACTCCACACAGAAAGGCCACTGACCAAACCCCTCCCCAGCCAAGGATCAAACCAGTGACCTTCTTGCTATGAGGCCACAGTGCTAACCACTGTTCCACCGTGCAGCCCCGGGTGGTCAGGCTCTCTCTTGGATGTAGGATGAGAAGCTCGATCATCCAGAAGTGGCTCAGAGTAGAGCCACTAATGCTCTGCATCGAGAAAAGCCAGTTGAGGTATCCATTCCGGATGCCTCCTAGAAACCTCCCTGGTGAGGTGTTCCAGGCATGTCCCTGCGTCACGAGACCTCAGGGAAGACCCAAGACATGCTGGTGAGATTATATCTCTCGGCTGGCCTGGAAATGCCTTAGGAACCAGAACTAAAGACCACACAAAATCTCTACATCATGACAGGAATTATCAGGATTCTTGAGAATATGTGTGGAAATGAGCTGCTTGGCAGAGGTCTGTTCTTTCTGAGTGCTTTTTTGGGTTTTGTAGATAATTCTGAAGCTTTCTTAATTATTTTGTTTACTTATGTTGGCAAATCTTTAACTGAAGGCGAAAGGTTTGATATTGAGGAGAAAATTTGATATTCAGTATATTAACTTGACACAAAAAGTAAAGAAAGTTGGGTCTGGTTGATTATTTCTCCCCTTAAGTAACACAAACAAATGTACTATACGTCATTAGAAAGCCTGATTTGTCACCTTTTCAAATGTTGTATAACTTGTAAGGATTGTGATATGTGGCATGAGTAATATAGCTAAACATTTGGGTTGTTTGCAAGAAAATGTGCTACAGTTCCCTGCAATTTTCCCTTGCTATTCACTATTTTTTTTGTTTGTTTGTTTGGTGGATTGAACCCTGCGATGGACTGGCAACTTATCCAGGGGGTACCCTGTCTCTCGCCCAATGATTGCTGGGATATGCTTCAGCTTCCTATGACTCTTAATTGGACTAAGCGGTTCAGAAAATTACTGACTGACTGGTCAATTGCCATCATGCAATCCACCAGTTTACTAAAGTAATAAGAGGGACAAAAAAAAACACATACTGGCAAATTTTCACAGTTTAGTGATATAATACTGTCAGTGACCTCAATAGTATTTGGAAGATCCATACACAGCCAAACAGCTTGGTGCCTCCTCATTCTGGCCACATTTAGCTGTGGGATGGCATTCCATTTCCTTAACCAGAAGCTGTTGAAGGTCAACCAACATAGTTGTGTTGGTCACTCTGGAATGCTCAACATGAACAAAGCATGATCCCACAAAGCATGATTCAACTAGGCTGATGCCTGGATTCACAGCAGGTCTGGAGGTAGACCTGCTGTGAACTCTGGAGGTAGTCTGATTAACCTAGCTCTCTGGGAAAGAGCATTGTCAGCCAGAAAAAATCCAGTTAGGTTCCATATTTATGAGATATGGAATCACCAAAGGCTCTTTAATCTCATCATGATAAGCCTGGTAATTAGGTGCCAATCACGTGTCAGCCATAAATCTATAACTGGCACACACCTGACAACACTTGAATCTTAAGCGTGAATACTGACAGAATATTTTGGCTAATCATTTTGGGACAAAATTCCTTTTTCTAATTCCATAAATGAATAATCCTTAGAAGTTAAAACTTGTTGTAATATTTACCCATCAGGGTTTCAAAATGTATACAACCCCAATTCCAATTAAACAGCAACTGTAAGTGCCTTTGATGTAGAAAATGTTTTTCTAGAAGGGTAATTCAAGTCAGATAAAGTATGATAAATATACCCTGTTTCTGTGAGATGGAAAACTTTTTTTATTTTGACCATATTGTAATAAATCTATGTTAATCATCCAATCCGGGTCCCTCATCTCTTACTGGGGTGACATATGATAGAAGGTTTGATCTCTGACGTCTTCTAGGTTTGTGAAGCTGATAGTCTGCTTTGATTTCATCCATATGCTTTACTAACGCACTTTCTGAGTGGGCATTTAATCTCCTAAAATTCAACACTCATTTCTATGACACATAGAACTGCGCAAAAACTAAATATTAAGAAAATTAAAAAAACAAACACTAATGAAAACCCCTACATTTAAAAAAAAATTCTCAAATATAGCTAAAAAGTTTTTTTGAGGTGTTTTTTGAAAAAACGTTTCAATATAGAAAGATATTGCAAAACTGTAATGGAAATACTCTATGCATTTACAAGTCGTCAGATGTGACGTGGCGGGTCATGACCAGTTCATTTCCAGTAAAGCTCATGCAGTGTGGAACAATCAGCAAATTCCAGAATTTTGGAAAAGAAAATGAGGGAGAAAAACTTAGAAAAGCCAATTCTATTCAAATAGAAAACCCCAAAATAATGCTACGTAGTGACCTTGCATAAGCCGCAATTCTCATAAAATCTTGTTCGTCTCACAAGATTATACGAGACTTGAGGCTAATGTGCAAAACACTGTTCAATTGAAAAACCTGCAAATTGCAATTGTTGTTTGTCGAAACTTTTTTAGGACTTTTATTTTGAAAAAAAAAAATGTAATGGAACTGCAGCTATTGTGTATAATGTAAATAAAAACAGAAGACAGTGATTTTCTAATAATTATTAACCTACTAAACTGAATACACCACAAAAGCAAAACATTTTATGTTCAAACTGATCAAATTTATTTTTTGTAATTATGCACTCATATTGAAGTTGATTCCTGTAACATGTTCATAAAAAGCTGAGAAACAGGCAACAAAGGACTAGGAAAATCAAGCATGCCCAAAAACCCCTTTATGGAACATTCCACAGGTTTAATTGGAAATAGGTAAGTGCCATGTTTAGGTATAAAAAGAGAATACCTGAAAGTCTGTCATTCACATGTAAACATGGGGCGAGGTTCACAACTTTGTTCATAACTGCGTGAGCAAATTGACCAACTGTTTAAAAAGAGCATTTCTTAACATAAATTTGCAAGGAATGGATGCTTGAATTTATTGTTAATCAAATTTTTATTTTAAAGGGCAAATTTAGTTGCTTCCCACATGAATTGAGATATGTAAAGCAAGAAAAATAATTTTAAAAAAACACACACTTTAATATTCAGTTAATCTTGCTTTTGATCCAGTTGAGGAATGTGTGAACATTGGCATAGACGCCAGGCTTGTTCCTCTGACCACAGCCGTCCCCCCAGCTCACCACACCAGTGATGTAGTGTGTACCATTCTGCTCACACACCAATGGACCACCTGAGTCACCCTGCAGTGTTGGAATAATGAAGTTATATATATATATATATATATATATATATATATATATATATATATATATATATATATATATATATATATATATATATATATATACATAAATAAATATATACATATATATATATATATATATATATATATATATATATATATATACATAAATAAATATATACATAAATAAATATATACATATATATATATATATATATATATATATATATATATATATATATATATATATATATATATATATATATATATTGACATCTGCTTTACAGTCTACAAACCAAACAATTGTGAGGGAAGTCAGCTCTTTCTAGTTTTTATTGTAAACCGCATGTTACCTTATTATATTTTTTGATTCGATTATTATTTTTCCTTATATTCAGATGGTCTAGGTTGATTCTTTTTTTTTTTTTTTTAAGTCTATTTGAGACTAAACAGCTTGCCTGTTTTCACAGCAGCAGGGACATCGTCTTTAGCCAAATCTACTAAGATACTGCTAACAAACAGAAAAGCCAAATCCTCCTCCATTAAAACAATAATCAGTGTCTCAAATTATTTGTATTGTGTTATAGAGCCTTGTTGTGTCTTGTTGGTTCACTGCATTTAATTTTGGTAGTGATCTGGACCGAATATTTAGCAGGATTATTTACAAAATGGGTGGAAAAGAGCTGCTCAGTAGAGGTTGTTACTTAAACTCTGGAGCATCTTTAGAATTGTTTTAGTAATGTTGACAAATCCTTAAAGCTGGGGTAGATATTTGTTGGGGAGCTAGCAAGATCTGAAAGTGGCACCTTTTCTTGGCTCCCCCCCCTCTGGTTTTGCTCGTTGCATGATCCAAGGTTTTTTCTTACTTCCGCCAAGGAGGTTATGTTTTTACCAACATTTATCTATTTCTGTTCAAGATAAGTCAAAAAGTTATGGACGGATTTTAATTAAATTCTACGAGTTGTTAGAAATGTAAAAAGGAAGAACAGGTTTAATTTAGGTGGTGATTCGGATCACCGTTTGGCTGAGGTTTTCACTCTCCAAGTGTTTTTCTAGTTCGCATCAACAATTTTCTCTTTCTCGGCTGTTTAGTGGGAAGAGCAAATAAATGAAGCCGGGTCTGGAAATCCTTCCTGCATTTTCTCAGTCGTGAAGAAGCTTACGAAATACAAAAAAATGGACTTCTTCAATTCAGCCCGAACATTTTGATTGGTCAGAGAGAGTTTTTACAGATTTACAGTAAACTGAGGGGTCTAACTATATTTCTTACTGTTCATAATTTAAAAATGTACAGACTATCAGGACAAGGATCCACTTCACCCGGAGTAAAAAAAAAAAAAAAAAAAGGTTCTGATCAAGATTACCTACCCGAGCTTGAAATAAAATCTATTCATGCTGTATCATATGCAGCATATATTTATATGATAAAAAGTAAGAAAACTTGAGTTACATTGGTTATTTCTCCCCTTTAAAAATAATACAAATTGGTATTGTACTACATATGATTGGAAAACTTAAAATGAGGTACAACTTGTAAAGACTGTGAATTTGTGAAACAAGCAATACAGCTAAATGTGTGGGTCATATTGTGGGAAAAGATGGCAAAGCCGCCTGTAATATTCCATGCCAGAATATGTCATCACGGAAAGGCTCACAAGCAAAGATGGGGTTCACAACTATGTGATCAACTAAGTGAGCAAATAGTTCGACCTTTTAAGAACAGTTCTCTACATACAATTACAAGGAATTTGGGGATTTTATCATCATGAAAAAACATCATGATGAAAGGATATCGTCACTTGAGCTCAGGAACACTTCAGTTGGGTACTAGAATGACCAGCCTGCAGTCCAAACCTGTTTCCCATTGAAAATGTGTGGTGCATTATGAAGCGAAAAAAGACTTCAATAATGGATACCCCAGAAACAACAGAAGTTTTACACCAAGCAAGAATAGGAAACAATTACACTTAAAGTGCTTCAGCAGTTAGTGTTCTCAGTTCCCAAATGCTTAAGTGCTGTGAAAAGTAAAGCTGATGTTACATGGTGGTCAACAAGCCATTCCTGGCTTTTGTGGAACATGTTGCAAGCATCGGTGGCGCAGTGGCTAGCACTGTGGCCTCACAGCAAGAAGGTCGCTGGTTCGATCCTTGGCTGGTTTGGTCAGTGGCCTTTCTGTGTGGAGTTTGCATGTTCTCCCCGTGTATGCGTGGGTTCTCTCCGGGTACTCCGGCTTCCTCCCACCATCCAAAGACATGCATGATAGGTTAATTGGTCACTCTAAATTGTCCCTAGGAGTGAGTGTGAGCATGAGTGGTTGTTTGTCTCTCTGTGTGTGGCCCTGCGATGGACTGGCGAGCTGTCCAGGATGTACCCTGCCTGTCGCCCAAAGCCAGCTGGGATAGGCTCCAGCTGAATTGGAATAAGTGGTTTGGAAAATGAATGAATGAATGTTGCAAGCATCAAACTAATAAAAACCGAATAACTGTAAATAAATAAATAAATTTAAAAAAAGGAATGAAGTTAATCTCTTTGAACTTTGTATTTAGCTGATTATAGGTAAAAAAAAGAAGTTGCAAATCATTGAATCGTTTCTAATTTACATTTAACACAAAACCTTAACTGCATTCAAACTGGGCTTGTATAATACAACACCTATTGGTATTAAGGGGAGAAATAATCGATCAAACACAAATCCCCATGTGAGCATATTGACAAAAAATATGCTCATGAGAGTAAAACTCTCCCGTCTTCCCCAAGAGTGAGGTGGATCAACAACTCAAAAAAGCATTATGATGCACCATTTCTGTGATTGCAGACAAAAAAAAAAAGAAAGCTGGGTCAGTCAGCTGTTTTTTTTTTTCTATTTTATTCAAACAGTGGTCATTTTACAGTGGGCAAAAGATCATATTCTCAATATACAGCAATATATAGCCCTCAGTATACATACAAACTATGTGGAATGGAGTTTAATCAGACCACAATCTCCTGCTTTGTTTCTCCTTACAAGAAGATGTTTATGGTCAGCCCAGTAAAACGGTAGTCAGCCTGCCACCAAAGTTCCAAAGGAGTACTTATAAAACTATATTCATGCCAAATAATCCTCAATAATTTGACAACACTCCAAACAGGTCTCCATGGCATGTCAGACACTTCAAACCAGCCGCCACAGTTAAGTGCCTCAAACCTTGGTATCTGAACAGCATCGTATAAACTTGCTTCATATACATGTATCATCGTGGTAGTGTAAAAACACATGCAGAAAAAATGTCAAACAGTGTTTAGATCAGTCTGATGCTGATTTATAAGAGCCAGTTTTAAATCCAAACATGCACATTCCCATTGCAATCTCCCCATGTGCCAAAATGTTTTCTTCAACATGCAATTTACTGTCCTCATGGCAATTCATGTTTTTTTCTTGTTTGTTCTGAAAATAAGAGGCCAGTAAGTAAAAAATAATGTTCTCATATATATATATATATATATATATATATATATATATATATATATATATATATATATATATATATATACACACACACACACACACATACACACTTTAAAAATAAAAAAAAGTCTATAAATATATAACTCTAACTTTCAGGAGCAGAGAGTGTAGCGCTACTCATCAAATTCCCTGAAAACAGTTCAAAATAAGTCACAGTGTGTCGGGATCCTCAATTGTTCCATTGCTGTTTGAAGCGTTCTTAAAGTTCAAATATCATCCTTGACACGACATTTCTCTATGTATACTCCGATTTACGTATGTAGTTGGAAGGCACATATCCCCGTCGACCTCCTGCTTCCCCCAGCCACCATTCACTGTTGCCATTCATGTCCTGGAACTTCAGTATCCGCAGTTGCTGATTGGCTGAGATGCTCAGTTCATTAGCACAGCGGGCGTTGAAGGCGTAAAGGGCGTAGTAAATCTGGGAAAATAAACAAGAAAAAAAAATGATTCTAATATTGCTAGTTTGCATTTATTTTAATTCATAAAAGTTATTTTTATTTTTGTTTAACATGAAAAACTGACATATCACTTTTAAAGTTCTTACTCTTACTGGAGTGTCTACACACCTACTACTTATGGATCAATATTCAAATATAATAAACTTTAGAGTAAATATATTTATTACTCTAATATATTTACAATATATTAGTAAACATATTTTGAAGCAGAATGCAACCTTTACAGTCTCACCTGATGACCATTCAGCTCATCATCATGTTCTGGTTCTGGCTCTGGCTCTGGCTCTGATTCTATAAACTCTCTGGTATAAGCAGACTTCCTCTGGCTGCTGCCGTCTCCATTTCTCCACTGATGTGGACTGTAGCTTTTGTCTGTCTGTCCGCACCGTTGCGATCGGCTGTTTCTTTGAGAAGAATAAGAGTCTGTTTCAGAGAAGTCTGATGTCTCTTTGTGTCCGTTTCCATAACTGGCATCATAGGAGTCTCTGTGACTGCTTGAGTGCCTGTAGGACGGCTCTGAGTCTCTGTGAGAAGTAACATTTCTGTGAGACTGATCTGAAAAGTCTCTGCGGTTCGAGGGATTTCTGGGAGAGGAGTTTATGGAGTTGCTCTGGCTGACAGAGTCGGGGTTGGGCATGTCTCTGTGGTGACTCATACGGGATGAGCCAGAGTCCAGCGATGGGCGTGGGGATGAATTGCTTTGGGACTGTGATGTTGAAAAGCTGACAGTGGCCGTCTCCTGATTAAAGGTCAGAGTGCTGTTGCTGTTCTGTCGGGAGAAAACAGGGGAGGAGCCGCCATAACCCGACTCATTGGATGACTGACTCTCAATGGAAACGTCTGATTGGCTCCTGCGTGGGTTGTAGGGTTTGAGGAAGGAGCTGTACACGAATCCCTTTGTGGCTGCAAAACAAGAGCAAGAGAATAAAGAGAAGCACATGATTTAAATTCAAGAATTAATGGAGGTGTTTGTCTTTTTCGAGGTCCAGTAGAAATGACCTACTTCCATTATCAATCAGCCAGCGGTTGTTGCTCCCCATGGGATCCTGTTGCTTGATTACACCCACAAGATCCCCCTCTTGTATAGAAATGTCCAGGTCCTGGGCAGCATTGAAGTTTCTCTCGGCCTGGAAAAGTTTCTCAGGACCATAGCGCACAAGAAGCCCTGCACGGTGCTCATCCGTCTGCGTGATGTGGTTAGGCTAATAGAGGAGTATAACACAGGTTAAATTAAAGCTGACACTTTCATTTCAACGAGTTATTAATTAGAATAAAGAAGGAAGTCCGTTAAACTTACTGGTCCCTGCAGTTGCTTTTTTGAAGTCTGCTTCTCCAGAGTTTTCTTCTCGAAGGGCTTTTTTGGGTTTGTGGCAGGAGGCAGCTTTTCTGGGCAGAAGCTGAAGCTCTGAAGTAGTTGGAGGCAGCGGCTGTATTCGTCATGAAACTGTGCGATCAAGTTTCCTTCTGTACTGATTTTCTTAGAAAACTAAAGATTAAAAGGAAGAAAAAAAGGCTCCAGTTAATAAGAAAGAAAAAAAAACAACAAAAAAAAAACGTGTGAAAAGGACAATTAGTAACAATTTTAGTCTAATTTTTGTTTCCTTTTTCTGTTTCATGCAGCCATATATTTCACATTTCAGGACCCGTCAACAGAAACACACAACCTGCAGGAGGGGCCTCAGCTCTCCAAGCGTCGTCTTCATGAAGTCCTTCTGGGCCTGAGCGAAGGCCCTCACACAGCCGGTGAAAAGCTCCTCTGCAGCTACGTGGAACTTTGGAAGCTCATCCAGAAGTTGGGCATTAAGTGCCTCATAGTTGTTGCGTGCCGCCTGCAGCTCGTCCTGAACGCGACGGTCCTTCAGTCGATCAGCGCGCTCCTTGCAGTTGTCGTAGTCCAGCAGCTTGTCGAAGCGTTTCTGAATCAGTTTGTGGGGCCCGGCGAACATGAGAAGGAGCTGTGTGAGTGGGCTGATGACCAGGGTCTCTGTGCGCTCCTTCTGCTCAGGAAAGGAGTGGAACAGATCATGTAATGTCATGCATTATGTTACATTAGCTATAACAATGCAAGCGATACCACAGAGAGGATGAGGACTTACGAACTGTGTGAACTGTTTGTCGCTGATGGAGCGATGAGCTCTCTGGAAGCGTTCAGGATCTGGCATACTGCGCTCGGTGTAGATGTCACAAAAACTAATGGCAGCCAAAACCTTCACAGATGCCGATTCCTAAAGAGACAATTTAGTGTTAACTTTCAGACAAATCATATAAATGGGTTAGGATAGGATAAACAAAGAAATCTGAAAATGTTACAAAATATTGCGAGGATAACTTTTATTCTAATGCGTACAAACTAAATGGAAATATAATATATCAGGCAGAACATTGACTCTGAACCCTATCAGAGGAGCTTTCCAGTAATTTCTGTGCTAGTCTTCAGTTACAGTTCTCCAAGCTTGTTGGAGGTCTACATGCAGTCAAGTTCTGTGTCAGATCTTTGCTGGATTTTTAAAGAATAAAATCACTCTTAAATCTGCTGTCGGAAGTTTTTAAGGTCTTCTATTTATTCTTGTGTCCTCTACTTGACTGATTTTCTAAAATAGTTTAAAGACACTGTACAATATGTTGAGATATGCTGTGGTTGGACTACAAACTCT
This sequence comes from Telmatherina bonti, assembly GCF_933228915.1. Classification (NCBI taxonomy): domain Eukaryota; kingdom Metazoa; phylum Chordata; class Actinopteri; order Atheriniformes; family Telmatherinidae; genus Telmatherina; species Telmatherina bonti. Next base: position 15,182,905 of record NC_136630.1, on the reverse strand, counting down.
TGAAGATTAATCATGTACTGTGAGTGAAAATACAATGATTTGTCTGTCTTTTTTAATGGATCAAACTAAAACAAATTCTCTTTGCAAAGGGCCAGATAACACTATGAATAATTAGCTCAATAATTTCCTCATTCTGAATAAAAGTAGTTAATCCCTTATCTAAAATGCCTTTTGTTTTTGCTTGAATGAGTCATACATGAGTATCGAGTGGCTAAATATATGATGGAGAAGAAAAGTAGAAAAGCAACCAAAGTCCAAAAAAAAAGAAGAAGAATTGTGTTAGAAAGCATCAAGAACAATTAATCAAGACCACTTTTACAAAATAAAAATTCAAAATATCAAAACCTTCAAAACTCTTCTGATTAAGTAATTCAATGAAAGTAAAATGGCAGTGTACACTGGTTCCATTGTTTTATGTGTGTGTGGTTTCCAAGTATGAGTTCCTACCCTTATATGTTGCAAGTACAAGGAAATGTCTCTAATGAAAGACTTGATGAGTCTCTCCTGAAGCCTGAATTTCTTTTCAGCCTCATCAAATGCTTCATCTTTGATCTGGGAAAAAAAAAAAGAAAACGATGATGTTTTAATGTTTTAGACAAACATCCATACAATTCAAGTCCACATAGATTAAAAAAAAAAAAAAAAAAAAAAAAAAAAAGTTTAGAGGAGAAACAAACCTGAGGTGAAATCCCCGTGAGGTGCTTGAGGTGGCTGCTGACACGGTTGGATTTTTTAATGATAGAGTGCATGCTGAGCTTGGAGATCTTGTCAATAAACGTGTCTTCATCTCCTTTCCTGTACTTCACCACTATGGACAGCAGAGGGACAACTTTAGACTGTAAAGCCAACCCAGATGTGATGAAAAAAAAAGAACAAACACCAACACACACAAAAAAAAACAAAAACAAAATAAAACAAAAAAAAAACCAGCACATTTAATTATGGCATCATTTTTGAGTCAGATTTTTTAATACTAGCCAAGGATTCAAATATGAAGGCAATTACCAAGGTCTTTCCTACGCTTGTACTCGTTGATGTTTACGTTAATCTCCTTAACAGCCTGCACAGCCTGAGTGAGCTGGAGTCGGTCGTGGTGGCTCTCTGGTGTGGCCCCGAGAAGCTCCGTCAGAAGCAGCGGATAACGCATCACACGCTGCACCGGCTTAATCAAGAAAGAGCCGAGGTTGATGTAATTTGTTTTACCCCTAAAAAGATGGCAGACACAGCGCAGGGTGTTGGTAAATGAGGCTCTGAGGAAGCAGGGAATAAACTAAATCAACAGGACAGCCACTGCTACAGACTTCCGATGGCAAATGTTTCTTCCCTGTGATGCAGAAATGCCTCACATCTATCATGTGGATTTTATGGTCCAATGATGTACAATCATCATTACATATTAATATGTTCTTATGATGACCAGTGTTTGGGGAACATTAAAGATCAAGGGAAGAACAGAAAGTTGATTTACTTAAGTTTAATGCAATCTACAGGACAAACAGCTATTAAAAACTCTAAACTTGGTGAATAAAAATGTTCAAATGCAATTAAATCTAATCAAAACAGTTATTTTTTTCCAGAAATTTTTTTAATCTTGATAAAAAATGGTGTAAATACACATAAATTATCTTCTCAGAGAAATCATGTAAGAGAGAAAATGGCTGTTTTCTTAAAGAAAATAGACTTCTAACGTAAATAACTGTTGCTGTTTTAGTCCAGTAGGTGGCATTGTTTCTCCTAAATCAACCATTGTTTTGTCCATACAGGTGGGAAGGAATTGGGTCATACGCATTAAACTGAGCACCTTTCTGCCCAACAATGCACATGCAAACACAAACCACCAAATATTAGGAGCCCAAAGCAATTCAGCACAAATGTTTCAGAGTTTGCCACACTCACCCCACACTTTCACCTTAAGCTACCACATATAAACACAAACACGCAGACCATTTTCCAAGAGGGTTAATGAGCAAAAGGCATGCAGTCCGGGTGATTCTTAAGTTGAAAATCATGCTGATGCTTGTTATGGAGACTTACCACTCGCGATATATGGCTCTGATAAATGAAGAAATGGAAAGAGATAAAGATAACAGAAAACAAGATTTTTATTATAACATAAGCCTGATATGTAAACTTATGTGGTAAACAAATATTAAATTCAGTTGAACTTGAAGGGGGACTGTTAATGTTGAGATCTCGAACAGAGAACCGAAGTGCATGGTCAGTGAATGAGTGAAACCAGCTGGACTGGTCATTGTTTGGTAAATTCTCTCTCTGAATACACAAGCAAAGCATAGCAGTAATGCGTCAACACTGCGATTATGTGATCTGGAAGGAGGTGACATATGTGACCTTTTCTATTCTTAGCACCTTGCAAAAAACATTTCAGAAATGATTTCTTGCTTTGATGAACCTGCCAGCTACATCAAAAAAAAGTCAAAATGGAAACCAACTAAACTCATTGAGTACAAGGGATTAGCAGAGAGTACAGTCCGAGCTGTTCATTGTTCTTTTCGTTTTGTTTTCAGAGCCGCAGCCTCTTTCTTTCTGACAGCTTCCTGGCTAGCAGAAGGCGTGTTTATCTTCAAACGTAGACTGTAATTCCCTGAAACACAGCAGTGTTAACTTAAGTATCGGAGTCACAGATGGTGAAACCGGACAGGAGAAACTAGGTAGGGCACATTCCTGAACTGCTCTACATTACTGAGGTCTACAGAAACACTGAAAAGGAGTACAGCCACATCAGCACTGACAAAAAACTGAAGTGTTTTCAGACATATTATTGTTTTGAATTGAGTAATCATTTTCTTCCCTCAACCTAAACTTTTTCATGTCTACAGAATGACCAGCAGCTTTTGGAGTTTCATGTTTTTTTTTTCTTTTTACCTATTTGTCCTTCAACTGATGCTAACGTTTTATTCTATTGTTTTCATGCCATTACACACAAACATGCACATTTTTGGTTATTCACATGCAATATTCAAACACACAAGTTTTATCTAAAATCTTCAACTAATTATCAAACCCATCTTTAGTCACTCCGTGCCCTTTCTGTGACCTACCTCAGCCTCTCCAGACACTCCAGGACATGGCGCTGGATGTTTTCATCTTTCTCATAGGTCTCCAGCAGAGAGATGGAATCATCGTGATTTTGGCAGTAAAGCTTGTAAACCTCTTCCAGCTCAGCTTTGAAGTCTAAGAATATCTTTCCTGAGAAGAAAAAGTACAGAAATGTGATAAAATTGATGTGGGTTTATTTTAGTACACATGAAATAATATAGGATTAGAAAATACAAAAAAAATCTAGTCGTAAACAGAGCAGAAATGTGTTTAGTAAAAGGCTTCAATAGTTTCTAGAGAAATCTTACAACCATAGCCCTTTTTACTTCCTGGGAAACTGGCTTAGCTCAAAGTGCATTACATGTCATAAAAATTCAAACATGAGACTGTTTACAGGTGCAACATAAAGTACGAAAGTACAGCTTGCCAAAGGAAGGGAGCTTCTTGATTGGTCATGCAGGATTTGAATGACTCCTTACCAATAGAATCAGTGTCCTGTAATGCCTCAAACAGCCGTTGGGACAAATCAATTACGGAGGTGATGTTGCCAAAGAGACCCTCAAAGTCCACATTCTTCACCTTCAGGAAGACAGAAGGAATAAAACAATGATTACTTTTCTCTTGTGCCAACAATACTTTAACATTAGAATCAGGTTAAGTTCATCTGACAGCTTCTGTTTGAGTTAAACACGCAGCACTCATCTACTCAAGAAGCGTAAACACAAAAACATCTCCTTGTAAATAATTTCTCAGATGTACTAGGTCTCCTTCTTACTTGTTTCTTCTGTAGTGGCTCAATGATCTCCTCAACACACATTTGCAGGTCTTTGATGAAATCCCTCTCGGTCTGCAGCAGCTCCTCGATGACCTTCGACCTCTTCTCCAGCATTCTTGACTCAGGATCCTCGGTGCCTGTGCCAGCGATGGGGGTCGTGTCTGAGACTGGAGTGGAGTCCAGGGGTTTGGGCCGAGACGACAAAAGTGTCATCTCTGGAAAGACAAGAAAAGGAGGATTAATTCAGCATCATGTCACCAAAAAATAACTATAAAAGAACCATTTTCACATCTGTGTATTGTGCTTCATGAAATTGTATTTAAGACAACTCGTTTTATATTTTCTGCAAATTAATTGGCAAAAGTTCGTTGGACAAATAAAAAAGAGTTACTGTAAAAATGACAATGGGAAGAGTCAAGAGAAACGGTTTCCAAGTACATGTCTCATGCCCACCCACCCAGGGCCCACCTAAACTCTTCGTCTTGTCAAACAAGCTTTTCATGCATGTCCCTGCTATCACTCACAGAGGGCTGATCTCTGGGGAAGCCTGGGACTGAAGAGAAAGCCCAGTTTACGCACTGCTGCTTTTCTTGAATGGACACCAAACTAGAGTGGACTTTGGTTCTTTGTATGTGGTACAATGGCTTGTGACAGCAACCAGAGACATATGGGCTCTCAGGGACTGAGCGGGGCTTTAAAGAAGAGTTAGTGAGAGAGGGATGAAGGGGGGAGAGAGATAACACCACTGCAGAGCCGGCAACTCAACCTATTCGAGGAGCTTGTGCACATTGTACTTGGAGATTGGAGGGAACGACCACCGCTGAAGTGTCTGCACACTTCTGGTAGGAGATGGGACTTGAATCCTTCTGCCACAATGAAAAGATACTGCGTTGTGCCCTGCACGAAGATAACGGCTCGACAGACTTCTGTTTCAGTGTTTGATTTTAAGAGCATCTCCGACTTGAAAAATGTCCAACTGTAAATAGCGGCTCATACCACACCACAGGCGTTTACTGGGGCTTAACCCCGAACTGCTGCTTCCTCACCAAAAGAAAGGATTCACCCCGCCTTCATCTCTGCAAGGAGGATGCAGGGATAGAGGTGTATACTTGGGATCTAGTGCTTGTGAATCCATCTGCTTTGTAAAGAGACTCTTATGTCATGAGTCCTGTCCTTTGGTATCTCCAGGTCCAATCTTGATCTTGTAACTTGTGAAATTTATAATGCTTATATTTTGTGGAACCTAAGTTTTGCTTTTGTCCCCTCCAATTTTTCCATTGTTTGAAGTGCATTATAAATCAGATATGCATACAACTCTTTTTTTACTTTTGAGTGTTAAAAGCTGTTGTTGGTACATTTTATCCACATCCTTTTCATTACAAAGATCACTGTTTGGAAAAATCTAAAAATCTGGCCATATATTAAACCTATAGAGTTCTAATGAATAAGGTGGGGGGAAATAACAATGAGGCAAAAATAGTTACTCCCAGGGTCTGATCTATTTTAAAAACCTGGTTTATCTAACAGATGCATATTTACCTCCGCCAAGGAGGTTATGTTTTTACTGACGTTTATCTGTTTGATATGGACGGATATTTACTTTAAATCCTTATGAAACTGTCAGGAATAGTTGAAAAAGTAAAAAAGGAAGAATTGATTTAATTTTGGTGATATGGCTCACCATTTGGATCCAGAATCTATTTTTAAAGGATTCTTTAACATTGTGAGATCGGGTATTTTTTAACATTTGTGCACGTAACTCCAACGGAAATGGTGGAAGCACTTAGGAAAAAAAAACAGGATAAGCTTCTAACAGGAAGTATTGAAAATGGATTCAATAAATCTATAAAAGGTTTAGTTCAGTATTTTGATAGATGGATAACGGAGTGTGAAGATCTCAGACATGTCAGCAGACGATTCAGCAGGTGCAGCATTGTGCAGGTGACGTCACCCTTCTTTCCTGAACAGATGCTGTCGGAGGCTAAATGAAGTTAACTCTGCTTACCCTCAATTAACCCCCCCCCCTTCCTATCCTTATACCCAACAAAGCTACAATCCCACACCTGAATAAATAAATAAAATCACTTCTTTGTAATCATATTCAGTGCAAGATGACCGTACAATATGCATTTGTAAATCTCGTTACATTCGAAGGTTAGGTTGTCAAAACACGCTTAACATTTTGTAAACAACAGTGTGCGTCGGATCCATGGATCACCTGCCTTTTGTCTCTCTCCCACCCTGACCTTATCCCTCTCCCTTTTCACGTGACTTGGCTGAAGCTCAACTCAAAAGGAGCTTTTCTCATCGCTTGAACCATATCTGCCTGCTGCATCCGTCACTGCTGCCCTGCCAACTGCCAACTCCTGTGCATTTCCCCACCGATGAGAAAGTAGCTCACCAATGGGTTTTTAAAAGTCACATGGCGACACAATCAGGACAGAATGAAAACAAAGGACCCAGAATTTAATTGGAATGGATTCCCACGTTTGATCTAACACACACTCATACAAACGCACATCATGTGCTCCACTTAACAAGCATGAATATGTAGCCATATTCATCAGAGACAACCTGTGGAGCCCCATGACCAGATTTTGACCCACTACAGTGAAATTCTGCTTTTCATTGTCCTGTGAAGTTTTACAAACAGACCACCTTCCACGTATACTCATTTACATGACAACATGTGCATAGTCACACGTGCAACATAGTTTCATTCAACATAGTGTAGTCAATGTCCTTTTCAAGACACAAAAATGAACACAGAGGAGGTTGTTTTTCAGCTTTACAGACAGGAAAAACCAAATTATGTGCTGTAACACAGACTGAACCTTTGGTGTGTACATTGTATGCATTAGTAGCAGTGTGACTGGATCTCTATGGAGGTAAAAATTTCAACACAAGAAACAAAGCAGGGGTCATGGCTCTGCGGGCGATATCCAGGTCATAAATGAGTTACATTCAATCACTGACCTGGATACACGCAGGACAGAGACTGGACTATAGAACAAAGACACTGTCTATATTAGCAAACAGAATATAATGGGTGGCCCATGTCAGCAAGTGAATATAGGAAATCTGGCACCTTCATTCTCTGACAGAATTAAAGGGAAAAAAAGAAAATAAAGTACATTGGTTTATTGAGCTTTTTGTTACAACATGGCTGCCGTATTAGAAGGAGCAAGGCCAACATGTGCATCCCCAATTCTTTTTACTGCACAGGATTCAACAGGTGGAGTCAATAGCGCAGATATGTGGGCTGTTCAAAAATATACTACGTTGCAGACAAAAAACCTGAAACAGGTCTGTTTTGTGTCAGTGAAGCAGATGTGTGTTGGGACGGTTCTGGGATTTATTCATATAGCCCAGGGGTAAACTCAGTAAACCTGTTTCTTACAGAAGGAGTCTGAATGTTTCAGTCTGTAGGGTTGTGAAACAAACAGGTTATGACACTCAGCTAAGCTTACAGATGCTGGGTTGTTTCTTCAGAAGTCACAGCAGGGAGTGTAGTCGACTTAATGACACTAAAGTGACGTGACAGCAAATACTTCTTGCTACACCCTCATTGATCATCTGATAGCCAGGATGACTCAAGTCACAGTCACAACTTATTAATTAGCTCAAGTTATAAAGGATTTACCAGAAGTAAGTAGTGGTTCACAGGTAAAACAAACAAACAGCTCAGTCAGCTTGCTTGCATAAAGTTGCATAAATGTGAGCGACGCTGTAATGCACACACAATTACTTATGGTTCATTTGCATTGTCTTTTAGCTACAGCTATAGTTTGTGTGTGTGTTTTTTTAGGCTATTTTATTTGCAAATTTGACCTTAGAAAAAGAGGTAAATGTGTATTCTTTTGATTTGCCCAATTTAATGCATGCAATTCAACCTAATGCTGAAATTTGACTCTTACTTTTAAAACGTTTAAACAAAAGAAAACTTTACAAACTCCTGAAATTTCAACTATGAAAATTCATTTTTTGGAGTTTTCTCTCTGCATTCTCTAACAGCAAATGTATTTGCACTGCTGTGCATTCAGACAAAAAGACAGCAAAAGGGAGAAAAGAGGAGATGGTGAGGCTTCACCCACCTGCTGCTCGCAACTTTCTTCAAGCCACTTAAAAAACAACACCCCTTTACACATAGCGCTTCAAACAACGCCACCTATTCTAGAGACAGTCCTTTGTCAATCTGAAGTCCAGCTTCAGAGCCTTGATGGCGCGCCCTGCTGCAAAAACTCCATTCCACAGCTCCAATTACCATGAGAATGGATGGGAACCCACCATCACTGCACACACGCACACACCAGGGAGGAGGACCACTCAGAAAACACTAAAACCTGGAGCTGGACTCAAGTTGCGGCAGACACTGAACTGGTGTTTCATACTAGAAATGTGCCTCATTATCATGCAATGTGCTCCTGCTACATGTACCACATTATCCTATTAGTATTTTACATTTACCAGAAGTAAAATGATAAAAACCTGTTGTCTTACTGTGATGAGTAACTCCACATCCAACTGCATATCTGGAGCCACGTTGCAATTTGATTGCAATTTCATGTTTTTCTGGGTACGTAATTCAAAAATCCCTTCCATCTATTTCCTAATAATGATTATGAAATTGCATCATGGTTATTCAACTCAGCCCCACAAGAGCTGCAGCCCTGCAGGTTTTCAATGTACCCCTGCTTCAGCACACCTGTCCCAAATTAAATGGATCCAACAGCCTATGACTTTCTGCAGAATGACTCATTAGTATAAGTCAAGTGTGTTGGTGCAGGGATACAATACAAATCTGCAGGACTGCGTCCCTCGTGGGAATGAGTCGAGTCGCCTGCCTTACATGTTGCTACAACAGCATTTTGTGGAGTATAAATTGAGTAAGAAAGGCAGAGTCTGGTCCACCTGTGTGACTAATCTGTTCCGTGTTTCATAATCTACCGACACCTGCTTGCGCTCCTCCTCTGACAAGCTGAATTCTATCAAAATAACGATGCTTAGACTGAACACTGTCTCCCTCTGTGCTCTTTGGTAGACTTGAACTTAAACATAATTTTCATTTCTTTTGTATGTATATATATATCACAGTATAAAAAAAACAAAAAAAAAACTGACTTAAATTGCATTCTTGTACATATAAAGTGTTTATGACCTGTTGCTTTTTGTTTTTAACAGTAGAAACCCAGTTACTATGAATGAATGGATGTTTCTTGTGTCTGTGAATTCACGCTTTGTGGTCAGCTTGCTACTTTAATAGCAGAGCAAAGTCAAAAAGTTTGTTCCACACACAGCAACTCTAAGGTCAGGCACAATTGTTTCTGTGTGTTCTGCTCCAAAGTTCACCACAGAGTGCACAGTTGCTGTGGCAACAAGAATAGCAGGGGCCCTCTGCTCATATCAAGTTCTGGAAAGCTGGGAGTGTCTTTAATCAGGAATCACACGGGACATGAAGCTGAAGGATAAGTTGGTACAAGCTACTAGACTGTAAACACCACCGACACTGTTTACCTAAGAACCTGCGAGCCATGACATGCTGACATCACTGCATGTTAAGAAGAAAGGAAAAAAAAAACTCATGAGGCTGGGAAGTGGAATAAACAACTTCAGCAGAGGTAGAATAAATATGAACAAAACTTTTGGAAAACTTCAAACTGTGGCTATTTCATAAATTAACTTCCAAGTGGATCCTTTTGTCCAGATTTAACTACCAGGTGGAAAGTCTTATAAAAAAATAAAAATAAAAAAAAAAGAGAAAAGAAAAGGGAGGAAGTTTATTTAGTTACATACCACCCTGTTTATCTACCTTAGGGTCAAATGTCAAAAGGTCAAATTCCTACTGTTGGCAGAATTTCACTGACACATCCTTCTACATGTGCCTTCATGTTAATTGCAGAATTCTTTTGAAGCCATGCTTTATAAAAAAAAAAAAAAAAAAAAAGACGCCATTACGTATTGATGAAAGCAGCATTCATAATGTAATTTTCACAGCTGGACAGGGCTACAGTTTAATTAGCATGCTGAATAAATTAAACTACTCAAAAGGCAACCAAGACTCCATCTAATTTAGTGTGGTAACAAAGAATGAATAAGTAGTTCAAGAGACCATCAGTTTTGCATATATACAGAGTGCTTAGGGAGAAAAACTGTTTAGTGATAATCCCACTCAAACAGAAGGACACTGAGTTTCTTGGGCCTCACAGATGTTTCAGTAATGCATAGTGGTGCAACAACACAACAAAAAGCGAATTATTTAACGTCATTGTGGGCGCAAATATTAAGGAGGGTTGCTGGACCCATATTTTCACAGTTGTAAATGCCTACTTCATATACAATTTAAGTGAGCTTTGCCTTTACAGTCTTTGTATGGGAAAATACCTGCAGCAGAACTGTGAGAGAAGACTAAACGTGAAGGATTACAACTGCTGCCAATTTCTGAACAAGTAAAGACAATGATCTTGCTTGTCGTTTTATGAGTGGGTGAGTTTTCCCACAACAAACAGTGATATGGTTGATGCTGGTGTACAAATTCAGAAATTGATCAATATTCTGTGGAAAAACTACTTTTATATTTAGTTACAGTTGTATATCAACCAGTAGGATGTGTGTATCACTGCTCACTGGTTAAAAGTGAATGAAATTAAACAATATCCTGTGTAGTTAGGAGTACTTGCCTTCATCATCACATTTACTCAGTTACTGAAGAAGTTGAAAAAATTGCAGTTGGACACATGCATAAAACTATTCTACAATTCTATAATAAATACTGCAACAATATGGTTTTGACTGACTTAACATGGAGGGAGTATTTACCATTTCTGTTCAATCAAACAAAAGAATCCTAACAGGTTAGGCTATTAAGCAAATATGATTACAGTCAATATCAACACCCATAACCACCATGACACTTTGTGTATATCAAATATCAACTGCAATAGCCTTTTTAGCTTGTATTAATCAGATTGTGATATAATACCATAAACACCTGACAATGTGGAGGGTGGAGCTGAGACTTTTCATGCAACTCTGATGGAAAAATATTGGCTCATGGCCTTCATGACATAACTAAAAAGAGCACAAGAAAGATGACTGCCTTGAATTCAGCTATATTTAAAGTTAAGTGGTCTTTTTCTTTGTATTTCAGAAAATAAACTGCAACCACACTGAACAATTCACACGAGGAGAAACAGTTCTAGAAGCTGACAGTATGAACTTGACCTTATCAGGACTTAAAAAAGCAAAGTCAACAAACTAAATGTGCTGAGTGTTTTCTCATAGCTCTACCTGAGACACCAATGATAACATCAGTACTTTTTCCTGAGGGAGACAAAAGTATCACATGACCCCAAAAGCATGCAGAGATGTGTATGTACCACTCCTCATGAGGTTTGAAAATAAAACTTTGGAAGTAAACATGAAGGATATAACTATATTAGATGTACTTGTAAGGTGCAAGATGCGGTGAAACTTGCTGATAAATAGATCACACATAATTTTCATTAATGATTTCAGACAAGTGGATGACAGGAATCTTCAGACTTAAGATGGATGTAATAATCTGCAACACATGCTGACTTGGTAAGCTGACTTTGCTGCTGACTGACTTTTTTTGTCCTTGCAAGCAGTGGGATAATGTTGCCAGATGACTCGATATTTTGTCCAAAGACTTCCTGTCTTAGCACCCAACTCCCCCACCCAACCCCAATACTGCTGCCCACCAATAGCAGCAACAGCCTGAGGATTACAGTGGATAAGACGGCATACACTGCCAGATCATAAATGGATGACGACACATTACTCACACATAGATGCTCCAACACTGACCATAGCAAAGAACATTTGTTAGAGAGCACTAGTGCTACCACTGAGCTGAATGTAGGTGGATTAATAATTCTTTTATAAATTAAACCAATTGAGTGTATATTTATTCCTTTAAAAAAAAGCACACTATAGTTTTGATTGACCACTGCCAATAGTTATGCATAGACTCCCAAGCAGAATTTCATAAAGTCTTTTGAACTCAACATTTTGCATCTTTGGTGTGGGTTGAAGAATTTGGCACTGACCTTTTTATAGAGCGTGCCTGTTGTGTTCCCCTACATGGCCATGTGAAAAAGGTCTTTAAAAAAAACCACTAACTGTACTTGGACATAATGACACACAACTAAATCTTATAATATAACTTTAAAAGAGATCTGCACTTACTACTACATGCATTTACTACAAGTAAATGCATGTCCCATGAAATGCAAATTATGAAGTGTTTGTAAATGCTTTATAGATATTTCAGGCCAAGAAAACTATATTGGATTACAAAGGGGGGAAAAAGCCTTAAAGCATGTGTTATACTACTTATAAAAAAGCTTCAACTATCACCTCAATGTCACCGAATCACAACGTAAGCCCAATAAGTCCTGCAACAAGATGGTCTAATGTTTTTAGCCCTGCAGACTAATGCTTCGCTCAAAGCAAACCCCTGACCGAGCTGAAACAGTTTAACAAGATTAACAGATGACAACACACTGCAAACGTGCAGGCAGCAGTGTGTGGGTGTTTTGAAAGATGCAGTGAGTTCTCCAATAAGCTTGCAGGGCCTATCTAGTGCACAAATACACACACTGAGTTTAAGTCTCGTGATGCAGCGAAGGAGTCAGGTCAGTGCTGGACACTGCCTGGCACCAGACAGACCCCCACCACCTCCCTCACCATGCTGACGCTAGGGATTAATACTCAGACTCCTGAAGTGGACGTGTGGTGGGGGCCGATGTGGTCTGTGTGTGTGGCCGTGCATGTTTCTAGGTAACTGGGGGAGGGGTTGAGGGGCGCCACCTGCTTCTTTTCAGACAAAATAAAGTGATCCAAGGGAGTATTTTTACTTTAAATCCTCATGAAACAGGCTTGAGCACCAAAACATGTTTGGTGGTTTAGTTACGTTGTAGTTGCCAACTAGTTGTGAACTACGCACCCAATCTATATAACAACTTAATTGTAATGGCAAAGATTTACTCAAGTATGACGCAGTACGACAATCTAAACCTGGTGAAAGAATACCATATATATTGAGGCAAATTTTGTACTGATCTAAATAAGATCATTTAATAACTTCAGAGTTTTATTGCACCACTATGCTTCTACAATATCCCAGGAGGGACAGACCAGACAGACTGTAGGCAGGGCTTATGCAGTTCTTTAAGAATTACTGACCACTGTGGTTTCTACTATATGGCAAACCGATTGGTATAAGACAGCAACTTTGCCAAAAAATCCTTAATAGATAACACTCTTTTAAAGCCTTTGTCATTATTTATTCAGTGGTTGCCATTTTGGTTTTTTTAAAGCTGAAAGTACATGGTAAGGATGTGACTATAAATTCATTGAAGACAAAGCATGTCCATAGAGTTTACAGTACACAAGGGTGAGCTAGACAAAAATCCTTCCACTGTTCAGGTGTCAGGAACATGGGAGCCAGTAAAAGATCGATGCAACTTTTTTGCTGTGAAACTGTTCATTTGTGGGCTTTTGGGGTTAAACTCACTTTTGGAGTCAATCTTAACTGGTCTTTTTATGAAAATGTAGCTTTAAGCACTCATGCAATGGCTTTAAAATGTTCATCATGGGTTAAGATAGCAAATTAGTTTATTTAAAGAGACTAAATAGAAATCCGCGTAGCCTTGATAATATAGTGAATAAAAACTAGAACTAATGAACAAAATTTAAAATGTCTATGAGAGCCACTTTATGCAGTGTTTTCCACTGCTTCGTGAAATGAGTTATCAGTGTCTCAAGAAAAGTAATAAAAAGATACCTTTTAGTCAGAACTGAACAGATAAGTTATGAGTTAACGTAGTATAGGTGAGTCAGAATGACAGGTCACAAGAAACCCACAGGAGAGAATGGCAGAGAATAATAAAAACTAAGAACCACCTTAACCTGTTCTGCAGGTTCTTAAATCTACACATACCTGGCAGCTTACTTTCTTCTGAGAAAGATGATACTCACACACACACAAACACACACATACACAGCCACTCACTTTCTGAAAGTATAGAAGGGGAGTGTGGGTAGTCAGCATTCTGAAGCCCCCAGTATTGATTAGAAGAGCCCCTCTGGAGGTCACCAATGACAAGGGTGAGGCAACAAGGACTCTGCAATTCTGTTTTATCAACAGGGGCTGGGAGCTTGTTTAAACCATTATCCCCTTGTTTTTCAAAACTTTAAACTGTGATTTACCTGATAAAAAAGGAAAGTAGTGTGAACCCTCAAAAACATATGCAAATTATCTCAAAGATTAAGTACCTGACATACTGTGCAAACTCAGGATGTTGATTACAGTCACATGACTACATCCTTGTGCCTACCTTTCTTTTGTTTCCTGGTGGTGGCATACTGGGACTTTTGCAGGGAGCTTGGAGCAGTCTTCCTGTAGAAGCTGTTTCTGTCTAGGGAGCCCACATATATCGGCTTGTGACCCTTTTCTGAACTGCGCCCAGCACTTGACTCATATCCCTTTTCCTGCTCATCGCTGTTCGGATATACATCAGAATCCTCAAAAGAGTGCATTTCCCTGAGTGCCAACTTCTGATTCTGTTCCTCAACCCATTCCTCGCAATGGGCCATGCGATCTTTTTTAGGATATTCCTCATATCGTGAATCTATAGACACTGACCGCAAGTCTCTGTATTTGTCTCGTAGCCTGTAGCGAGAATGTTCCCCTTCTCTGGAATTAAAGTAGCCTTCATATTTGTTGTCACGGTCATCCTCTGTCCGTCGCTCATAGTGCTCCCTTGCTTTATAGTCCTTCCGTTTGTGGTTGTAATGGTCATAACTCCTGTCATATCCTGAATCCTTGTATCTTTTATTGCTTTCCCTCTCCCTATATTCCCAGTGTTCGTCAAATTCAGAGTCAGAATGGTACCTTGTCTTACCGGTGTATGTCCCCTCACCTCTTCTGTCATATTCATCCCTGTGTTTGTAGTTTGTTTCTCTGCGTTCATATTGATCCTCATTAAGTTTTCGGTCATTGTAGTAGTGGCCCTCCTCTCTGTTTCTGTAGCGGTCCTTCTCTCTGGAACGATGCCTATCTTTAGAGTCATAATATTTTTGATCATGGTCATCACACTGGTCACTGTCCCGGTAATTGTCTCTGCGAGTGTAGGTGTCTTGATGATCATAGTAGTCTTTATATTCACGATTGCAAGAGTCTTTTTCTCTAAGATCCTGCTTACGGTGTTTCCTGGTGTCATAATACTTCTCCCTCTCGTCATACTGGTCGTTGTATTGCCTGTCATTATGATCCCTATGCCTGTATTTGTCACTGTAATCATAACCTTCTATGTCTCTGTGACTCCTGTCGTCATACCGTCCAGAGACAGGTTCGATTTCTCTATCCCAAGCATCCCTTCCCTTCCTTTCTGCATCTATTTTACTATAAACCTCTTGAGTTCTACAGGGATTGTCTTTTTCTTGTGGCACTCTCTGGTAGTCCTGGTGGCTGTAATCCTCGGGACCCTGGTAAAAGCAATGTTTTCCCTTCCATTCAGAAATCCTCAAGTTCAGGTAACCATCCTCTGATCGAGGGTGGAAGTAAACATCATGGCCTTGAGGTCCCTTGTCTCCAAATGCTGCTTTGTGTTGTTCTTCATAGTCACGGCTGGACTGGCGGCACACATTGGCCTGTCTAGCTTGGGCTTGGTTGTCCCACTGCACTGGCCATTGAGCTGGCTCATGCACTGGAGGCGCTGCAATACCACTCACAGGACCACCTATGGGAACCATCATGCCACCATGTACTGGCATAGGGAAGGCTGGAGCCGGACTTGCAATGGGTCCCTGAGGCTGAGCAAAAGGAACAACTCCATATCCAGGATATCCAACCTGTTGCTGCTGAAGCTGCAGTTGGTGTAGTTGCTGCATGTGTTGCAGATGAGCCATCCTTTCCCTTTCTCTTGCCCACTCAGCATCCCCCAACTCTTCCACACTCTTCCCTTTCCTCATTGGAGGCCCAGCTCCGTAGTTCCAATCCACTGGACCAAACATCACTGGGTTACCATAAACTACCGGGTTCTTCATGGCTCTGACGGCTTAAATCAGCCTATCGAGAGCTGATAGTTTCCTCTTCAACACGGCTTATTCCCCCTTTCCAAAGTCCTGCATTCCATAACAAAGAACTGTGTGCGACTCCACCTGCCAGGCATATTGTCACTAACTCTCCTGCTTGTTTTTCTCTGTCTCCTCTCCACTTGCTTCTGCGGGACTGCCAGCCCAAGCACCTCCCAGCCCTCAGAGTGACAGAAACATGCCCTCCCTACAGCCATCTCAGCGAATCATGGAAGAAGAGGGGGGGGGGGGGGGGGGGGGGGGGGGGGGTGTAACCCTGTTACTGAAGGAGGGGCCTCCTTAGGTTAATGATTCAGGAGTCACATGGATGGAGGATTAGCCCAGCAGCTCCTCCCATTGTTTTAACCCACTAATACTTCTGTTTGCAAGAAATTAGTCTGTCTAGTTTCTTTGAATAACTCAACAATTGGCTTTATAGACACAAATTTGCCATCAAATGCTTTACATGAAGAACATCCCGTACTTCTTCCTCTCTTCTTATCATTTTTTGCTCTATCTTGTGTTAGTTCTGACAATATTAGCATGTTATTGATGCAACTCATTCTTGACTCTGCATACAATCAGTTCAAACTTTCATGTTCTTATCCATAACTTAAACCTTGCAATTTTACCCTTCCCATCATGTCACAGAAGAAAATAATTTATCAACACATTCACATGCTTGTGTTTGTAACAAGCTTTTCTTTTCTTTTACTTCACAGACAACTGATTCAAAGAGGACAATTGAGTAGAAAACAAATGCAAGTCTAATTAAAACTTGTGCATTTTATTTAGGTATTTAGATTGAGTCAATTAGTGAGGAGAGGGACAGGTTTTGAGAACATGCAGCCTGATTAGGCGAGAGCAGCCTCTGAAAAAGTAGCTGCCGAGTGCACAATGAGCTTTTGTTAAGGACTGTCCCGCTCTCAGAAGACACACAATCTTTCTCTGTGAGAAAAAAAATTTAAGCCTATTCATAAAGCTGGTGTATAATATGGCCTGGCCCCTTTAACTCTGCATAAAAGAGGCAGGAATCAAAGTTAAAAAGGACTGCACAAGCAAACAAGTACACACATTTGGACATTTGTGAAATAATCAACCAAACTGATATCAATTCATCTATCGAATCAAACAATTTAACATGTACTTAAAAAGAAGATTTATTTAGTTTTCAATGAAAGCTAGTCTTTATAAAAAAAAAAAAAAAAAAAAAAACAGGTTTTAAATTCACTAGTGGGTTTAAAAACTGAGTTAAAAAAAACAAACAACAGGTAACTGAACAATCCAAAATATGTTTATCCTCAAACAAAATGTGAAAACTTATTATTTTGCTTTAAAACTGCACTAAACTACACTAGCAAATATTTAAATGTCATCCCCATAACACATAACAAAAGACAGGACTGCGCATAGAAACATATATAGACACTACTCTCTTCTTAGATAAAAGTACATAATTAGCAGTGTTCAACGTCTCAGCTTTCAGCAGCGCAACACCAAAACTGTGCTTTTGTGTATCTGCTGCAAGAAAGTCAAATATAGCATTCTTATCAGTGGCCATGTTTGCTTGTGCACATAAAGCTTTTCAAGACCAAGTCAACATTTGGCACTGGCAGAAAATGTGGAATGATATCAAGGAATCAGAACAAAAAATAACTTTACTAATGAGGATGAGTGAAACCATGTTAAACAGATATACCTGTGGTGTGTGTGAGAGTCTGTGTTATATATGTATGTAGCCCCACAACTTTGCGTTAACCGTGTTGTAACACTGAGTTACCCTGTCTGACTGTCTGTTTTGTTGTCTTTTAAAATATCATTTTTCTGCCAGCCCTTATAAGGACTATCAACAACAAGATGAAGTGTAGTTACTCCCTGCCTTATAACAATAAGCTTCCATTGTCTCTTTGAACATTACATGTTGAAAAACACACCCTGTAAAAGAAAGGAAACACTCGAGACCTAGTGTGTTGATGCATAGCTGCACTATGAGAAACAAGTTTTTACAAAAAAAGATCTGAATAGTTGATATGTAAACAATTCACTCACAGTCAATCATTGCATAATAAAAGTAAAGGAAGATTAATATCTTGCTAACATGTTGTAAACTAAAAGCCTTTGTGTTGACGATTACCATCTCAAACATTCTGCAGAAAACAAATCATGCCATCTTTGCCAATTTCCACATGCATCAGTGTCACAAATAACACAGGAGGGAAGAGACTGAATATATTATTTATCGCTGTCAGAAAATTAGTGCGATGAGTAAATGTCATCTATGTGGTTGATCTTTAGAGACACCTGAAACTACTGGAACCTGTTCCTGCTTTCAGGCTAATTCTCTTCATGGAAATTCATCAAGATTTACCCAGCAAGTCAACTGAATACAACAAAGACAGAAACAATAGGTATACTAATCAATAGACAACAATAGATTAACTCTATAGAGATATATTCAGAGTGCAAGGGGGTCTTCAAACAGTAATCTAATTACTGAGATGATCTTAGAGGAAGAAAACAAAAGAAAAAACAAGACTGTTTCAGAGGTCTGATATTTGCTCCTAAACAGTAATCATTAAGGAATGTTTTGAGTAAACACATTGAGCCAGCACAAATGGAAACTGGACGAATCAACTTTAGAAAAACCCTGTTAATCTTAATTTCTTCTTGAGATATGGGGTGGATATTTGTAACAAAAGGAAACAGTGAGCTCTGCAGTCAGAAAGTTAAAGTACAGCTAATGTTGAGCCGAAAGCTCATGACAATAATAAGAAGGTACTGATGCTAAAATATTGAATAAATGATAGAAACAACTAATCAAACAAATACAATCCTGAAACAAAAAAAGAGGCCCATATGAACTCTCACCGTGTGCAGGAATGCACTTCATACCTAGGTGACAATGTGCTGGGCTGCCACATGACCACATGAAACTGTTAAAGTAATCAAAGCCCATGAGCTGGATGACAGTGAACCATGTACATTTGTTATATCTAAACATTTATGAAAGTCTGCTTTTCATGCAAACCAACAAAGTTAATCTGAAGGCAAAAAAAACCCAAAAAAAAACAAAACCAAAACACTTATTTCATGCACCATTTTATCATAAAAGTACTGTTCAAAATTGAGTTCAATGAGTATCACAACCTGCCAGGGGACTAAATCCTGTCTCTTTCACACAATTTGTTGTTCTCAGTTTTTAGTCTCCATATGTTAAAGTCAATATACACGTGTTTTTTTTGTTGAAGAAAGAAATCTTAATGCCGCTTTTTGCAGCCTGACGTAATGAACCCAGATACTGTGCTAAAAACTTGCTTTGTTTTTCTGTAGCGCATCGCTGTTGGCGTTTCCCTCCTCTTTACTTTTGCAATCGCAACTTAATGCATAAACCCCAAAACAAAGATGCACAACGTGTAATCTATGGCAGTAAAAATTCATACAGATAGGAATGCTTTTGTTTGCACCAAAGTTGTCGTTTTCATTGCGCTCTGCCTTCGGTACAAACGTGGCAATGAATCCAGTGCGGACCCCATGCATCCTCCTTGCTTTGCACATTTTAGTTGCTTTCATAATTGGATGGCACTGTAGGCAAGGGATAAACAGTTTGTCTCGATTTGCAACAAACTGCAATGTCTCATACACTTAAACTTTAATGTAAAGATGTCAGACCTGTGTATCTTTGGCTCCTGGTTTCTGTACTAAAAGCAGAAATGTAAACAAGCCTACTCCTTTTCACACACGTTTTTAAAATTATCTTTATTAATATGTTACATTGACTTCCAATCATTGTGGAAAACCAAACCTAAGTTGATGCTAACCATAACCAGCTCTTTTAATTCCCACCTTACCACTAAACCATCCCAAGATTCCAGGAACGTTTAATCTCTTTAGGACAGATTTTTCATCCCCACACTGGTCCTGTTATAATCATCTTTCATTCAAAGATACAACCCTGTTCCTGCTGATAACTCTACACACTAAACATGGATGTCTTGTTTGAATCATGGAAATAAGGAGTGTTTTTAAAGGAAGTGTCTCAGAAAAATCTGGGACACAGCTCAACGAGGAAATCTGGTAAGTCCAGATGTCTCATTTTAAGATTCTTTCTATATTACGTTTTGTCCTCAGTGACTGTGTTGTCCATGAAGTCACCTGCAGGCAGCATAGAAAAGCTACTGCTTGATATAAACTAAAGCAAACAAAGTTTTATTTGTTTCGTGCTTATCTGGTTGTGTCTGTGAATTTAACCCATTCAGTCAATGGGAAACAGAAGGATTGCATCTCAGTATATGGATAAGATGTGAGGAACATAATGCCATTATATTTAACACTGGAGAGATTGGTTTATGGGCAATAATGTAACTTTATAGGAATTTCACCAAAGACTCAAAACGTTTCAAATCCAAAATCTCCCCGATTGCCCAAACATACCTTTTTAATTCTCATCCCAACATTCTTACCTTGTAGGTGCTGTTGCTCCAGGGCCAGTGTTTCCAGTGTGTAGTTGCAGAACTCCAGATTCTCCAAAGCCTGCATGCGTGCCGTCTCCTCTTCCTCCTCCTCCAACATCGCCCTGAGTTCCTCAGCCGTGCACGCATATTCCTCCATGTCATGCTCCACTTCTTGTAGCCGCAGCAACAGTTGGTACCTTTCCTCCTCCTCCCTCTGTCTCTCACTCTCTAACTCAATCTCCCTTTCCAGCTCTTGCTCTGCGTCCAGTTGGCACTGGCTTTCAGGTTCCTGCGTTGTGAGGTCACCAAACTCAGACTCACTCTCTGTGAGGATGTTTGCGGCTTGTTCATCTGGAGTGAAGAAGATGGGGGTGTTGGCGTGGGAAGTGCGAGCTGGATGAGTGGCGTTATGTTTTGGGTGTCGAGGAGGAGGTCGAGGTGCCGGGCGAGCTGGCCTGTATGCTGCTGGCGCCGGGGGACGTAGGACTCGGGGACGAGGTGGAGGAGGGCGGAGAGTTCTGCGTCTCTCCAAAGATGAAGAATTAGACTGCAACAGTTTGGAGACAGGAGGGTGTGAGGAGCCCCGGATAATATCACTTTCATCGCTGTAACCTAGTATGGAAAAGTGCCGGGAAATTGCAGTTTGTTGATTCAGATCAGCTGCACACGATGTGTCCCTTAAAGCACCAGAACTCACATTCGAGTCGCTGTAAGAAGCAGTCAAGCTTTTTTCAAATTCAAAAAGCTGCTGGGATAATTTAGCCTCCAGGTCACCGGCTGTTGTGGCTAGAGCTGCTAAGGTGATGGATGCTGGCAGGATGCCATTGGAGCCCCGTGTCTTCTGCTGGGAATGTGGTTGTGCTTCAGCAGTCGGCATCATGTCAGTTTCGCTCACACTAGCATGTCGTGACAGCTTCCGTTGTTTATGGCTTACAACAATGTTGTTCAATGCCTGCCCAAGACTGGTAGATTTATTGGTGGTAGTGGTACTGTCTGTTGTTGACCTCTGGTTAAATCTGCTTTCTTTAGACCAGCCAGGATGAGTGCTATGGAGCGTAATGCTGTGAGATAACCTGGGTTGTGATGGTCGAATGTTACCATTGGTGTAACTAGATTGATTTTTACTTAACGTTGGGCTAATATCTTGTTTAGGTCGATGTGGAGGCAGGCTAGGGCGAGGTGGGAGCCTCGGCCTAGCTGGCGGAGTGGATTTGGGTCTTTTGGGTGCGCTGTGGAATGGTGGAACAGGTCTAAGTGGCTGAGTTTTAGACGTACCCTCTTCTTCTCTCTGGCCACTGTTATTAGTCTGAGCCAAAGGACTTTTACTTTCACTCGGCCATCGCTGCTCGTCAGTTCTCTCAAAGTAGTCCAAGTCCCACACTGTATGATCCTCATACATCCTCCATTTAGGATCATTCCTTGACCCATTTTGACATAAATGATCAGAGCTGTACTCAGTACAGCTGTTCTCTTTCTCTTCTTCTGGTTCAGTAGTGTTTGTCTCATCTACACTTTTCTGCTCATCATCCTCTATTTTGACAAAACGATGTGGAAAGATACCCCGTTGCCCTCGCAGCTCCCCCTCCAGCCAACCATCTTCCAAAGTATTTACAATACGGATACGATCTCCGATATCAAAATCCAACTCGCCTGGCTCTATAGCCCGAAAGTCATATAATGCTACCCCATACACACCACCTTCTTCCTCATTTTGTTCCTCTACGATCGCTTCGTTTTGTTTTTCTTCTCTCAGAAAAACTTCCCCTTCCTCCATAACTTCCTCCTCTGTGCCTTCTTCGGCATCATAAGTGTCCTCATAGATGAATTCTTGAGAGTCATCATTTAAATACGAGCTATCAACTGACTCCTGAGGAGAGCGGAGAGGAGCCAGAAGCTCCACAAATCCCTCTGGGAAGATGCCCCGTTGGCCCTCCAACTCGCCCTGGAACCAGCCTGGTTCGGGCAGGCCTGTGATGATAATCAGGTCACCCTCGCGGAAGTCCAGCTCTTCACTAAGTTGTGCATGGAGGCTCATAAGAGCCCGGGCTTGGCCGAGAGCGTAGGGTGGGAGCTCTGAAGCCTGGGCCTGAGCTGAGCGCTCAGACAACTGTCTTGAGCGGCCTGAAAGGTTCAGCTCCTTCACACACGATGTGGGAAATACACCACGGATGCCCCATGCGCTACAACCACGTTGCCAGGCTTCCCCAAGGTTCATGGACCCTCCGGCCTCCCCAACTACAACATCGCCTGGAAGGAAAGAGAGCAAAGGAAATTTAATTTTACTACACAGAACCCATTGAAGAACCACAGAAACTTTTAGCTTCGACAATGTATTTCATTTGTTGTCCCCAATCATTTTTACATGACAAAGGGAAGATGTCAGGGATGTCAAATACTGGTCCTCGAGGGCCACTGTAGTGCAGTTTTTTTATGTTCTCCTGCTTCAAAAACTCTTAAATCAGATTGAATGGATATGCCCATCAGTTTGTTAAACTCAGCCTCAGTCTGTAAATGACCAATTTATTTGAATCAGGTGTATTAAAGCAGGAAAAGACCTCAAACCTGCAACACAGAGCCTTCGAGGATTAGAACTTGACATCCATGATTGAAGTCATAGTTTAAGTACTTAATAAGTAAAGAATTCTCTTTAAACTCTGGTAACATTTAAAAGAAATATTAAATCAATTTGTTTTTTTGGAAGCCTTTTTAATAACTTTACATGACTTCTACAATAACTGGAGAGTAAGGGATAACAGGAATGTTGTCTGGTCTGTCACAAGTCATCAGGGTCACATTCCAAAGACCTGCGGCTCCACCTCCCATTGTGTCTGGTACTGAAACTGGAACTGAGCCAGTAGCACCATGGGAAATAAAACTGGATGGCAAGTATTGTCTGTTTCCTATATATCCTCTGTTGAGGGAAATGTTATTTTTTACCGAATCCACCAAAAACACTGTCTTTATTTTTTATTATAAAAGCTCAGAATTTAAACTTAAAATAAAACAATAAATATATGATCAATATATACTGGATTCATTGTCAGTTACCACATTTGACACAACTTTTTTAACATTCCATGGTTTTAGATGCCATCACTGTTACTAAAACTAATTCTGTGCCACTTAATATTTCTACAGCTGTACTAATTCTACCAGACTTCTAGTAACGTACAAAAACAAATCTGACACATTTTATTGAAAATACAAAGGACACAGCAGTACTACATGCAAGAAAATGCTGTAAATAAAAGAACCACAATGGGGGCAAAATCAATGTGATTATATGATAAAAAAAACATCAAGAATGTAGAAAGCAAAAAAAAGTACAACATGGGCAGAATGGGTTGACGTTTGGGCTCTAACGACATCTAGTGGACAGTTTTTGAAATTGAAGACAGGAGGTCACAGGGTTTTATCATCATTTTAAGTTTTAAAGATGGCTAACCAGGCTTTCCAACAGTATATAATAAAACACCAGCTGGCATCATTGAAGAGGAAGACTTATCAACCAAACACAAATTTCCTTCATTTAATGCTAGGATTGTTTCCACACAGCTATGTCCTGATGAGAAGATGTGATGATAAGAAAATAAGGCCGTGTCTCCAGTCATCATAAAAAAAGGCTTGCTTGGCTTCCATAAGAAATTCATGCTAACTTGAAGACAGGATGTTGAGATTACATCAAAGCTGAAAAAATAAACATTTGCCTTCAGCATCAGACTGATGATGGTGATTATAAACGGAAATTATTATCTTTTTATCAATAAATTTTTTTCTTTATCACTCATTTCCATCAGTATACAATGCCACAAAACTTCTGTTTGCAATATCTGGCATCATTAAACTTTGAGGACATGGAGACAAGGCATCAGTCAACTACGAGTGTCAGGGTAAAGTTCAACACGATTCAAAACAACACAAAGCAACCAGTTTACCTCAGTGCAGCGACATCAACAAGTAGCGTTAAGCTAAGTGAGAAAACATGACCTGTTAGTTTTAGCAGTGGTACTTAACAAGTGTGCTTCTGTCTGGTTAAATCAGGCATGACATGCAAAGAAAGCTACATTTTTAGTCATTTTCAGAAAAGTCAGCATGCTTTAAGTGTCAGATAGTCAGACAGTACCTCTCTTCAGGGATAAGTTCCCTCGTTCTGCGGAGTTGAAATCATTGATGCACACATAGAGTCTGTCTCCAGGCTTGGTGCTTGGAATTCTAACCTCTTCCACAAAGGTGCTGGGGAACTGACCTAAAGACAGAGGAAAATCCCCCAGAATGACACAAGTGAATTCTGTGAAAAACATTTTTAACATTTCCAGGACAAAATTCTTTTTTTTTTTTTCTAAATAAATTTTAAATAAATGCTTCAACTTCTAATGGTGCTCCCACATTCATTCACTATGTGTTGTGGACTTACAGTCATATTAACTGCTTCTCAGAACAGGCGGTAAATTAAAAGAATGATTATTAATTAGAGTAAATGCTGTTTGTTTGCTTATTTACAGGCCCTATATAAAAACTGCCAGGCCAAATTTCTTTAGACAAATAAGTTACAGCGCATGCATAAAGACATATCCTGTCACTTTGATGCAGGTGCATATAACTATCTTTAAGGGTACATTTCCATTAATTTTCCTGGTGCACACTACAGTGGAAAATACCCTTTGTTTGCTTTTATAATTGCATTTCTTATATATTACCAACATACCTGAGCGAGAAGACACATCTTTACTTACATATATTCTGTTGATGACTTACAAACTTTGTGTGTTGGAATAAATATGGTACCTGGGTGTGAGCATTTTCTTTTAAATAAATAAAATGGTGAGGGATAAAAGCAGCCTTCTGATTGAGCTTTACAGCACTTACGTGGGACACACTTAGGTTTCAATGATGGTGTTCACACCTCAAGTCACTTCAAATGTCCACATAGCTTCAAAGTTCAACTAATTAAACTAAATCTGTCAAGTCTAAACACTAAAACCTTTAGTGTTTCCCCACTCATCAGGATATAGAATTACATTTCTACTTTGAAATATTAATACCATTCCTCAGCAAACAACAGAATCAGAATCTGTAGAGCAAATAACCAGCAAAGAACAACTCAATGTTCTTTACAGAGTGTGCACAAATTAAAAGCAAATAGTTTTAAAAGCAAAATACCATATAAATCCATATATAGATCTATTATTTTAGTTCCATTCTGGGTATCCAGAGTAATCTATATATTCCAACAAAAACAATACAAGTACTACAACTTGCAGCTGTTGTTTAGTGGCATTTCACTAATAATTAGTTTTGACTATAAAAAATGTTAAAACTGTAGGCACTAAACAGGACAGTGTTTCTATACGACACAAGCAGCAGTTACATTTTGCCTGAGATTTTTATTATATGTATGAACTCAGTCAATAAAATCAGTTTCTTCTTTCCATTAAGTGATGTATTGATATGATCTGGTTTTTTCCTAAAGGCAACTGAATAAATCCAGATTAACTTCCCCTGACCACTTCCCCTCTGAGGGATTCCCCCTTGTCGCTCAACTCGTGGACAGATCTATTCAAGTTTTCCATGTTAAAAAATAAATAAATAAAAAAATGAACAAAAAGCCCACTTCAGCAGCTCCTAAACTCTGTCGAACTCCACTGTTTGGCACTATAAAAAACAAACAGCCTCATGACCAATTCTGTGAAGAAGTAAAGAAGTGTAGGACAACCAATGGTTAGAAAGCACAGCTGGACTCTATTTAGCCTTTGAGGCACATGTTACTTGAACTTGTCATATGTGCAGGGACTAAACTCTAATCGGAAGGAAGAGGAGGGGTCTGAGCATGCTTCTGCAGTCGCTCCATCATGGGATTTTGGAAATGCACGTTACACATGTTACAGCGTTTTGCTGCGATTTGGTGGCAGCATAAAAAAACATACAGAACAATCTGAGCTGTGTTGGTGTTTTAGCTTTGCTGTGTTTTAGAAAAGCCAGACGTCAATGTGGAAAAATATCTTGTGATGAAAGTAAATAATAATTGTTATAAATAATTTTGTTATTTGTTATAAATATTATAAATAATAGTGTTAAATAATGAAGATTGCCAGCCCAGCTAATTTCATCTTTACATCCAGGCTTCTTTGCTATCCTTGATGGCCCCTTCAGTCTCAAGCTACCTTTCAATCAAACATACCATCATCTCTAGGTTTCTGCACAACCATATATCTATGATGATGGCTGTTTACCATGTGGCTTGTCTGTCAGTTAATAATCAATTGTCTGTGCAGAGTACGTTTGTTAGTATAGCTTCTTTTGGTTAATATTTTTCTACCTAAAACTCTTGAATACCAAATATTTTAGGCAACACCTTGATTGGTATAAATGATGATCACTAAAAACATACCTGTGACGCCATCTTTGTTTCCAAGCAACCAGAACTCATCCACAACACTGAGCACCTCAATGACGTCACCTGGGAAGAGTGGGAGCTCCTCTGAGACGCTGGGGAGAAACTCAAACACAGCGCGCACCACCGATCCTGATTCCATTACTCATAACCTGCAGAAGTCCACAGAAAAATAAGATTTCACCTTGATATCAAAATGAATGAAACATTTTACAAGAATAACACAGTTAGACACAAAAAGTGTATAACTTGGTTTTCTAAACAAGAATGTTTCCTAGTACAATTTAAAGTCTTTAATATGCAAATCAACAAGTGCCTCACATTGAGAGGAAACTTTTGAGATTTAAGACCAACTGAAAGGGGTCATGAGACTGAGAAGCCTGTGAAAGGAAGCAGATAAAAAGAAAGAAAAGACAGAGAGCTCTACTTAAGATGGCTGAAGTACATTCCTCCACACTCTTCTATCCTGAGGACACACACTAAGAGAAGCAACTTCAGTTATATATATATATATACACTTTATTAAACTAACTCCTACAATTTTTTATAAGTGATTTAAGTTCTTATCAAATAGTTTTTCATGTCAAAACATTTAGTTCCACTTCTTTGTTACAACATTTTCAATGCTTTTAATACTGTTGATGTTTATTAAAACTAGCTCTGTGTTTTGTCTTCAGGAGAACATGTGGGTCAAAATACAGATGAAAGAAATGTAAAAAGAAAGATTTTGTGCAATAATTTTGGTACAATAAGCCAATTTATAAGCAGATTTACAATAAAATCCAGACCTGGTCTAAAAAGAAAAGAAAAGAAAAAAAAACTCTATGGGTGCATTTACATCAGGAGAGTCCGCTAGACTGGGTCCAATTGGGGACTCGGCTTAGTTGTAGGAGGGTGTATCCATGCAAACCGAGATCACGTTCACACTGCACTTTGGTCAAACAAGCCAAACCTTTACAATAATATATCCCGATTCCCAGCAAAAGTGGTGCTGCACTGGTATTTAGCAAAAGTGAGAACAAGCCCTGCATGAAGAATAAAACTGTTGCAAGTTAAACATGGACCACAAAACTATGGCTGTTTTGGTTTTTTTTAATTTGTCTTGTGCAAGTATACTGCAGAAATACACTGCAACAATGGACGCAGTATCAACAACAGACGAGGCAGAGGACTTGTTCTGTATTTACCCACAATGCAATGCAATGTAAAATGCAGAAAGCGACTGTTTTTTTGTGGTTCGCTTAGTGTATTTGGTCCGCCTGAAACGGGCCAAGATCTGCATTTGTAGGTGGACTGAGTCTGCTTCTTTGATCCAGATCAGAATTCGTTTGGCGCACTCACAACTCTTAGGCCTGTGCCCAGAACTATGAGTAACTCCTACTCAACGTACTCAAATCAAAGTTAAACCCCAAAAGTTTAAGTCTTTGAAATTCATCATTTTATTTCAAGTTATATTATTCTTTACACATTAGATTGTATGTGTTTGAAAACACTCTACACACAGTGCATTTACAGATATACACTCCCAGTCAAAAGTTTGGACCCACTTTCCAATTACATTCAATGGAGAAGTGTCTCCAAACTTTTGACTGGTACTGTAAACACCAAAAATATATATTTCTAAATACCACACAAACACTACTGCTTTAAATCTTCTCCTTAAAAATAGTGGAAATGAATGCTGTGACATTATATATACTCATAAAAATGATGGTAAAGCAAAAGTAAGGCATAATGACAACTAAAGATGGTCCCACATAATGTGTTCCTTGCTTTGGCTTGACCGTGTCCAATCAAAATACAGCATTCAAGTGACACAGCTCTTATGAAAGTAAAGATTTCTGTTCAGCTGCTCATAATTTCAGTGAGTGAAAGAAACATGCATAGAGCAACTATTTCCCACGAAAGGAGATGGGAAATGAGAAAAGAGGGCTGCAGTTCGCCACATTCAATAGGACCTCTGTTAAATGCCCCAATGGAGCCAAGACAGGGAGACAAACAAAAGTCTGGACCAGCTAAGTACTGAAGTCCATAGAAAAGTACAGCGCATGTCAACCTGGATGAGAATAGAAGTGAAGATGACCAATAATAAAAAAGTAAAACAGGAGTGCACTGAGTATTTAAGTTTTACATGTGTGTGTGTGTTTGGGATGTAGTCTGCTTTTGAGGGTAGATTAACCACTTCTGCTTTGCTTAACACAAGTAGCTGCTGCCTACTGTGTGGCTGGTTGTGAAATGTATACCATACAGGGGTAAAACCACAATGAAACCCGAGCCAAGGCTGTACGTAATGCGAGCCAGGCACTATAAAGGCAGATGGTGAAATGCAGTGAAAACCAACTCACATAGGCTGCTACTTAATTAGTAATTTTATACAACAGTGTAGTCTAAAGAGAATCATGATCTCTTCAAGAATTAAGTATGTACTGTAGGCATCATCAAGCTTTCAAAAACATGGCTTCAAAAGTGATCTACAAATTCAGCTGATTAGGCCTGAGTAAGTTTAACCAGCGCTTATCTAATTTGGCTCCATTAATTAGGCTGTTAGAATGATATGCAAGATGAGACCAAGTATTACTGCTATTCTTGCTCTTTTTGATCATCTGCAGTTGTAATAAAATAGTTATAGTATGTGACTTAAGGTCACAGACATGCCTCTTGCAGGAGGGGTTTTTAATGAAAGAGTGTGATTATAATCTGACCAACTTCACAGCGTCGCTTGTTATTTCTGAGTAAGCGAGAGCAGTTCCTGTTAAAAGATGCAGATTGAAGGGCTTAGATGGAAATGACTGAAGTGTGCATTTTACCACAGGCATAAACAAAGATAAAACAGGACCCTTAAAAAGACTCTGAAGTGGTAAGTAGAAATACTGTCTAAGGGAGTAATCCACTGTGAATAATGTTATAAAGAAAAATAAAAACACACTTTTCTGCTGTTACTTAATTGTTGGATGCCTACAGGATTTGAGTATGGTTTTGATCCCAGTGAGCCAAGATAACCACATATTGTTGTTTGACATATTCATTTTACATTAAGTACATTAACAATCCATCCCAAGGAATTTTATTAATTTCTGACTCAAGGAAAGACATTTACATTCCCCCTCAGCTAATGTGTCTTTGCTCTTCAGATCAGATCCATTATCACACATCAATCATTTGAGTTAAACCTGAGGAAGTCAAGCAGAAAGTACTGCCCATTTAAAAAAGCATGGCAGGAAGTCGAACCACAGAAATACACAACGTGTAGCAAAAGAACTTAAACAAAATTTTGAGATTTGCACAGCGCTTCTGTCGTAGGTTGCATTGCTAGTTTCAGCTGTGAAAGTGCAAATGATTCCATCTATGTGTCTGAGTTGGGTTGGTGTGGAACCACGATCCAATCACAAATGGAGTGGTAATATGTTTCAAGGCTTTACATTCAGCTGGGCAGAATTAAACTTCCTGCTTGCTTCTTTTTCTTGATACCAGAGAAAATGTTTCCAGCACAATCTAAACAAGCTTCTTAGTTCTAAAGTCATCAGTGTTCGTACACATCATAAAATTTCCTCAGCACTGTCTCCAAAAATACATTAGCTCGACTGACAGCTGCGAAGAGGAACTGAAATGTTTAATTATATGATTTATGTGAGAGATTTTCAAAAGGAGACACTGGTGCATTAAGTCTTTATACGCTTACAGAGGAGGCTAGGGGTGGGAGGTTTTGAAATAAACGTAGCAAAAATAGTGAGGAAATTTGTGGTTGGTAAATAATTTAATTGTTCCAACAATATTTTTTCACACTTTAGTAAATGAGATCCTACTGAAAAGTTGTTGTTTTTTTGTTTTTTTTTTAAATTTCCCTTCAAAATGTGCCACATTTGTAAAGAAAATGTTTTAGTGTGGTGTCTATAAAAATCTTGCCAAATCTTCTCTGCCAAGAGCTTATTCTGCTACTGACCCTTGTGTTTTTAGCATCTGCAGGTTCTGATATTTGGGTGTCAGATTAGCAGCCATTGTGATTATGTACCCCACCAGGTACAGATGATGCAATGGAAATTGAATACAATAGATATCAAGATGGGTTTCTGCAACCAGGGATAACAAAACTAATCTCCAAAATGACAATGTTTGCCCTTAGAGAGCAGAGTTTATCGGAGAGTTTGGTAGTAGAGAGGACTGAATGGCCTGCTTGTAGTCCTGATTCAACTCCACTTGAACACTTGTGGGATCAACTTACATTTGTGGCAGAGCGACCAACACAACCACAATGTTTCAAGAATGGAGTGTCCTCCTCTAACAGCGTGTGTGACCAAGCTGATAAAAGATAAGGAAGAGTTGCCAGGCTATTGTGGCTGTGTATGGTTCTTCTACTTGTCATTCTGGTCCCCGTTTGTCCAGTAAGTAAATTGTTAAATTACCAGTATCTCTTGTTTGTTAAGACTTCAATCGTCCAATAAATGAATGAAACAAAAGTCATTTGCAGAGTAAGCTGTTTGGTTTCAGCAGAGAAGGCTTGGCAAGTTTTTCATGAGTGCAATTGTCAGATTCAACTCCGTCTGTCTTTTTGACAAACGAAGATTTATTGCCATTTATTGTCATTTGTTGTTTATTGTTATATTTACAGTGAGACACTCTGAGCCTGAAAATAGTCATACACAGTAATATTACAATAAATGCATTAAAAGCTGTCATTACAAGAATAAAAAGAGATAATTCCATTTCAAATTATTTTTTCTGCAGCTCATCCAACACTACAGCTAACTGTAAAAATACCACCTGACCACAGAACCAGGACCCACAAAGAATTACTGGGCCACTGACGCTTTTATACAGTTAATCCAATCCTCAGATCTGTATCCAGGTAGACAAGCTACTTATCGTTATTTCTGGATCCTGGGTTTGTCAGCAGCCTCTGGGCTTGCTGACTTTTTCACCTTGGTCCAGCAGAGGACCACCCAGGCTTCCAACAAGATGAGCGAGTGCATCATGACAGTTTATTCAGGGGCCGAAGTCTGAGTGAAATTTTACCAAGCACAGCTAATAGATTTTTAAAAAAAAACAAACTTTATCATAGTAAAGTATAATATTAACTACATTAACAACTTTTTTAATCTTATTTTTGTTGACAAATAAAAAAAAAAAAAAAAAACAGGGAATTTATTATGAACTTTTTATACAATAAGTCCTCTGGACTTTCAAATTACTTAGCTTGTATATATTAAGGTAAAAGTACTTTGTTTCACTGTCTGCCCACCTCATTTTCTTCCTTCTATTCAGCAAAATCCGCTACCACTAATTACCCTAATATTACTAAAGACCAGTAAAACTGTTTACAATGATACTATACTGACAAGGTGCGATACTGTTAGTACTGAGAAGCAAAGAAAATAATTGACCTCTTCAAGTCTTTGTTGAAGCCTTATATACATGTTGCAGCATGTCAGTGAGTCATTTTGACTCAGCAGCATCAGCTGAGCGATTCTTTTGTTTAGATTTGAACAAGATTTCCCTCACATGACAGGCAGGTGTGGCCAAAGAAAACATTTATATCAGGAAAGTGTTGCAATTCACTGGATTATAATCAGGTGGAAGGACTAACTTAAGGACAGGCTCAAACAAATTAATACTATTTCCATACTGGTTATACACCACTTCATACGGTGCTAAAGTACAAGGTGCACTTTGCACACTGAAATATCTAGTTGATGACTCAGGTGTGTCCCTTTCATGTGATCATATATTATATCAGTTCTCCGATTAGCAAAGAAAATTTGTCTTTCAAAACCAAATCTTGGACACAAAACATGATACAAAACTAAAAATATTTGACAGGAGCAAATGGCCACTGTTAAATACTAATAATGCTAACTCAAAGTGTGTGTAGGCCCAGTGTGTGCCACTTGGCACTGTCCTGGAGAAAGTAACAGGATTACGACAGACAGCTAAGTCAACAGCTGACACTCACACACAGGCAGACATCCGCTGTATACACACATCACAGCTGACAGTGGGACAAAGCACCAGCTGTCTGACCAGGGACATGGCCCTGAGACATCATCTGGTTTTCTAAACTACCCTTGTATATGTGTTTATAGTTTAAAATGAGCATGATGAGATGAGACTTTTATTAATTTTGTGCATGTAGAGCAGGGTTAACGCTGGCCCTTGGGGGCTGATAGTCCTGCAAGCATTCAAGCATTTCCCTCCTGCAAAACACCTGACACACATCAGACTTAAAGGAGACACGTGCAGAGCTTGACACCAAACTCTGCACTAGTCTGCTAATGAGCATTATTTTTTTTATTTATTTTTTTTTTTTTTTACACCAGAGCTCCATTTGAAATCAGAAAGATGTTTTTTTTTTTTTTATTACAGCAAGAATCTGTAGACTCGAACTTTCTGCAGAGAAAAAATCTCACATTCATACGAGCTAAATCTTGAGCAAATTTTTCATTTTCTTTTTTATAAGCTTTCCCCAAAGCATTCTGTCAAATGTTGTTGATCTCAACTAAAAAGATTTCCAGATGACACTGAAAGAACCATCGAACCCTTCTCTTAAATCAACCCATAATAGGCACACAGTAATGAAAGCATGCATGTTTGCATTTATTTAGCAGATTCTAAGATTTATATGTAAACTCAACTATTATTGCTTTTTTGTTTCTGTAATATCAAATATGAATAAGTCAAGTATGTAATGTATGTACAAGTATGTAGCAAATATGATGCAAATGTGAAAATGTAACTTTTGTAAAGCTAATTGGCAAAACAATTTTTAAAAGTCACGTAGGACTGACAAATCAGACCATTTTACTGATTTGAGATGAACTGAGCTGAAAATAAATTAAAATTAATTAACCTTAAAAATCCCCAAAAGATAAAAGAAACTGAAGAGAAAAATAAGTTACCTGCATAAAAATGAAGTCTTACTGCCTTTTTGACCTTGAATAACTTCATAGAAAGTGACAGATGTATTCTGCATACTTTCACTAACAATCTAACACGATGAACTTGTTCACCTTTACTACAGCTGAAGGCCATCTCAGTTTTTTGTGTTCAAACAAGTAAAAGTAAAATGATAACTGAAGACCGATGCTACTGTGAGAAAGAGTGGAGGAATAGGGATCTGCTGACTGTATCTTCTATTGAACACAGGGAAACAAACAATAAAGCCTCATCCTCATTATCTGTCTGCCAGCCAGCACGAGCCTCGTGTTGAAGCACAACCTCCGTGCCATTCAACCTATTCACATGCACTGAAGTGGCATGCTGGCACGTCCCTGTCTGTGGATATCCACACAAACACACAGTGGCAGAATCCTCTCGAGTGGGCTGAGTGACAGCTGATGTCTTTTGATAGTGATTGTTTACACAGCGCTCATGCTGTGCAGCAGTATGGCTCCCACCCTTCCAGAATGCTGAGTCCACTGAAACATATTCACCTCGAAACAACACAGCCAAAGCAGGTGGATAGCCAGTGGACAGTTCTGGATATTAAAACGGAGGGGCATCTGTTTTATCCCTTTTAACCGTCTAGTCTTTCAACGCATGTGGTGGGAGGCGGAGAAGGCTGCGACTAGCTGGCAGTTGTCAACACCAGTCATGTGTTATGACCACAAGTTTATCCAGTCTGTGCCACAGAGACTCCCAAACACATGATGACATAGCCACTTGAAATATCAATGACACTTTTTTTTTTATTAGCAAACAAATCCTGAAACCAGAAACTAATGCTTGGCTTTGTAAAGAATAAATAATCTCTGCCATACACTGATTACACACTAAGGAAAAGACTAAAGCTTCCATTCAAACTTTTATTAAACAATAATTTTGAACCATCCAACCAAAATATTTAGTTTGCTATCACATAAGAGAGAAAATGCAAATGAACACCCCTAACAATGCATATTTGTTTATTCAGTTTATCGGTCAGTCACCTTGTGGATCACACTGGGCTGGTAGTGGCTCTGGCTCAGGTGAGGGACAGCAGCTTGTCTTGTGATCTGACGGTCTGCGGTTTGAGTCCTGCTCCCCTACACTGCTGCAGCCTCGAGTGGGACACAATTGCTCTCTGAGGGCCGGTCCCAAGCCTGGATAAATGTAGAGGGCTGCGTGAAGGAAGGCATCAGGCATAAAACATGTGCCCAACATTTGACTGTGCGATGATACACTGTTGCAACCACTGAAGTGGGACAAGCCGAAAGGGAAACAACAACCTTGTGGATCATAATAATCATTCAACATGTCAATTTACCATGTAACAATTATGGTTTAAATGCAGCTTAAAGCTGGTTTGCATGTCACACAGAAAGGCTTTATCTGTCATTGCTCTACTAAGCAACATGCAAATAGACGGACTATGAGGAAAACAGCTCATTTTTGCAATGCATTACATTCAGATGAGGCAGCACAGCTTGGCCTCAGCAAACCGTATAAAAAACACATCTGGCAAGCAGAGAAAAACATCTTAAGATGCCAAACTCTGTTGAAATATTTGATGGAGCCGCTCTGTTGCAGACGTGTGAATACCAAATTGAGCACATAGAGAAGGAGGGCTGAAAGACACATAAACTTCAGGCAAACGCAGCAACTAGAGATTCAATGCAAGTTACCACTATAGTAGAGACTACCTGTCAGCTCACATTAAGAAATGGAAAGATCACCTTTGTATTCCTTCTTCTAGTCATTTCTATTACTAATTTATCCTGCTTAGAGATACTGGGAGGGTGAAAATGATCCCAGCTATTATAAAACGAACGTCTGGGGGCCTTCCCTTCAAACTAGCCTGAATGAAAAAAAAAAGCATCACTATGGTTGATTATATCTGACCAAAACTGTCCAGAACTGAAAACTGTCAGTATACTGGCTGTCCTTAAGACATACGTCCTCTTTGACAGTAGCTATGATGAAAATGCTATGTAATTTTCCATGAACATCCAGTTAGCTTGATTATACAGTAAAACCAGTCATTTTGGCACTGGATTGATTTTTGCTTCTTTAACTAGATCATAACAAAATAATCCGAAACTAAAGGACTGAAATAGATTTCCAGCAACCAACTTCTTCTGTAATACACTTAATATTCTCTTACCTTTTACCTATTGGGGTTTAGAAAAAATAATAAAACGAAGAGCTTGTTTCTAGTCAGTTAGCTGCCTGTTAGCTTAGC
This sequence comes from Telmatherina bonti, assembly GCF_933228915.1. Taxonomy (NCBI): domain Eukaryota; kingdom Metazoa; phylum Chordata; class Actinopteri; order Atheriniformes; family Telmatherinidae; genus Telmatherina; species Telmatherina bonti. The sequence continues at coordinate 15,146,981 of NC_136630.1, read as the reverse complement.
TTAACATAAACAGTGGAAACCTCCTCTTTCAAAGGTAATAAAATTATTTTTCTCTGTGTTGTATCTCATCAATAGACACTATGTACCTACAGGAAGTTCTTTGGTGAGCTTTAACTTTGATTATGGTATCTTTTTATGTTAAAAGCACAAAAAATGGAAATATTTAAACTCTTTTTCATTTCTCTGTGTGACGTTGTTATGCTAAGCTAAAAAAAAAAAAACTGCTGATGATGCTCTCAAACTGAGTTAACAGATGTGAAATAGATATTAAAACGGTATGAAGCAGGAAAAAATAAGCCATTTATCAAACTGTGAAACGAGCCCTTAAAACTTCAAAACTGCTTGTTTGTCTCAAAGGAAAAGTGCATTATTCACTTTTTATTGGCTTCAGGTGAGGAAGAACTCAGAGGAGCCCAAAAACCATAACATGTTTTCCAAACCCATTTCCATTTATGACTGCAATATTATCTGGGGATGCTGTATCAATGTACAGGAGATTATCAGTGAGAATAATCACATCCATTATTTTCAAGAGTTTTTTTATTACAGAAAATAGTCCAGAATGGTTTCAGCAGCTGGTATACAGTCACCAGGATATGCTGCAAAAATTATGTTGACTTGACAATGTCGTGTTCATAGAGCTTCCAGGATGGTGAGCAAGAGAATAATTTTTTATTAAAACATCTCATTTACAGCTCTACAAGGTAGTTTCTAGTAAACATTAAGATGACTGTGCATATAGAAAGATGTCTAAAAGTCAACATAGAGGTCCAACATAGGCAGGGTCAAGTCAACTGGACTTAGTGTCGTTTATTCAAGATATTTTGCTCGCATCCAGATGAGCTTCTTCAGTTCTGATAGTGTCAGAAGGAGAATTTCATTAAAGCAGCCAGTTTACGACTCTTTGCTGATTGTGACTCACCTGACATCTGGTTAGAGCGACCATCATAATTTCACTCGAGACCAAGTCTGAATAGATGACGTTACCAATCTTATTGGGAATGCAGCAAGAAAAATTAAAACCAGTTCAATTGACTTGACTCAACCTATATTGGAGACCCTGACCTGGATGAATGAGAACCCACGCAGACAACTAAACAAGATATTCTTACAGCCTTTATGCTTGACCCACTACTTATTGCCTAACTGTGATGTCAGCACAACAACAACACTTTTTTTCTTGTCCTTTAGATGCACTTGACTTGCTGTGAGGTTCCTGCTCAGGAAAAAAAAAACTAACAATCTACAATGCTGGGCAATTAAACAAAAACAAAAAAGGGTGTGCTCCTTCTCTGATACACTGCAGAAACCATAGAGACTAAATAATGAAAATAAACTTAGTTAATGCATCAGCCGTGCTGCATATTATAGGTTCCAAAAACTGGAAGATGTACAACTGAAAAACAACAAAAAAGAAAAACTACCGCCAAAGCACACCATGTTCCAGCACATGACACCATGCACGAGCATCTGTTTTCCTTTTTGTCTTGACAGGTATAATTCATGACAAGGAATTCCCACCTATGGTCCCCTTCACACCAATCATCTTCCACATTTCTGTACATTAAGGGATTATTCCTGTCCTGATTCCTTTGCACAAATAAAATGCATTTAAAGGGCCAGCTTATGCTTGGAACTGACTTCTGTACATCAGCTGAAACCTTTCTGACAGTAGGTAATAAGTGGTCATTGCCTTTAATAGCTGAAAGGAAACCTTCAGGAAAATTCCAAGGGCTGCTGCTGAGGGAAAACCCTGGTCAACGCTGGGTGCGTTCTTATAAAACTCTTTTTGGCTCATCTGTACATGACTTAAATACACATCTGTCTTCATATTTTCATTCCAGCATCCCTGCAGCTTAACTCACAAAGACGTCACAGAAAATGTTATTTTTCAGACTCTATTTAATTCTGACCTCTTCTTACATTCCATAACTCTCCTGAGTCATTTGTTTCTCCATTCCTTTCTCAAGAATACACATGTTCAATATCAGTGGCTTCTACTATTTGACACACACACACACACACACACACACACACACACACACACACACACACACACACACACACACACACACACACACACACACACACGAAGTATACATGCACTGGGTGGAACCGCTTTTTCGCATAAACATTTCCACCGTGAGGAGAACAGCTCAGATGCATAAACTATGAGGCCAAAACTGTGTTGTCATGGGTACAGAGATCTGTTTGGACAGAAGAGGCTTCTCCCTGAAAGGACCCAAGAGCTGCCCAAGGATATGCCGCACCCTTAAAACACAGCTCAGCCCTAATAGTTTGCATATGAGCCGTTACATAAAGGTTCTCTCGCATGGACTCGGATTATGAGTGCAGACATCATCAGTTCATGGAGAGCAAAATGTGAGGATTTTTTTAATCAAATAAACAAACCTCAACTTAGGAAATCTTACATCCTCTTTGCAAACTTTTTGTAAACTTTTGGGTAAACTGAGGACATCTGTGAAAATGAATCTGGTGCTGACACATGTCTGAATTAATCCCTTTGGACACACCTTACTGGGCCTGACCTGGAATAATCCAAAAACAGGACTGTAACATGAACTGTGAAGGAATTCAGCAAACTTTTATAAAAACACTGAAAGTATGTGAGAGAAAATGAACACAATTACAAGGTTAAAACAAAGTTTATTAAATGTGCAAAGCCAAACCAAGTGTGGGGCTTCTTGATTGAGAGGCATTCATTTTTATTTAAACTCTAAATTAAAAGCTGTTATGTTGTGGTTTGTTGTCAACCTGTTCTAAAAACCTAAATGTGGAAGTCTACTCATTTGAAAAATCAGAAATACAACACAGCCTATTCATTTCATATGACAAGCAAAGCAACTTCAACAGAACAGCATTTCCTGTTATAGCACAGTAACATACAGTATCACATTACTAACTCTGCCAACACCAGCAAAGGTGTGCCATTATGATAGATGATGTATAAAATCCACAATATAAGCAGTCCCATCTCAGCATTTCCACTGTGGAACTGAGGTAATCCTGACAAACATGAACAAAAATGCATATTCAGACCTCTAGGGTTTAATACGTGACAAACTAAGAGACCAATCCCTTTACCTTGCAGGCTGGGATTTTTCAGAGTTGCTAACAGCAAGCAAGCTCTATCTAACATCAGTAACAAACTATTAGAGGTTTGCTGACAGAGTTAAACAGAGGAGTCGAGAGTGTTTGAGCATGCAGCCAGGACAGAGGTGAACATAGCAGCAGGACCAATATGCATATTTGCATAGAAAAGCATTAAATTGGGCAAAAAGTGCAGAACTGCTTCTAATTGATTTCAATGCAAAAGAGTTCCTTTTTATGAAAATCAAAGACTTTTTGCAGAGCTGAAATAAACTTTGGGGGTATCAGGGATTTAAACAAACACAGCAGTTCTCAGTTATCTTATCCAGTGGCAATTTCTGGGTGAATTGTTGAACCTTGGTGGAATCCTTCTTTGTTTAGGCTGCCATCATGCACGACTCCACTTTCTGTCCCCACGGCCTTTCTGTCCTAACTTGTCTTTTATGTTTGGTCTTGAAAAGAAATTTCTGTTGCATCAGAAATGTCTCACTACATGATCTCAGAAGCTTGGATTTGTTGTTTCAACATCATCAAGCCAAAATTACATCGGCGGAGGGAAACATCCTGAACATATACTGTATCTGCATGCACTTGTATGCCTCACCTGAGTCTTTGTATTCTCTGATCAATTTGCTGCAGTAAATTGCAGCATTTCACTGCAGCTTTAAATTAAAAAAACATCTCCCACCTTTTCCTGTCAATTCACCCATGCTGCCAACAGCAACTGCAAGGAATTCTGTCATTTTTAATATCTGAGAAATACCTCCTCTCCAACGTGATGGCAGATTATGTAACTGGATGGCAGAGGGAATTTATTCTACTTCTTTGAGTCATTTTCAATAATGCTAGCATGCTCTGCTTAACATTCTGTACTGCAGCTGCAGAGCAGAGTGCTTTTCTTTAGTTACAATGACAGCTACAACACAGTTATTATAAACTGCGTGCTGCTGTTAAACTACAAAAAAACTGCAGGATTTATAGAATTTACTGGGAAAGCAGCTGCATTGCTGATTGTGTGAGATGTTACACATGCCCATGTACGCAAACTTCTCACGTTTCTCTGTCGCCAAATGCTGTTACATGACCCTGTAACTATAGCGTTCAATAATTCAGCGTGAAGGATGCTTATGTGCATCCAAAATCTTGACTAAACACTAACACAGAGCAAGTAAGACAAGAACAGAGAAAGAAACCTCACACTTGATTAGTGTTCTTGATGCAAAGAAGCAGCTCAATATGACTCAAATGACAGCAAACAGTTATGCACATTTTCATGCAGAGTGCTGGTATACAAGAAAAGTGCTATCTGGATCCTTGCAAAAAAAAAAAATGCTAAGCATTTTCTGTGTGAATGCCAAAGTTGTGTAACTCTGACACTGCAGCAGAGAAGCAGAAGCAAAGCAGGAGACATCCCTGCAGACTGCAGCATGGAAACATGCATTTATAAGCTCCAGGCTGGTGGGGCGTCTGAAAATTAAACAAAAAAAACCCTGATGCCCACCCACATATGTGTTTCTGCTGAATTCAATTAGGTAAAAGTGCTAAACTAAACCAATAAATAAACGTTAAAGGAGAAAGGATGCTGCTCATTGACTTGTTTGTATTACTAATGTATATAATACTTTTTATAGCCAACATCATTTTGTGAAGTTGCCTCCCTTTTATGAACAAAATGAAACTCTACTTTGACTGTGCAAGGGGAAAAAAGACTTGATCAGACTTAGGTACAGGTTTAGGCATGTCTAAGGCTGGTGTTAGTTAAGTAACAGAAACACAGCTCAGTGTGATCATCTGTTTCATTTGCTGGAACAGCTGACAACAGAGACCACAGGTGACACACAGCAGGGGGATTATTTGGTCTGCAGCACTTGTGTTCATGGCCATCACCCATTCAGCTCACGTCATTAGTCAGTAAACCTAACAGTTGTGTATTCACCCTGACACTGCCTGCACAGAGGTCTGTGTGTAGAGGATAAATCATGTGCAAAGGACTGCTACCGTATGTCAGGCCATGACGGGCGCAGATTTCATTAAATTAAGTTTAAAAATAGAAAAGATTAGTGCTTGGTTGCGCTCTGGTCTACAAAGGATAAACTGTAGATGTAAAAACAATGACTTATCACACATCCATATCACATGATAGGCGCTCCTCTGGTTTAACTAAAGCAAAAGTTTGGTTTTTCATGCCTTCCTTACCTGTAAAACTGGTGGTATGGTGTCTTAAAATTGTGGGATCAGACCGTTAGAGCCAGTCAGACTCGATATCCAACTTCTCCAGTCCTGCTGATGTGGTGTGGTGGCGGTGTTGCCTCTCCACGACACAACTTTTCAACACGTCCCACGTCTTCAAGGTGTGCGCAGGCTTCTAACTTCCCGGGAAATACACGCTGTTCTGGCGAGAACGTTAAGAAAGCATAACGTGAAAGTGCCACGGAGGTCTTGGCTGGCTGTGGGTCTCCGTACAACCAGCTGTCATCACGTTAGACACGGGAGCAGCCAAGCCGAGCAGCACTGCTGCGTCTCTCCATGCCTACACGCACAACAACGCCACCCACTTTTCCCGAGGAGACCCGAGGCTGGCCCGGCAGATGCCTGACATAAAAGACATAAAATGGGTCCAAACGTTAAAAAATTACCTTTTTAAGTTTCAGTGTACTTGCGTTACTATTGAATAAAACGGACATTGTTTATGTGCATCTGGGTGGATAACAAATTATGGAAAAGAGATAAACATATTTACCCATGTTTAGTGAGACCTTCTTCAGAGCCACCCAGTATAATAATAATAGTAGTAGTAGTAGTAGTAGTAGTAGTAGTAGTAGTAGAAGGGACCCTCGTTAACTAATAATCATTGATTATTGTCCGTATTTATGCTACGATTTGCTTAAACCTTAAACACTGACGCGTGTGTTAAAAAATAAAAACAAACTAACAAAAAAAAAAAAAACAATGTCTGACCAGTATTTTCCTGAACAAATGACGGTAAGTTCCATTTAATGGAAATAATGAAAGTAAAAAAGAAAAGAAAAGAAACTGAGGAGTAGTTAAGAACAAATGGAAAACGTTATTATTCTAACTTGCTTATTTTCTCTCAAATAAATGCAAGCGCTTGCCAGCTTCTTCAAAAATAACTCAAACAATCAAACTATCTTAAAATATCAAAAGGAGAGGCATATCAAACACGCCCAATGACATATAATCCACACGATGCTCAAACAAAACGTAAAAAGGTCACAAGACTCAGACAGCCAACAACACTTTAAAAAAAAAATCACATTTCTTCCAAATAATAATAAATTAAAAAAAATCTAGATTAAATAGAAGCAATATTGACTAAGAAAAACAAACTCAAAAAATATACAAAACTCGAGTGTAGAAAAATATTTTTTTTAAAAAAAAAGATACACAATGAATTGCATGGTATATAGAAATGAGCAAAGATGTTACCAACAGCCAGTCATTTATAAAGTAGCTAATCTCATTTCTGTAAATGCAAAATCATGATCAAAACGATCCACAAAAACCTCATAGATCCATACCTGGAGCTTAAAGAGAAGAACAACTGCACCCTGTATACAAAAGATGTTTTGTTTGTCATTCAGCCAGTATGCAGGACAAATTATTATTATTGAGAGTACCTTTGTTTCACAGTCCTTCGTTGTTAGTACTTCTGCATTCTTGTGTTTAATCAACTAAGAGTTTGAGTATTTCTTTCACTCTGAAAACTTTTTCGCAAAATAAGTAAGTGAATCATATCTAATTTTTCACACTGTTTGAAATATTAATTGTCTCCAGAAATATGGATATTGCAACATATTTTGCTCAACGTCTGGGTTGATGACCCTGTAAGATTAACATGATCAGCATTTTCATAAGACATGTACTGTTGTTATTCACTTCATTGGACCAGTATCAGAATTTCCTCAATTCATTACCTCTTTCCTCTGCATGTCAGTACATTTTGAGGCCATCCATCCCACCACACCAAATAATGTTCACAGTAGTTTCAGGAAATGACATAATCTGAATTTGGAGATGTGATTTATACATCCTTCTTTATTTAGCATCAGTTAGGTAAGGTCCTTTTTTCTTGTGCCTTTAATTCTCCCTGTTAAATATCGGTTGTAGGTTTGATTTTATGCTGCTGAAAATCTCAGGAAGTCAGGAATAGAAGAAAAAAGAGCAGTTTTAAAAATATGTAACAAAAATATCTTTTATGGCTGTCACAATCTGTCATTTAGAGACAATTAAATCAGTGTTTAGAGAAACAAAATCATAGGTGCTGCACAAGGGATTATATGTTTGCAAAACCCTTTTCTGAGCTGTGCTTATTGTGTGTTGTGGTGTGAAACACAAATGGTAGTTTTTGCTGCGTCTGCAGTAATGATGGCTTCCTCATGTGATTCTGTATGTGCAGAACAAAAGCAGGAAACAAAGGTTGCCGGATGCTTTGCCTTCAAGTGGAAGGAAAAGGAAAAGATACAGGAGAGGTCAGGCAAACACATGAAAACCAGCTAACATACATAAACATACTATACCTCGAAGAAAGATCCTCACACAGATTCAAATACAGCACACTGTAACTATTACTGAACAGAGTTAAAAATAGACATTAACAGAGGATTTTAATGTTTTATCTGCAACATAGCTCAATCTTTTAAACTTCCCTTTACTAGTGAACAGTTCTATTAACTAAATTTAGTTGTATTTACCAAGTTTTTATGCTACAGTTTTAATTGGCGTCTTGTTTATGGTTTATTTTAGGTGCATGAAATCATTACTGTTAGCACCAGATCATGAAGCCTTTGAAATGAAATAATGCCACATCTGATATCAGAAAGTCCAACATTCTGCATGACTAAATTACATCTTATTTGAAATAAAGCACACAGAGTTAAACGGTTTTCGTATTTTGCTAAGTCTGTACAAGGGTGTGACAGTGAGTGTGGATGAGGAAGGTATGACAATATATAGAGAATGTGTTCTTGTATTTTAAAAGAAACATTTTGAAAGTTATACAACATCCCTGCTGTTTATTTTAGATAATAGTATTCTTATAACTATTAAGGTCCCCTTTTCATGAGATATGTATCTGAATCTGACCTTAAGCATTGTAATTGTGCATCATCTCAATAATTTACATCCTGCAACTTCCTGTATGCTTGAACTATTAAAAAAAAACTTCTCCATCAACTCTGAGTCAGTGAGTGTGGGTACAAGTGTAGCACTGTCAGACTACTGGTGGGCTTCATTGACGCCACATTTTGCCAACTATACATAACTGCAAGTGCACCCTCTCGTGAACACATTCACATACACACACACACATACACATACGCACATACACATTAGGCTGGGAACTCTCCAGATTTGTGTGAAATGCCGTCCTTGTCTCCTTTCACAGTGTCCACTTTCATCTGAGGGCAGTATGTGGGCCTATTGTTGTCTTTCAATATTGTTACCCATTGAGTGTCGCTATAAAGCTTTTCACATATCATACAATAATCCTATTGTCTCCCCGCTGAGAAACATCAACTTTGATAAAGTGTGAGTGAGCGGGCAAAAGATGAAAAGGCTTGTGTTCAGTTATTGTAGTTACTGGGCAGATAGTGGAACTGACGTCAGGAACTGAGTGACTTAAAGATCATTATTAATGATTATTATGAGTCAGTTTTATTATGATGTTAGGCTTCATGACTCATGGCTAATATTACATCAAACCTTCACAAAGAAGCTTTTTACCAGTTCAGAAACATCAACAGAATTAAGAGTTTAGTCTTCCAGAAAGACCAGGAGAAACTTATCCATGTATTCACCTCCAGTAGACTGGATTACTGTAATGACCTTTTAGCATGACTTCCTCAAAAGAGCATTAAACATCTGCAGCTGATCGAAAAAGCTGCTGCTACAATTTTAACCACGACTAAGACATCTAGACACATCACACCAGTTTTAAAATCTTACGCTGGCTTCCAGTTAGTCACAGAAAAGATTTTAAAACCCTGCTGATTGTTTACAAATCCTAATATCAGTTTAGGCCGAGAATACATCTGTATGTTCAGAGAATGTAAATCAAGCAGAGCTCTTAGATCCAAAGCTCAACTAGTCCAGAGAGAGTCCAGACTAAACATGGAGAAGCAGCATTTAGCCGTTATGCTGATAACAAGTGGAACAAACTGCCAGTAGAGATTAAACTTTCACCAAATGTAGATACTTTAAATCCAGGTTAAAAACATTTCTTTTCTCATACGCATGAAATTTGCAATGTAACTTTGAAATGATTTGGCTTGTTGTCTTTGATCCTTCTTCACACCATCAATGGTTTTAATGTTTTGTGGACAGCACTTTGAATTGTCTTGTGCATAAAAGGTGCTCTGCAAATGAACTTGTTTTACCATGTTTACAATGTGGCACTTATTTATTCACAGCGTTTAGTTTGATACGTTACAAAATTTAAAAGGTAAAACTTTACAGCGGCTGTAACTGGGTCTCATAGGACAGGTAGAGCTCCTAATTTATCGTCTATGTTTGGTTACTTATTTGACTTCTGCATTCTCATAAATTCATGGAGTGCTCTCCAGTGTGCGCTTTTCCTCCTTCCCGTGCGTCAAATAGGAGTTATTCCTGTTCAGCAATGGTTGGAAATGACACAGGAAAAACTCATTCAGGAATTTCTTGCTTGTGACTCCATTTGTTGGATTCTTTTATGGTTAAAGAGCATCAACCATGGCACCAAAAGAGTCATGGTGTTTACATCTTCTATTGTTCATTATCAGGTTTCTGCCTCACTTTTGAATATGGGATCATATAAAAGCTTCAAAATGCTTGGAATGGAATCTGCACATAAGGAAAGCACAGATCAAAACCATAAAAAATATTAATTAATTCATTCATTCATTCATTCATTCATTCATTCACTATTATAGTGAATGAATTATCCTAGTCCATCGTAGGGCCAAAAAAATATATATATTATTATTATTTTTATTTAAGATACTTGTTAAAAGATTGAACCACAAGATCTTTATTTTGGCAGAAGTGTGATCAAAACCAATATTCTCAAAGATGGCATTTTTTTCTGAATTTATCATTATGTGTAACCATCATAGAAATTTGAATGGGAAGAAGAAACTATGACATGTTAATGATGTCATACTAAGCAGCATGTGTTCCCACCTCCAGGAAGCCAATGCTCAGTCTTGTGACTTCAGCCTGATTGGCATGAATCATCGACACAAAGAACAGCAGTACAGTACGTAATAGAGATAATCTGTCTCCAATCTGCACAGACTACAGACCGTGCTCATGTTCTCCAATTCTTTTCCTGTTCTGTTCACGTAAACTTCACTGAAAGAGGAGAAACATCTTATGCTTAGATAACACAAGTGTCCATCGATGCACTTGTGTGGAGATTTGTGTGAAAATGCTGGTCATTTTCTTCAAAGAATGCAATCATCTTTTAAGTCAATCAGTGATCTAAAAGCAAAAAATGGCAACAATACCATCATAGAACCACATATGACATCATTTATCACCGTTTCCTCTAAACGACAGCCCAAAATCTGTATATTAAAAAACAAAACCCATCACTGTCTTGAAATGATCACAATGAGTAACAATTTGTATCTTGTTTGTTAATTTTCCGCTGACTGGTGAATCATTGCATCTCTGCAACACAGACTAATACTTAACAGAAGAGTTGAAAATAGCAGAAAGCCTCATGAAAAGGGACAAACATCCAGGAACATATGGTCATTTATCAGTTCCACAAGGAATTGCTTCTTTTTTTGCTGTACAAGAGTGACATCTTCTGCATGAAGCTTGAAAGTTCTGAATTTGAAGTACATTTTTCTTTAGTTTGTGCAATGCAGGATAATCGTAAACGATCAGGTTCTACATTGAGGGATCCAGTGTGGAAAAAAATTTTGGTGCCATTGTTTGAGGAAATTTCTCCCTTTAGAGAAAAGTTTCATAGCCAGTCTTCACAATCTCATTCTCGATGACCTTTAACTGTACAAAAATACTTGGACTGAAGCTGGACTCAGTGCATCAAGAGCCGCAACGCACAGACGAATCCTAGACATGGATGGAAATGTCACATTCCTTGTGTCAAACCACTCCTGAACCAGAGACAACATCAGAAGCATCTCACCTGGGCTGAGAAGAAAAAGGACTGGACTGTTTCTCAGATGAAAGCGACTTTTGCATTTCATTTGGAAATCAAGGTCCCAGAGTCTGGAGGAAGAGTGGAGAGGCACAGAATCCATGTTGCTGGAAGTCCAGTGTGAAGTTTCCAGTCAGTGATGTTGTGGAGAGCCATGTCATCTGCTGCTGTTGCTCCACTGTGTTTTCTGAAGTGCACAGTCAACACAGCCATCTACCAGGAAGTTTTAGAGCACTTCATGCTTCCTTCTGCTGACAAGCTTCATGGAGATGCTGATTTTTTTTTTCCCAGCAGGACTTGGCACCTGCCTACACTGCCAAAGGTACCAAAAGCTGTTTCAATGACTACGGTGTGACTGTGCTTGATTGGCCAACAAATACACCTGATCTGAACCCCATAGAGAATCTGCGGGGTATTGTCAAGAGGAAGATGAGAGATATTCAGACCCAACTATGTAGATGACCTGAAGGCTGCTATCAAAGCAACCTGGGCTTCCATTACACCTGAGCAGTGCCACACTCTGATCGCTTCCATTGCCACGCCGCAATGATGCAGTAATTCATGCAAAAGGAGGCCCAACCAAGTATTGAATGCATGGAAATGAACATACTATTCAGAAGCCTGACATTTCTGTTAAAAATATCCTTTTTTTCCATTGATCTTATATTCTAATTTTCTGAGACACTACATTTTGGGTTTTCATATCTATAAGCCACAATCATCAAAAGTTCAAGAAATAAATGTTTGAAATGTTTCACTGTATGTGTAATTAATCTATATATAATATATGGGTTTGACTTTCTGAAATGAGTGGCGAAAAACTTTTAAACTTTTTCATAATATTCCAATTTTCTGAGATGTACCTGTTCTATATTCAGCCGCAATGATTAATGATTGATCGTGGCAATATTTATTGATCAAAATTCTAACCAAGATCATTATTTTACTCACAATAAAACACTCAAAAGCAGATGATCAACTTTTGTTTTTTTTCATAAGAAGTTTCTTCAGGGGTTGACATATAATTGCTTTGATAGAAATATTTTGCATTTTTCAGAGAACCTTTAGGTTTTGGAAGGCTGTTTTGAAAGACTACAAAAATCTTTAGAAGCCAATAAACAACAAAAAAAGTGCTGACTTTGTGAATATGTCAATCAATAGACTAATCAATATCAATGCCAAATAATAAGTCTTTATATATTTTATGGTTGCAATCTGGTAAGAAGTGCACCAGCTTAACCCAGAAGAACCTAGCATAATATATATGATACATACAGTTTCTGTGACATTTGGCATCGCTCTATGGAACAAACTTTGCTAAAAAATACTGTGGAACACAATCTCATTTTTGTCCTCTGCCCTTTAATGGAGAAAGTGGTACTTTTTTATATTGTATTTTGTTAAAGGGACAAATAAAGATCTTGTATTCAAATAATTTGATTTATCTGATTATTTTTTCATGGGTTGGGTATTTATGAGTTAACCTGAAGTTGTTAAATTAAGTCTCTAATCTTGCTTCATATTACATAGCCCAGGCGTATGGGAATGAAGTATTGTGTTTCACCAAGAAATGGCTGCAGGAATTCCAGATTCCACTTACTGTCCATTCAACTTTCAGACTGTATGTACCGACAAAGACTGTAGACAGAGCAACAAGAGTACACAAGAAGGTATTGTAGTTCTTATTAACAGCAGATGTGCAGTCCAGATGTGCATGAAAAGGTTGAGATTTTTTTTTTTTTTCCTTTTGTGGGGGGCCAGAATGGGGTGAATGTTGCTCATGGTAGTGTTGATAAAAAAACATAATAAAGAAAAGCATGTAGGAAGACATTACCTGCTGCATTCACATACAATTAGACATCAATGTTTTTTTTAGGTAAAAAGTCTGTTTATACTGAATAGTGTTGGAGTTTATTATTTAAGTGGCCCTGGCGGGACCAGACACATTCTAAAGGAGGTGGGGTTTGGATGTGGGGGGGGTGGGGGGCAGGCCATCTCTTTGTGCAAGAAAGTCTATGCAGCCGAATTAATGTCAATTAATGTGTATCTATTGTGCAAGATATGCAGCTAAATTAATGTCGCTATTGTCCATTCAGAGAGCTCATATTTATTGCCTACTTACGTAGCATATCACATAGTTTTTGACTGCTACATTTCTTTTCGTTAATTTACATTTAATTCTCAATAGATTAGCTTAGTTAATTAAGTTAAGTTTCTACTAAACATTGGAGTTTCATCTGAGTGGTTCTGTTTGAGTTTGTATCATACAAACTCAAACAGAACCACTCAGAAAATCATACAATACCAATTAATATGACCAACAAAGCAGAGGCTGACTGTAGGGGGATTGTAAACAATAATAATAAAAACATTTTTTTAATTTTTGTTTTATTCAGTTGTCATAAAATTGTTGCAATCACAATTTTTAAAAAAGTTTTCACATACAAGTGATCTATATTCATACGTATCGACACGGTTACATAAATACACCGAGCTTGCAACATTTATTTTAATACAGACACACAGTATAATAAAAAAATAAAAACAAATGTAAGCATTTGACACACGCACACACACACACACACACACACACACACACACACACACACACACATACACATTCACACACACGCACGCACTACCCTAAAACTACAAACTATATCATATACATATATCAATGATGTAATTGGTTTGTATTTGCATGTTTCATGAGAGACTTTGAGTGTTTGCATGTGTGTTTATGTTTGTGTGAACTGTTGTCTAAATTATTGTCCGTGTCTCATCTTGGGCCGAGCTTCGATGGGGCCTTGTGGGAAGAAAGGTTCTTTTTGCCATTGTGAAGCTTCCCTTTCAGGTTTTGTTTTGGAGCTGTTTTCAAGTAAAAATGAAGCTGTAAAGGAAAGAAACAGAGAGAGGAAAGGTATGAGAGAAGGTGAGATCATAGAGTACAAATAAACACAAAAATGTACTGTTAGATTTCTGCTTATTTTCTGCTACTTTGGTCTGATACACATGGACACAGACCTGTGTGGCCTCAGCTGGTCCCACCGTGACGGTGCTGGTTGAAGGAAGGTAACCTATGGCGGAGGCTGTTACTATGTAGGTTCCTGGCAACAGAAGCCTAAAATAGTCTCCATCCACCCCTTGGGGGAGCACATATGATAAAATAAATTAATTGGAAAATATTTCATTTAGTCCATTCCTGATAAAAAGAAATTCACAGTAAAACAAATTTCCTTTATTCTTTTGTATTTTTTTGTGTTAATGTATCATAATGAAGGATGTAGTTTTTACATAAAACAGTTACAAGTAAAATATTTATCTGTCAAAAAAATATACAAGTTCAAAATGCCCCCAAAATGTCTAAAAGTGAAATATTAAACACTAGAATATTTTTCTACATGCAGTTCCATCGTCCACCACAAGAGGGAGTCTTGTTCCATTTGAATATGGGGACTGTCAGCGTTTACTGTCTTTTTGAATAACCAAAAATTTGACTGTTTCTCAATTTGTCGTTTTCTCCCCGAAATGTTTTGTATGCATTATTTCACCATGCCTTATTCCATTCATCATAAATGAGTTGGCTTTAACTTTCCTAAAAGGGAGTGTATAAATTTGACTCTTTGCTGTTAAGTTTATGTCACCCTCACACACAGAGATACACATGTAATTTATTTAGACGCAAAAGTTGTAATTAAACCAAGTTATATGTTGCATTTCAGGATATTACCACATTATTTAACACACCGCTAACTGTACTAGGATTGATGACTATGAAGTAGATATTTATAAGAAGGAGGTGACTCTTACCACTGGTCACATCATGGTTGATGCCAGCCACTGAGATCTCAGCGTTGCTGATAGGATTGTTGTTCTCGTCATACACCATGCCTTTTATCCCATGGTGCACCTGAAAATGGAGAAATGTTACTTTAGGTGTCCAAGCTGTAATTACATTATTCTCTTTCATGGGCTATTACGGTAACGGAAAGTGTTGATAGTTTGTATCATCCGAAGTTTTATGGAAAATACATTCCTGTATACGCATACAGGTAACTGTGGATTGCAGTGGAGCAATAAAAATCAAATCATATCAAGTTATAAATTACATTTCAGAGCCAAGTTTCCAAAGCATTAGACCTTGTTAACCTTCCACAGACTGCAGCCCCTTCCAACTTGAGTTGTTTATCCAGCCCTGTGGAAAAATGTATTTCTGATCCCTGCTTTGTGGTTGAAGTTCCAGCGGGATAAAAGCACATTTTAGCTGTTAGCTTTGCCAAAGCCCCTTTATTTGTGTTTAATGGAAGGTAAAAGGTAATTTTTTTGCATCACACAGAATTTCATGTTGCTTATTTGTAAAGACTTTGTTCAGGAAATTCTTAAGCATTATGTGGTATGGAAGCTTTTTGACAAGCTGGCTCTGAGATTACAAAATCATGTCTTCAGGACAAGTTCTCCAAGCTTCTTGATGGTCATTTCAAAGCTTTTCTTTGGATGTTGGCTGTCTTTTGTTATGTACTCTGTCAAGACAATCCTACACTGCTTCAGTGATGTAGCAGACTGGGTCTGGGGAGGATTCATCACTCCATTCATCACTCCATGTCCCCTGATCTCCAGTCCTAGCTCTTTTCCCTTTTTGGCACAAGACAGAAAAGTTGATAATGTTGATAATGAAGCTTTAATAAAACCCAAATAAGGTCAGTCTGCTCTCCCTGTTTCTTATTGACAGCCACTCTTTGGAAACCTGGAGACCATTTCAGACAAAGTTTTTACAAACAGTAGATCAGGTGTTTCAACTTTGGGTGTTTTGGTAAGTTTTCTTGACAAATGATTCCTAGGTGAAAGTTTTGTGGGTTTACAACAAAGAAAAAAATGCATTTCTAGTCAGGAGCAATAACTGGAGTGAACTTAAGTGGGAAAAGCAGCCAATGTAAAAAAAAAAAAAAAAAAAAAAAAAAGATTTTTGAAGACCAAAAGGTTTTTGGAACTATTACTCAAGCAGCTTCAAAAGATTAAGAACAGCTGGATACTTAAAGGGGTGGTTGAGACTCTTTTTTTGTGTCTGCATGTACTTCAATCTGCAAAATCTTTTACTATGATATCTGTGTGTTCTGACCTGTTCCAGGTATGAAACCAAAGCTTCTCGGTTGCCCAGCCACTCTCTGGGCAGCGCTGATTCAGGAGGAAACTTATCACAACTCAGCTCCAGGGTGATCTCAAAGCAGTTGGTGTAAAGGTAGTTGAAGTCTTGCATGCCTAAAAACCAGAAATTAGAATAGCAAATTAATTCATTCACATTTTTAAGGCGTCACTTTGGATTTTGTCAGGAAAATCTTTACAAAAAGATCTGCTAATTTAGGATGATGTTGTTTTTGGCCAAATATTTAACTGAGCCATCTGAAAATCATTTACTTCTTAAAAAAAATATTTCACTTCACATTAAGACTAAAGTTTCAAGGTCCTTATTTATATTGGCAATGCAGCTTTGCCAGTGTGAGGAGGGTAGGATCAAATGTAACCTTGTTGACCATGACACAACACTTCGAGCAAAATGACTTGTTAAAGTAAACATAACACATTCCTACTAAATGAGATGTGGTCTTTTTTTTTTCATCCAATTCAAAAGCTTGCATGACTCAACTAAGAAGCTCCAAAGATTCACATTCCAATGAAGAATCCAGAAAAGCCCAGACCTTTTACACATCAAAGAAATGGGTAATGTTATTGTTTTACCACAGATTCACTGAGCTGAAAATATGCCCCAGACAGTCTGATGAATAAGCAGCCTACAAGAATTCAAAATGTTGAGAGGTTTCCCACGTACGAGCCAGACAAAACAAGATGAGGAGTTTAACTTTCCTGCCTAAATTGCATAGATATACAATTTCAATCAAATCAACCCAACAACAGGAACCCATGGGAAACAGAAGTTATAATTAAATATTGTCTGTTTAATTTGCTTTACTGTAAATGTAAATAATTTAAGAACTTGTATGGTACTGGCAGGTATAAATTAATTAATGCCTCACAGATACTCTTATTCTGGTGGTTTTTAAAACAAAAGAAAAATGTCAACACTAATGGTATGCAGCAAATTACAACCATAGTTTGGTTCTATAATGAGTTTAGTTCTGACCCAGCAATGAGATGAGTGTGCCCAAAAATTTATAAAACTTGAAATTCCTGTTCCATTGTTTGATTAGGTAAATTATGATGAATCTTATATATAAAAAAAATAAACTGTGAAAGTAAATGTGCCTGAGCTTATGTACAATTTGGTTTGAGTATCCATTGTCAAAAAGAAGTATTTATTATCTTATTACTGTTTCAGATTTTGATCACTTCACTGTAATGAAGTGAAGTAAAATAAACATCATTCCACATAAGGATGTAAAATAAAATAAAAATAAAAATAAAATAAATAAAAATAAATAAAATAAATAAAACAAAAATAAACATCATTCCACATAAGGATGTTTCTGTAATGATGTTTCATTTGAAAATAAGGCAGCTGACTCAGTTCACGTTCAAAAAGAGGCAAAGACTTTCCCAGCTTCATAAACATTTAAATGACCCCTCACAATGCATACCTTGGTAGCTAAACTGAAGGGTGAGTGGGTGTTCAGCTGTTTGTGTGCAAGGGTGAATAGGTTAAAGGGGCAGGAGTAGAGTGCAAAGAGTCAGTGAGTTCACAATGACAGGGGAAAAGCAAGCTTGTCAGGGCATTTCATTCATACTTAAGTGCCCTCCATGATGCAGGCAGGTGGGATTGTGTTTGTTGGAACAGGAATGATAATGGCTATCCTCCAACCAACACAGGAATTTTACATGTAAACAGGCAAAAAATCTGTTTTCTCTTTATGGAAGCAGTGGTTATTATGCAGATGGTCGTATGAAGAAATCTGTCTGTTTTGCGCATTAATGTGCTTAAAACTATGATTGACTCTCCTTTGGCAGTAATGACAAGATCAATTGTAATTTTGTACATTATCCAAACTTCCTTTTATTTTAAAAAGTCAGACCTTGCATTGTGTGATGTTTGTTTACTGACATATTGAGGATCAATATTTGCATTTTTAATTTACATATTAATTGTTATCGAAAGAAGAAAACGTGGTTATGTCATGGCCAATAAACTGACTTAGAC
This sequence comes from Telmatherina bonti, assembly GCF_933228915.1. Taxonomy (NCBI): domain Eukaryota; kingdom Metazoa; phylum Chordata; class Actinopteri; order Atheriniformes; family Telmatherinidae; genus Telmatherina; species Telmatherina bonti. Next base: position 15,128,559 of record NC_136630.1, on the reverse strand, counting down.
TTGCCAACACTTGGATGAGTTTGCTCTCATTTTAAACGTAGTTACTCTCTGAAGCTGAATTATAACAATTGTAATTATTACTACTTGATTTCTCTCATTTACTTAAATGTTATTGAAACAACAGAAGATACAATGTAAGCTATGTAATATAAACAGATACCTTCCTCTCATTTGTAATCAAACTACTCCTAAAGTTAATTAAATGTTTTTTTTCTTTTTTTTGTACTTGACATAAACACCTTTGTTGATCTCGTTCAGAGTAACAGAGGTTCTGCTTACCTTTGGACAGAGAGTACCAGCTGGCCCCGTTGGTGATTCCCTCATCAAAGAAGTCTCCGCAGTTCCAGCCCTTGTGCATCCAGCTGTGAGCGTACGAGTAGGTCCTCGCCAACTGTCATCACACACAAACACATATGGGCTCAGTCAGCCTCATGTTTAGTCCTACACACACACAGTGATGAGATCAGATGTGTATAACATCTGGGAAGAATTTTTAATCAGCAGCACACCTTCCTGAAGATCTTGTCATCTGGAGTTGCTGAATATGTGTTCCTTCCTCGAATGCGAGGGTCTCTTGACTTGTCAAAGGGGTAATTGGCAACTACAGCTCCCCCGTGGAGATTAGCTGACAGGACAAAATTGTAGTTTTGCATCCATTTTATGACTGCGAAGGTCTCTGGTTCGACCTGTGAAGGATATGTAATAAAAACTCAGAGAGAATGTAACTTTCTATAAATAAGTATGTGAAACATGAATACTTGGGATCATTAAAACATTAAGTCCACGGTGTTCTCCAAAATACTTGAACCTAAAGCAACATAAAGTCTATAATGCCATGTTTTAGAGAAATTTATTTGATGGAATGACCCTTGAGATGTACCATCTCGTTTTCGATGGGGTCCAAAAACATAAAACAATACATTATAATCAACAATTACACAAATTATACACAAAACAATATATAAGATACAGACAAAACAAGACAAGACAAACTTGCTCACTCCTACACCTCTCGGTTGTCAGAATCAGTCATTATTGAACATGTCGCAGAATTGTAAAGAAAAAGGCAATAATATAAAGAGCAATATGAGAATCAATTATGTTTACTCATTATTATTTTTTATTTTTTTTATTAATTATTAATATTATTTTTGTTTTTATTATTAATTAATTGTTTGTTTTTTTCTGTTCTCCTTTCTTCTTGTCTACTTACACTGGATTCCCCACTACACAAAGTCATGACATTCCTAGGGATTACAGTTGAACAGCATTACAATAATGATAACAAAAAATAAATACAATAATAAATAAATGAAGAAATAAATGAATACATAAAAAATAATAATAGTTTTATTGTCTATGTTTTTAGTCATTTAGATTTGCATGTTCTGGTTCTTGGTTTATCTTTACTTCCAGTTTGCTATTTTTATTTTTTTCTTAGTCGCTAAGTTTAGTTTTGGTTCTTTTGTAAGCGATTGCAAATGTGCATCAATCAGAGACCTGGCTTCTGTGACCGATTGCTACAAACCTCCAGCACATCAGCATTCACCTTCCTCACTCGATTTTTTCTTTGTTAACTCCAAGGCAGAGGTCATTTATTTGATGCCATTGGTTTATATGTCTATTAGAAATATAACTTAAACTATGTTGATGGATTTTGAAAAAATGTTCAGGAATTTTCTGAAATACAACAATGGCAAGTGATTAGATTTTGAGGGGTGATCCGGATCACCATCCGGATCCAGGAATATTGCAAATGATTCTTTATTATGGTGAAAAACGAGTAATTTTGCCAGTAATGTCATTTCAGGGCTATGAGCTGCTACTTTTTTCACATGATTTGAATACAGCAGCTTAAATAAGAACGAGCATGTATGGATTTTACTGGCTAATGAATCATTTTGCAGTTCATGCACACACACTCATAATAGAAAACACACAAAGAAATGCTTATGATGCAACCCTCAAGTTCAAGGTGATCAGAAAAAAGGAGGTAGTACATGAGTGTTTGCTGTAGGTGCAGATTATATTCAGATGCGTTATACCTGTATATTCAGGTGCTCCCTATAGCCTGGAAATTACAATAGAGGTTCTAACACAGAAATAATGGCCACAATCATAAGGAAAAAGAAAAATTACAATAACTTGGTGAAGGTATGTGCTCTATAAGTGCCAGTCCTCCAGGATGCTGCTCTCCATGGACTATACTGGTTTACCAGTGTTTTCAGTACCTTGATTTCTCTAATTTGTCTAAATTGTTTGTATTCCGATGAAACATGAATTTAGATTGTCTTTGCTGACACATAATTACAACAACAAAAATAAATGACATGCATTAAAGAAAACCCACAGTAAAACATAATGTGAAATAATAATTAAAAATCACACAAACATCATCAGAGGGTTGAGATCTGCTTTTCATAAGGCCACTAACTTCTCTGCTTGGATGCTTATCTGGACAAAAAACTAATTTATTTGCTCATACATACAGAAAATTCCTCTGTGTTATTTATTTATTTATTTTGCATTTGTTGCATTAAGGTATGTGGTTTCATGGTTGAGCAAGAGAGTTAATTCTTCGATGTCGCCCAGTTAATTATTCTTCAGCAGCAATTACAATCGAGCCATTTCCTTTCTCTCCATACCTCAGTATAGCCAGGAAGAAAACACAGCAGACATTTCAATAGAAACATAGAATCTGCAAACTACAGTAACACAAGTCTGCCTTTTTGTTGATTCTTTAATCTAAAACTGAACTAACTTATTCAGTTTATGCTAGATGGCACATGTAATTCATCCCTACAGAAGACTTAAACCTTGACTAACACCATTTATAGACTTATTCCACATAACAATCTGCACACACACTGAGCTGTGTACCATGTTTGCAGACAAATTGTGATACATCTCCTTGAGCATAGTATGTAGGACAATAAACACAGTCTGCTGATCAGTGGCCACTGACCTTGAAAACAGCAGCTGCTGTCAAAAGCAGGACTTAAGGTATTTGTGAGTCTTTAGTTAGACTGGAACATCCTTTTAAGAAAGAGCTGTCTCCATGGTGTCAATTTAGGTTAAAAGAATGTACACAATTGCAACTTAAAGAATACTGTCTTATCTTGAAGATATTACAAATCCATACATGGAGAATCACTTAGTGGTTAAAGCAAACTTTGGGTTGTTTTTTATGCTTGGTGATGACGTCTGTAGGCTAGTCAGTAGACACATTTTTCAAATGTCTTTCCTCATGATGGACGTTAGCTCAGAAAAAGAAAAAAAATAGAAAGACAAATGCTGACAGGGACTGGAAAAAAATGTATACATATTCAGGTTTGAAATTAACCATGAAAACAGATTTTTTCAGCCAGCAGAAGGACTGCCAGTTACTTCCAAAGTTATTTCCAAGTTTTTGCAGAGCCAATGATCAAAAGAGCATCCTTTTCATTCGTTAATCAATATATTGCTGAGGGTCCAGAAACAAAATGCATTCAGAATTTTAATTCGGTCTGACCAAATTAAAATTCTGAATACGAAAAAGTTCCTCATGAGGAAAGGGCTTAACCTTTGAAAAAGTTCCTCATGAGGAAAGGGCTTAACCTTTTTGAAGTGGTTTTAAGCAAGAAGCAATTTCTTCTTTGTTTTTGTCAGCGCTGCTTTGCTTCTCACACATGGAAGTAACAATGTTATCCCTGTTTTCTAAGTTCTCACTTTTTCCACTCAAATGTGTGTTGGGAAAACTCAAACAGTAATCTTTGCATTCAGGGGGTGTCATTCCAGTCACATGACTGCCTGCTGACAGGGAGACACAACTGTGCAACTGTTTTAGCCGCTTCATTTATGCTGGGTAACAGGATAACAGTCCTGTTGATGACATGCTGGCCTACAGGTTCAGTCACGCTACATTTATTCATTCAGCTAAGTGATTGATATATATAATAAAATTATATATTATAAAATATTGAAGAATTACTATAGGGAGAAAGAAAATTTTTGGTCTTTGCTTACAGTACAACTGTCTGATAAAGTTTTGTGTTTTTTTCTCAAAGCACATTAACTCACCCTGATCTGAAAGATTGTTAGGATTAAGAAACCTACATATATATATATATATATATGTATATATATATATATATGTATATATATATATATATATATATATATATATATATATATATATATATATATATATATATATATATATATATATATATATATATATATATATATATATATATGTAGGCATGTAATATATAAATAGATATTGATAGATATAGATACAGATATAGATTATATATAGATGTAATCTATATATCTGCATTTTCTGTTCTTTGTTAGACTTTTGCAAAAGCGAATTTCTAAAATGAACAATTACAAGGATTTTATTTAGGATTAACAATTAACCAAAAACAAAAACTCATTATAACAATAAACCTGTCATTTATCAATATATCCAAAGAGAATATAAATAGGAAGCACATGACTAAGCAAAAATATAGAAAATAAATCATTGAGAAAAGCAAATCAAGCAATGCAAATGGCAAATAAAACAACAGGTCTTTAAGTTCCAAATGATTTATTTTGTCTATGATGATGTTACAGTACGTTTAAGATGCAAGTGATATGTGCAATGATGCTGTGCTGCATCACGACTGCACGCTAGTATTTACACTAGTATAATTTCTGCCGTAGCACCACAGCAGTACAACAACCGCCGCCTGCAAAATCATTTTTAACAGCATGTTCAATCAGTGTTTGTGTAATTAGACTGACATGACTTGAAAAGACAAGAACCCTGCCAATAATCACCACGCTAAGAAAAGGGCCTGTGGCTGCGGTTGTGCACGAGCCACATGCACCCAGTGTGAAGCCATCATTAAAGACAAACAGCTGCACTTAAAGTCTCTCTTAACCAGATAAATGAATATTTCATAGCTTCAATTGGTGTTAAACAGTCAACTGCCTCTAGATTATGGTCTGCACCTGCTGATAACAAACTATAAATAAACATACTCAGTCGGAGCTTTATTTCTTTTCTTAGGCGCCATACTATTAACTTTAACTTTATATCCCTACCAACAACGCTGCAAGTCTGTGAATCTATTTAAAATGCTTTAAATTGTGGCTGAAACCAACACTGTCACTAATAAAATTGATTTTAGATACTTAGAAGGGTATAATCATTGTCTGTGTGGTACATTATATTTACATACATATAATACTATGCAGGCTCATTTCAAGGACTTCAAGGAAAACAGCGGCCCTTTCAGAATCTGGAGAAGATGAGATGAATGTTGTCGAGACACCCCCAAGGATCTAACTTTAGTATACTTGAAATGTGCTTTCTAGCAGCAATAGTTTAAAAAAACATGCTCTTATATTTCACTCCTCTGTTCATTTCACACATCAGTGACCTAAAATAAATACACGGTGAACTATAGAGGCCACTCAAAAACCAAAAATGAAACCATGTGTTTCTGACAATCTGAACAATACATATTTCGAAAAGTCAAGCTGCAGTTTGTACTCTGAATGAGTGTTTCCCGACAGCGGGGGGCAGGCACACAAGTAAAAGAATCCGTCTTTCTGGAAAAGAGTGTACTTTTCATAAAACTGACTTGGCAATGTACAGATGACTTTGAGTAAAATCACAGCTTTGTCAGCTATGCGGTGTCTGCCAGTAATTCACGGTAGCAGGTAACAGTTACACTCTGACGTCAAAGAGCCGCTCAGCTCCACTTCACATGGAGGTGACAAAAAGCCAAAAATGTTTAGTGGGACCTGAATGTCTTCATATGGAGAACATACAACCTACTTGGTGATATAAGCTAGAATGAAAGAAGCTTTGTTCTTGTAGTATCCTGACTTCTAAAGACAAATACTCATATTTATATGTTAGAAGACACTTTTTTTTCCAGATTATCTGGTTTGGGAAGCAATGTTTCAGTTTTACCCTTCTGCTTTGTATTATTTATACACTTGGTTCTCCAGTAAGACAAGCAAATGCACCGATCCAAAAGAGTCAGACTGTTTAAGCATACCATAAACATTCATAGCATGAAGCAGAAAGCCTGTCACGGAGATTTACTTCTTACTGTTTGAATTTATGGAAAGTCTCTTTTTATTCAGCTAGCTCTGGAATGTGATTGTGTGTAAATCCCACCAATTTCTTTATGTCAACCAAGTTAAAGCCAAGATAACTAAGCTGTGCTGCACTTACTCATTATTCAGTGCGCACTCACACAAGCACGACGCACACACCCATCCATCTTCCTCACTCCCTTTTTCTTTATCACCTATGTATGAGCTTAACCACATGTATTTGCACTGACATGGATATACATTTCCCTATAAGACTTGAGACACACATATATAAACAGGGTGTTGTGCATGTGCATCCAGGAGCACTGACCTGCTTCTCCCAGTTGTCTGGCAGAGGAAGGTGGTGGTTTCGTCCATTAGTTTTTTCATAATAGTACATAAGTGCATTCAGGTCTGGAAAGTTCCGGTTCAGATCCATTTCTCTGGCGTTCCCCCGACCCACCAGATAGCCATTTAACTCTGGACCCTGTTGACACACAAACACAAGTGGAAACTCTGGGGTAACCTAAGCCTTTCCCAATACAGTGACATATTGATTGCATTTTGGTTTCTGAGGTTAGGTTCAAATATTTTCAAGTTTCATATTGCTTGGAAGCTGCATAGGAAAAACAATTTCATGATTACCAAGCCTGCAGAGACTGATTCAGTAAAATATTTTCCAGTATTTTTTTTATAGACTTGACCTTTTGGTTCACAATGAATTATTCAGACCATTTCCAAAGACTTTTACACACAATTCATCCAAAAGAAAAAGCAGACTGAGTGAGTTTCTTACAATGAAAAGCTTTTGAAATAGCACATTAGACACAACATTGAAAACTTTCTTTTAATGATTGAGGTTAATGTTTTTGCTTTGGTGTGAAATGTAGTGTCTATTATAACATTAGAATGACTGAATTCTTTATCCAGACAAGCGCTTTTATTCAGCAATATCAGCAGAAAATGTCATCATTGTGATCAAATACTTGCAGAAACTATTGCTTTCCATTACCTTGAAATTAGCTTTAAATTTTAAAATGCTAAAAACATGATATGTTGAACATATTAAACTTTCGTAAATATCTACTAATCATCCGCTTGTTAGCTTATAATGTGAGCATTGCCAAGACCCTCAATGCAGTGAAGGAGATTAAATTGTTGGTAAATTTTTCTCTCTTACTTGCATTCTTATGCACTGTATTTTATTACAGTTGAAGTGCCAATTATATCCTCTGCATAATGCATATGACAATGAGATTGGACCTGTCATGGAGCCCTTATATTGCATTATGATTTTACATCTAACTTCATTAACTACCTAATATGTATCTGCATTTTAATATGTAAAAGGACATTATTATACTCAAAATGTATCTGGCTGCAACACTTAATGTTGGTCCTATCTCGGTCATAAGCTGTGCTCAAATGTGCTTGTCAGACATTTAATAGTGCTTTTAAAGATTTTAACTATACTAAAGTACAAACTCAACAAGTATAGTAAATACTAAAAGTATTGTACAGAATCTGTCCCCTATATCAGTCAAGTATGGTTCCTCGCAGCATATCAGACAAGATCTGATGAATGCTAACGCTAGTCACTGCCATCTAGCGCTAATGTTTGCTGCTCCCGTTGAGAAAACATGTTAACGAATACTGGTTGGTTTATCTATTGCTTGACATAAAGAACTTGGGAAATTATTTGTAATATTCACAACAAGTCATTTTTATAGCTTGAGTTGTGTAAACAGTAAATAACTATCTATACAGATAATATTTTAGTAGTAATAATGAACGCTTTTGAAATTCTTTTGTCCAGACTTAAGAAATGGGTCCAGCATGCTTCTAAAAGAAGTTTGTTACCTTTTATTTATTATTATTATTATTATTATTATTATTATTATTATTATTATTATTATTATTATTATTATTATTATTATTATTATTATTTTATTCTATTTCTATTTCTATTTATATTATAGTTCTTGGTATGTTCGATTTGTTTTATTTCACAAAATGTTAGTGCACATACACACAAAAGATTTCTTTTTACAAATCAGGGAGCCTGGACAACAACCAAGATTCAGTAAGTTCAAAAACTATGTTTTCTATAGAAGAGAATAATTTGCCAATTGCCAGTTAATCACACAAAAACATGACCTGAAATGACCGAATCCTGTTATTCTTCTTTTTTTGTTTCCTCTTTCTCGCTCCTTCTGTCTCTCTCTGACACACCACAGAGGTCTTGTCTGGTTAACAAACTGCTAAAAGAATGCTCTGTTTTCTGTCAGAAATGATTGGCAATACTGTGTGCACATCTGCATCTAATTTACATCTGTAACAGTTGCCATGGTGTCCATTTCTGAGCTGCGCTTTGTCATTTGTGTTCCTAATAGGATGCAGGAGCAGGACCTTGTACTTTGGCACTGATTCAAAAAAGATCACTGATTTTGCTGACATGTTTTTTTTTTCCTTTTTTTAGACAATTCATTCCACAACTTTGGCACCTCTCACAGCATAAGCTCAGTTGCCTCTGTTTCTTTTTTCATCTTTCAGACACAGATAAGAACCTTCAGTAAGAAGATCTCATAGTGGGAGCAGACTTGTATATCTAGCCATTAATGTTAAGTATGCTGATGTTAGTAAGTTCAAAGGACAGTATCTAACTGCAGCCTTGAAGTGTATTGGAATTTTGTGTTAAAGTGTTGAAATCTTCTCAAAATGACCTTTTATCTTAAAAAAAGGTTGTTTCAAGTCATCCTAGAACAAGTTTATTGATTTTAAATTAAAAAACAAAGAACCACTTCATTGATAATGCATTCCAGTCATGGTGTTTCTCATAGATTTCCCTAAAAGCATCTGATCAGGTGTAAGGAAACAAAAAAAATTACTCATTGTTTTATAAAACTACACAACCAGTCAAAAATTTGGCGTTGCTATTAGATTTAATGGGAAGGTGTGTCCAAACTTTTGCCTTGTAGTGCATCGTGCCACTGGTGTAAAAAAAGATACTCTGTTTCATTCTCGTTTAATCTCAAAAGTATAATTATTAGCCAAAATCAACAACATGCCATCAAGGATGCTGGAAAACAAAACAACTCTGCCATTGTTGTCCAGATGTTGATGCACCTAAACATCTGTTACATATAAATTATAGTGGAATATGCACGTGTGCTCTGAGTGGCAAAGGCAGACTGCCGTCTGTCATGCGCTACTGTTTACTTCTGGACATATAATTAGTCTCAAACAGATTGTGCACACATGTTTGTGTTTGTGCTAAAGTATGCTGTATGTGATCTGTTGTTTTATAGTCCATAATTACCCAAAAAAGAAAACTGGGGGTTTCCTTAGGATGGGATTATTACAGAGAATAGCAAACAATAAGGAAAAAATACCTGCTATTATCTGAATCAGATATCTTTATACATGTAATCACATGGGGTCTTAAAATGTGGGATGAGTATGTTTAATATACAGTTACTTTACTTCCAGATGTTTAGTTTCATCTGGGAACCATTACATTTTTTTCTACTTAACTGGCAAGCATGTGATTTTTTTTTCATAGGTAGCAAATGATTGCTTAATGAAAACAGTTGAAATTATCCTTCTGGGACATTTCTGGTTTTCTTTTGGCACATTGAAGCACATCATTTGACACAAGCAAGCTACAGTTTATATTACCTGTCTAGCTGCCACTTCGTAGCCGTCTGGGTTCATGGAGGGCAAGATGTGGATGCGTGTGTCATGGATCAGCCTCATGATCCGCTGGTTTCTAGCCCGGTACTCCTCACATAGAAATTGGGAGAACTTAATGAGGAGCTCACGGCCGAGCACCTCGTTTCCATGCATGTTGCCCACATACTTGAACTCAGGCTCCACTGGGGGCAGAAAACAGAGAAATAGAGAAAGCAGGAGGTTTAAAGCCCTACAGAGCAACAAAGCATGACATTTAAACTGCTTCCTGAATAAGTACATACACACACATTCTCCAAATGCATAGAGAATATTTAGGTATGCTGACTTTCTCATGTTTAAATGCCTTATTCAAATAACCTTTTAAAGATATTTTAAGTACCACATTTCAAATCTTGTTGGCAGCCTATAGTTGCCATTTTTAGTGATTGACGTTAAATAATTTTATTTAACTGCCGATATGATCATTTACAGAACTCCAAACACAAAACAAGTGAGTACCTTTGAGATAATAATCAATGACAAAGCAAATTAACAAATTATTCTTAATTAAAATCTATTTAGCTATTGATGTAACACTGGAAAATGATTCTATTATGCTGGCAGCTTCGTGATACTACCAGCTGCTTGGCTTGCACACAAAGCTGAGACTAAATGCAGTTAAAGTTTAACATGTCCAATTAAATGGTCAAGTCAAACTGTAACTGTATCTCACTGCAGCTTTGCATGTAAGTCAAGCATCACCAGCTGTTTAGCTGGCATGCAAAGCTGAATTGACATACAGTTAGAGTTTTATTGGCCATTTTGTTGGACCACCATCGTTGTCCGACTGCATGAAGGTTAATTGAGTTACTGATATTGCAATGCTGTGGACTATTAAAAAAAACTAAACAATGTATTACTTGTACTATTTTTATGTGGGAAGTCATTATGCATATATGTATATAGATTAATTCACTTCATAAATGTCCACTTTGAGACTGGAACACAGTATTTAAAAAACTGTCTTTTCTTCCTTCACCCCCCAAATAAAAACAATCCTGCCCTTGCAGCAACTTTTAAAAAAAAAAAACCTTTCTGTTCAAATGAAAATACACAAACAGTATACATTACCAGATTAAGGTTTGAACACACTCTACATTATATGTAATAGGAAGGTGAGACCTTTGACTGGTAGCATAAATACAATTCTTTTGACAAGACTGACAGGTGATTTGACAGTTTTATGCCATGAAATGTAGGGCAAAGCAGTTCAGCTGAGCTAAAATAGTAGTTTCCTGGACACACTGTCTCTTGCCATTCTTTAACAAAAAAATTATTTGTTTTTATCTCCCACCAACTCGTAGTCCAAAATTTCTGGTCCAAAATGATGAGGTTGACATTACGTTGTGTGTCCCTACAGCATAATTTTCTCATCTACTCCACTGGCAAGTTAAACCCTCTGTTCCTCAATCAAATTGACTTTTAACAATAAATTTATGTGCAATTCAATAAAAACCAATGTCCACATGCTACCTAGGCTAAACTTACCATTGCAGTGGAAACATGGTGCATATTTGTGACGTTAACAAAGAAAATTGCAGTGTTTATTCAAACTTGCAAGCTAAACTCCCAGTTTTCCCAGACAAAAACATTACAGACAGTGAAAATCTTCTAAGACAGATGCATCCCGCTGGCTGCAAATACCCATGATTGAGACGATCAAATGCATCTGTGGGTGACATTTATAGGCCCCTTTGGTCTCAAATGACATCACTAAAGGCATTTTACCAGGCTTTGTGCACCAGCTGCACATCTGTAAGCAGATTTTGATAAGGTGTGAAGTGGAGTTGCCAGTTTCTCCTTAGACCATGTAAACTAGAGCAGCAAAACCACACAATGCATTTAATTGAGCAAAAGCACAATGAATTGCTTTAAGAGGAAAACTGTGATAACGCTTCATGATAAGGACACTTTAAGGCTCATACAAAGGGGGAGTTGAGGAGAGTGAGTCTGATTACAACTGATTACATTATGTTGGATAAGATCTTCTGGCATTTTTGTGGATATCTGTGGGCCACCAATCCAAACAACCTTGCCCTCTGTGTCGAGGTTACTCCTCCCAAGTGTCCTTTCATTAATCACTGCTGAAGTGCAGAGAGAAACAAGACCCCAAATTACGGGGACTTGAGGACAAAGCTGCTGCTGAGAAATGGACCTGAATTTTTACTCTTAAGATTTTATTTCAACATCATTTTTATTTTTATTTTCCAATACAAGGAAAGATGTGGTTTTTTGGGGGAAATGGGGAATGTAGAGGTTGAGTAGCTACTCAAATTTATCAGCGGCCTTCACTAATTGCATCAGACAACCAAATGGCAGCTTGGCCACTGCAATTCACTTCCTCTTCTTTAACACTGGGCCAACTGGTCTCAAGTTCAGAAAAGAGACTTGGCTCCAGAGTTGCACTTTTAAAAACACACACACACTGAGCTACATATAAGAGACAGGAACTTCCTAAATGGTGCGAGAAGCCTGACCTAAACAAGACCTCGGGTCACTCCCTTTCATGAAGTGTACGGTTCCTGTTTTTCACCCTGGTCACCTTGCATCAGAAAAGGCACACATCCTTCCATTCTGCTGAAGGAAACGCGTATGGGACGTGTGCAGACAAAGAAAAAATGCAAGCTCAGCCATGGCCAAAAAAGCCTTCGCTGCAGTTGATAAGCTTATTTTTCTGAGCTGTTTCAAAATCTGCTCTTCTCTTTGCCCCCACAAACAGCTATAATGATGTGGTGGTTTTCAATTTGCAACTAGTTTCTAGACAAAACACCTGAAAGGAAGATTCAAGAGTTACAAGAGAATGGAAAAGCATGCAAAGGTTTTAAAGAAGCAAGATCAGGATTAAACCTCAAGCTGAACCTCAAAATCATCTGCTTAGCTTCGAATAACACCCCACAGTCTGTCAGTGCTCTGATGGCAAAAAAACTAAAATGAAACACAGATGTTGACACAAGTCTTTTTCCTTTTCACTTCTTGTTTTCCACATCTTGTTTATCATAGACGCCAGCTGTGGGATGACTCCCCACTTTCTTTTTGCTCCTTGACCACTCAATGAATCATAAAGTCAAAACTTAAAAACTTGCATTTCATCTCTTGCATTTCAGACAAAACCAGAAGCTGCCGTCTCCTCCCGGCTAAGTTCTCACTCTAAAACAGCAAAAGCAGGTTAAAAAAAAGATGCAGATACTAGACCACTAATACAACGTGTACACAAATCAATAATCCTTTCAAATACCTTTGATGCCCAGTACATCTTCCTTATGTATTATCTTAATGACTTTTCCTATCTAACAAAATAAAAAAAACTCTTTTTGTAAAATGTCCATCCATATTGCACTGCCAAACAATGAATCAGGTGTTACTCACATGCTTCATGAATGCCCGGGTTGTCACTGAACTCCAGCACGTAGAGGTGGCGCCCTTCCACGCTGCGCCCAATGCTGTAGATGCGACAGATGTATGGGCATTCGCTCTGCACTGCAAACAGGGCTCGCACCATGTCCTCATATCGGTGATGCTTGAAGTCCGACCCTGACACCAGGAGCCCCGTCAGCCCCAGCAGGAGAGCATGGAGCCAGAGGAGAGTCCACCCCTGCGGCATGGTCCCTCAGCCCAGGGTGTGCAGCACAGGAGAGGGTACTGAGGAGGCCCACAACAATGCAAAACACAATTTCAGATGTATGGATCTCTTTACATGCAAAACATACTGCCTACTGCTCTTTCCCTCTCTTGTTTCCCCTATGGCTCCTGCTCTCCCACTGCCTCCTCCTACATTCAGTCCTTGCAGTGAAGAGCAAGCAAGGACAGCCCCCTGCTCCTTCTTTGTCTCACTCTCCTCCTCCAACAGCTGCTTCTCTCCTTCTTTCTTTCCTTTTGGGTCCTTGTCAAGTACATGTTATTTGCTTTATTAGTGCTTCTAATGCTACTCCTTCAAGTAGTTCACCCCGAAGCCCCTCTGGTCTCTCTGTACACATAATCTGAATTTCATTCTGTGAGTGTGAGACACTCATTTTCAATCCCCTTCTTTGTCTCTAACTCTAAGTTATATGCCCCCTTCCTGGGAAAGAGGAGTTGTTTCCACGGTGCTGCTTTCCCCAACCCCTGCAGCCCTCAATCATCCATTCATTAACTCTTAAGTCAACACACAACCCCTGTGTCTGAATGTGTGTGTCTGTGTGTGTGCATTTATGTGTGCACGTGTGCCCGGGTTCCTTGGATGAATCAATGCAAAAGCTCTTTCACAACCAATGGACTTGTTTCGTTGCTCTGTTTCTCTAAGGTGCACACACTCACTCACACACACACACACACACACACACACACACACACACAAAAACACACACACATAGGAAAGTATCTCCACACATGCGCCTGTGTCCCAGAGAAGGACCAAATGCTGCAATTAGACTTCTAAAAGACACAGGTTGATGCCAATACACATGCACCCCCCCCCCCCCCCCCCCCCCCCCCCCCCCCCAAACAAACACATTCTGCAGAGTGTGCAAAGGTTGCTGTCAATCAAACTTGCTGGCAAAAACAGA